>NC_056545.1:17524566-18124566 GCF_910596095.1 Thunnus maccoyii
TTTGTAATGTGGTGAGAAAAAACCAAACTGCGTTCCCTTTTGTGGCTCGGTGTGGCCCAGATTTCCATCATCGCTTATCATGAGATTCAGACGCCAGCCGCACTCCCCATAATTCCCTCTGTCTCCCTCTCTTTTCCCCCTTCCCTCCTCCTCCTCTCTCGTTCCTCCCTGTGGTCCTGAGAGTCCTGTTACCATAGTTACCGCTGAGCGATGGCTCCAACCCTTTGAAAACCATCATGCTTCCCCCACCACACACATGCACGCATACACATGCTATCTGTATGAAGTAATGGCCATCATCCTTCACGTGGGTGAGTGTTCATATGAAGACTGTCTGCCTGGCCCTCTCTGTGCCCAGTTGCAATAACATGACCCCACTCTCCCCCCTGACAGCAATGAAAAATACCTTTGGATGGAAGATCCCCCCCCCCTACACACACACACACACACACACACACACACACAGAGAGAGAGAGAGAGTCCAATCTGCAGTCACTGGCTGTTGCTAATTTACAAAGACAGATAGATTCTCTTCATTGTGGCCATTATCATGTAATCAATAGAATTTGTAACGCAGTGTTGTGGCATTTCATGATACAATTCTCATTCTGTCAGTTGTAGAAGATAATGTCTTGTAAACAATGAAAAGAAGCCAGACTGAGAAGAAATATTTGTCTTCTCTTCTCTTGTTCTTTCAAAGCTGCTCTGCCCACTACTAGTCTGCCCCCCATCCAATTCTCCACTGCACTGCTCTACTTTTTTGTAAATGTGTGTGTAAATGTGTGCGCAAGCAAGGTATGAGAGAGAGAGAAATAGCCTGTTTCAAGGGCGTACTCAGACAGATAGAGGTGAATTCATGCAGTGCACACAAACACACGCACACACTGCTGCATACATGCACAAGACTAAGTGGTGATGAATTGGTTCGGCCCCACCTCCCCTGGCCTGCTTCTACATCTCTCATTGTCATGGTAACCATCAGCACCTCTGCTGCATCCTGCATTCATGCTTTCACACCACATGCAGCCATCCTTTTTTATCACACCCCCTTCTCTCTTTTTTGTATCCTCGTTCGCTGCCTAAAATATGCTGAGTCCTGGTCTTTCCAGATCTCTTTATTTCTTTACTATGAATCATATATTCTTCCCCACTTTCAGCTCTTTGAAACACTGAGGTGCTCATGCTGGAATTTCTGGTGATTTTTTTAAATGATTGTACATATTTGTGTGTGTGTCTGTGTGTGTGTGTGTGTGTGAAAGAGAGAGAGAGACAGTCTGGTCTGCAACAGCACCTACATAGCACACTGACCTCATTGCTGTTGTCTGCTGCATCATTAGTCACTCTCCACAGTCTCAATATCATTATCATATTGCAAATTACGCAATTAGGCCCCACATGTGCACTAAAATATCTAAACTATTTTACTGCTAGAATACAAAAACCTGGTATGGTTTTCTCTGACTATCATTCAGCCTTATTACATGTACATGTGCTGGTTTTCTATCTCTACAGGGATCACCGTATCATTTAATGTAGATTAATACAATTGCATTATATGGTAAGGTAACAAACAGCCATGATTTTGATGAGACAAGATCAGACTGGCAATTGATTACAGTCATTGCACGCTTCATTACAACATACAGTGTGTAGTATACATCGCATTACATATTAACGCACAGAGTAAGCAGTATCATCTGTTCTGCACTTCCTGTGATCTCAGTTTCTCCATCTGCATGACTTAAAAGAACCATTCTTTAGATAAGAGGCTTCAGAGGAGAAAATACCCTTCGATGGATTCACATTAGCCCTTGTATCCGGTATTAGAGCGGCAGATCCGGCACTCCAAGATTCTTGCAATCAAGCAGCTCCTCTATAATCGTCCCCTGGAGCAGGACACAACATACTCTCAACAGCCCGCCAGTGGTGTGGGTGTGTACGAATGTGCACGTGGCTATGTGTTTGTTGGAAAGTACGCATGAGCATAAATGGCTGTGTGTGGGTGTGTGTGTGTGTGTGTGTGTATGTGAGCAACACTTGACAATACCAGAATATCAGAAAGCATTTCCAGCTTTCTAAATTGATATTCCTGTACAGAGACCAGAGCGCTGGCCAAGATACCAATGTCTGTCTCTTCTGGAAATAGAGACAGAGAGAGAGACTGTGCATCCCCAAAAGAACAGGATTCCTCCATTAACAACCCAGACTGACACAGTTTTGAGAGAAATGGTTTGTACAATCATTAGTAGACACAGGCACAACTATAGACTGTATTTACACAGTCTTCCTCAAACCACACACGCGATACAATGCTATAGACTTGCACCAGTATTTTTGACATTGTGCTATTTTTCTAGTTTCTATTTAATATGTATAATCTACTTTTATTGGTGTTGTTTTGCATGTGTCACCTATGATTGGCAAATTTGTAATGTTTTTTGTGTTTTTCCAATTTCCAGTGTATGAAGGATCAAATTAGTTTACCCTCACGTGATCAATAAATGATCTATTTAGCTTTGAGGTTTGGTTAGCTTTGAGTAGAATAAGTCTAGATGAATCATTAAAGCAATTCCCCTCCTTGCAAACCAAACCTGTTTTCCCTCCTCTCTGTGTGAAAATGAATAAGTGGGATATCAGATTCAATGAAAAATGTATCTTCTTTCATCTTTCAACCAATCCGCTGCTCCTGCTTGCCACATCAGTCTTGCTCTGCTGAACCATGATGTGAAAACATTAAGCTGTGGTGAGTGACAGCACCTAGGACACCAGATGTTGACTTTTAACGATGACTGGTGCAACTCCCCGCTACTTGCTCCGTTGTCTATTCCTTTGATGTCTTCAGTAGTAGCAGAGCAACATCTTCAATCAAGAGCTTGTAGAGTGTTTGAATGCTCCAAAATGCAGACTCAGACTTGTGACAGAAATGTATCTTCGTTCTCTTCTGTTTACAGTAATGTATGCCTTGCCTACCTTTCTTTCTCACGTCTGTGCACTTTGGCTTGAGAACATTATCTAGTAGCACTTTTACTGCTAAATTCTGCAAGATGGACATGTTATTTCAAAACCAAGAGATTTATTCCAAGTAGTATAAAGAGCTTCCTAAACTGCACACTGCACACCAGGGTGTGTTAGGCCGCAGTAAATCTGGTCCAAAACCACAGAGCTGAATTTGGGCCATATGCACCAGAAATGTTGGTTCTCCGAAATTGACATAAAATCTGACACATCTTTACTCTAAAAGTTAAATCACTTACAACAGCAAGACAGAACACAGGCCAAATCAGATGATTTACCTAACCTCAGCCAACACCTATCGCCCAGGCCAAATGCCTGTAAATGTACTCAGTGTGAGGTTAAAACAACATACAGCGACTACTGTTTCATGTCAGATAGATTCATTTTGGAGTCCTTAAGCGACTCCAACACAAACACCTTATGCGTGATCTGACTGCAAGACATTATAAAAAAACTTTCTGTCATAGTCCTTACAAGAGCTTTGTCCAAATTGTAGGGTGGGAATACTGAAATGCACGGTGACAGGCGAGATGAAAATTCCCTTTCCCTTAATAACGAGTTACAGTACGGTTGGTCAGACAAGGATAGACCACCCTGAAGCAGTTGAGAGTGGCTTGAAGCAAAAGTTGAAATGACCAGCGTATGAAACCAGCATGCCTTGTCAAGAATGTTCAAAGTCGAGAGCTTAGGGAAATAATCGAAGCTTAGGGCAATAATCAAAGCCATTATCGATGAACATCCCCATTCTCAGCCCCCGATCACCCAAACTGTCAACCTCTCCCTTCAAGGTTTTCATCAGGTTTTCGTTAAGCACACAGCACTGATGGGATGGGACCTGCTGATGGCAGCTGATGCAGGGTCCCCTTCTCTCCTGATTCTCCTTGACCTGAGTGCTGTGGATCACGCTATCCTCTGAGAGCACCTCCACACCACCACTGGACTGTCACTTAAGTGGTTTCAATCCTACCTTTCCAGTAGGACTGAGTATGTCTCACTGGGAGGATGCAGGTCTAGATCGCTCCCTGTCACCTGTGGTGTTCTGCAAGGATCGGTTCTCGGCCCCATCCTGTTTACACTCTTCATGCTCCCCCATGGATATGTCATCAGCAGACATGGGATGTCTTTTCATTGCTATGCTGATGATACCCAGCTGTACATCAAAACTGCCCCCAAGCCCTGCAGCCATGTCATGCTTCAGCACCTGTCTTGAGGAAATAAAGGCCTGGATGAGCGCAAATTTCCTCCAGTTAAACAGCAGCAAAACTGAAGCTCTCCTTATTGGCACTCCGCACCAGATTCAGTCATCCCCCCATATCTCATCTCACCTTTGATAGCCAGGACTTCCCCCTTTCTTCCTCAGTCACTAATTTGGGTGTTAGGTTTGGTCCTCACCTAACTTTCGATGACCATGTAAGACATCTATGCAAAAACTCTTTCTACTATCTCAGAAACATCTCTGAACTCCATTCCTTTCTAGCCCTGTCTGATGCAGAGAAACTTATCCATGCCTTTATCTCCTCAAGACTGGACTACTGCAATGCGATCTTCTCAGGGACCCCTGGCAGGAGCATCAAGAAGCTCCAGAACATTCAGAGCAACGCTGCCAGGATCCTGATGAGAGTGTAAAAACACAAACATATAACACCAATTCTGTTTTCATTGCACTGGCTCCCTGTCTCCTTCAGGATCGACTACAAAGTCCTGCTACTTACTGATCATACCACAAACGTCCACCCGCACCCTCAGATCTGCTAGCAGCTTGCTCCTCCGGGCCCCCCAGTACTAAGCTCTGCACCATGGGGGATCGAACCTTCTGCTCTGCTGCACCATGCCTGTGGAACAGCCTTGCTAAACATCTGAGGGCAGCACAGATCCAAGACTCTTTTAAAAAAAGACCTAAAAACCTTTCTATTCAGGAGGGCTTTTTCATCTTAACTCCTATTACTATTTTTTTTATGTTGTGTGTTCTATGTTATTAATACTGTAGTACTTTGAGTTTCACTATGAATGTAAAGTGCCGCACAAATTAAATGTGTTATTATTTTTTATTTATTATTATGAATGGCAAACCTTGGTATATATTTAAATATCACATTCAAAAGAATCTCATGCAGTAGCTATTTTTGCTAAAATGATTGATGAATTAGATCTTGGCCCAGTAGGCATCATTTTAGAGAAAGGAGAGAAGAGTGCAATAAGAATAGTGGTAAAAATTAAACCCACACTGAGCTGGTTGTCAACATAAAAGGAAAAAGACTGAGGTTTATCCCTCGTCTCAAGGCTGCTTATTAGATTAATATTCTGCTTGTCGACGGGTTCACTGAGTTCAATAGGCTACAGTGCAGACAAATCTCCAGAGCGTGTCGGAAGATGGGACTGCTTCTGCTGAGGGAAAAACACAAGAGTTTGGGAAAGTTAATAATCAGGCTCTATAAATCATCAATTTTTCTTGTGTCTATTGATTTTCTATTCCAACTTTTTCATTCCCTCTGTGATCATCTCTCCATTCTTTGTCATCACTCTTTCATTCACTCCTGTCCTGTCGCCCTCGCGGTTCAAGATTTGTTCAGTTCATCGAAACAAATCACAGCAGTTGCCCATGCAAATAGTTAAGTTATTTCCACTCCTGTAGTGCTTCCAACCCTGTCTGACAGACCACAGCCAGCAACCACAAACACACTTGCACACTCACATGCACGAAGGCCCACAGTGGAAATAAGTCTCCGACTCTTCTGTGGTTTTTATCCCTTAAGCCCTTGTGCTATGGTTTCATCCTGTGCCTCTCTTCTTCTCTGTACATGCATTTATTTAAAACAATCTACATCTAGTGTCATCTAATGAAAAATGTGCATATAACACAGCAAGATGCCCCACTTCGTCAGCACCAGATACCAAACAAAAAGGAAGGAGAAAAGGGGAGACGTGGAGGTAAGTGTGGGAAGGTGAGAAGTAAGAGATTCTCTCGTAAAAGATTCCACTCTGGGAGAGTGGAAACTCTTTCACTCTTTCTGGTGTTTCTCTAACCTTTAATAGACATCTCATGGTGAGAACTATCCTTATAAAAGCTGAAGTCCAAAGAAAAGACAATATGAGGTGCACACATGACAGAAATGCATCTGGGAGATGTAAAGAAAGCGCAAGACCTGATGCGGACCATATTGAGTATAAAACATTTTATGTAAGTCAATGCCATTTCTGTGATCTCATATGGACCAGGAAAGATCAGTGGTATTGTTTAATATTGTGTCTTTTGGCACCATAAATGCAACACCAGATCTGGAATATTAATGTTTCACTGCATCTCTCTGCCTCTGTCCCTCTGCTTCTCTCAGCATCTCTCCACGTTTGAGTTCCTGAGGTGAGAAGGACGTGGAAGAAAACGAAGAGTGAAATGATTAAATGGATGAATCATTTGAGAAAACAAATATCTGTAGCTGTACTGTCTTTGACCCCTGAGAGGAAAATAAATAGTGTGGAGAGAGCTGGGACACAGACACAACACCAGAGGAGCAGAGTCAGCCAGATAACAGCTCAGACAGACACACACACGCACGTACACAAACAACAACTGTAAGTCATGCCCTTGAGCAGTGCAAAAAAAAAAAAAAAGACAACGAAGAAAAAAATCAAATTTGTTAAATCATTCACATCTTCTAGCACACTTCAGCGCAAACTCAGAGAGAAATGTCTTGTTCACGCCCCGCTGTGACTTAAAATCTAATATCTACCTCTCTGTCAAGCCGAAATGACAGAATCTGATACACTGGGAAACAAGCACTCACACTGCCCTTCACCCCTAACTTATTGACCACCTGCTGTCCCAAACTGCAGAACCCCTCCAAAACCAAACACAATCTAGAGAAACACAGGAAGCATACTAATTTACACCAACTTAACTCAATGTGTCACGAAATTAGATTAGCGTGACCTAATGAACTGTGGAGAGCCTCAGGATCACCTGCCGCTCGCATGTGTGCACTTTTTGTGTGTGCGTTCAAGCACAATAAGTGGTTGCGTGTGTGTGTGTGTGTGTGTGTGTGTGTGTGCGTATGCCTGTGGGTTTGTTCCTTTCACTCCCAAACTCCAGCAGAGGAGTGAGAAGGTGGATTCAAGCAATAAGAGATGAGACAGTGACAAAATAGAGGCCCAGACACAGATAGAGAGGACGTCTGGACAGCTGATAAGTTTGAAAAGAAACACAATGTAGCCCAGGAGAGCTGGAAGAGAGAGATAGGCAGGAGGGAAGAGACGAATAGAAGAAAGTGTGCATGTGTGTGTGTATGTACGGTTTTGTCTGTGTTTTGTATGGAGGATCCTGTGCCTGCAGCTGTTTGATATCTGTGTGTTCCACTAGACTAGAGGAGCTATCTCGATTGTTCTCTTGCTGAGGCTGAATGTGTCCATCTTGTCAGACTGCAGAGAGAAACCCACTACACGAAAAGACAAACTTTGCAATTCACCTATCTCTGTTCTCTACTCCTTTTATCCCGCTGCTGAGTGGATTAATCTGCTGACATTCAGGAACTCTGATGTAGACGAGCCCACAGCCTGTAGTGTTTCTTGGTTATATCTATAGTAAATCAGTTAACTTAATTAGTTGGGAACAAATTTGCAACAATTTTGATAATGGTTATGGGATTGGCTGCTACTCTGTTTTATAGCACTGTAAAGTGAATATCTTTGGTCTATCCACCGTAGGTCGGAGAAATAAGTAATTCTAAGACCTTGGGTCTGCAAAATTTTAATGGACTTGCTCTAAATTTTATAGACATTTTATAGACAGGATAATTAATCAATAATGTAAAATAATCCTTACTTGCTGTGATACTACTTCATTTTTCCATAAGAAGGAATAGTGGAGTGATGCATGAATACATCCAGATAATATCCGGATATTTGTCTTGAAAAGGGTTCAGTGAAGTAGAGTTTGTATTGAGGTCACATTTCATTATTTTCAATTTCACTTTATTATCTTTTTTTCTCTTTTTACACATTTTTGGTGTCACTGAACCAGCGACAGAGAATAACACGATGCATGTTTCGGTGCTCGGGGCAACAGAGCCACAAAAACAAGCAGTACGGAACAAAGAACGAAATTGCTTCCATACTTGATATTCTCACTCACTGATAGGAGATTGATTTCTCTAAAATAGCAAGAGAAAAGATAACGTTGACCAGTGCAGAAGACATAGGGGTAGAAGCTTGTGAGATATGAACTAATAAAGTAGGGAAAAAATGGAAAGAATGGAAAGCGAGATACTAACTACCAGATGAGATGAAGAAATGAAATAGAAACCAGTCAAACGGCAGAGAGAGGAGAAAACCCCTCGCTGCCATATGGTACAGAGTATAGGGCTTAATGAGGCGTGAGGCCATCCTCTCCACAGAAGCATCGGCCAATCAGATCACACATGAATGAACACTCTGATAGGTTTAAAACACAGCACATGCCAACAGCTAGTGATATGGAACCAAACTACTGCTACTGATGGAAAAAAGAAAAAACCCTACCAAACCTGGGCCAGAACCTCCCATCACCCATCAAAGAGCTGAAAAATTCTCCTGCAAAGACGCATTTTGTTTTTCAGTCCTAATAGATTGCGACACCCTCCTTAGATGGCAACACTTGTGGTTACTGGAGGATACAACAAGTGAGTTTTGACATATACTGTTTATCAGCAAAACCCGCCTCAGCCCAGGATTTGTTTGGCTGCACTGCATATCTGACTGACAGGATTGTTTGTGCAAGTTGTTTTTAGTAACAAAGACTGCATGCAGCAGCCAGTACATGCATCATTTTCTGTGAATCACTTGGAATTAAACAGTCCAATACGTTCTGGCTTTTCCTCATAACTTCAGCTGAACCATTACACTTCTGCTCTATCACAGAGATCTCCCTCTCTCTCTGCACGTACGCTGCTTGCACTCGCTTTTTCTTTCTTTTTTCCTCTCCTTTTCTTTTTTTTTTTTTTAAAAAGATCTTCATTGGCTTTCCTTGCTCTACCTTTTCCCTAATCTATCAACTACCTGCTGCCTGAAACAACAATATGATAGATAGGATTTAAATAAGAATATGATAAATGTGCACCCTTCAAAAGTTTGGACACACTTTCTCATTCAATTGCGTCCAAGCTTTTGACTGGTACTGTATGTTTATAAAATTATGTCTACATAATACAATGTCTACTAAAAAGCAGTTACAGAATGAAAATGGTGAAAATGCTGGCCATAAATAGTATATCAAAAAGGAGATTTCACTAAAATTTAAATGATAATTATGTGCTGATGAGTTCAGACCTTCTGCTCCTCTAAGAAAGACATTACCACCATAAAATTAACAAATAAAGCCCACCTCATTATGTACAAAGTTTAGCAGCATGAGCGTAAAATCAAGATGGGTTGCGTTCATGGCATCTGAGCCTCCAGTAGCAAACAGGTGACGAATCCACAGTAAGTGTTGATGGATGTTATGAGAATAGCTCGCATAGCAGACACATATCCTGATCCCTCGTCACACACATCCTGTCAACATCGCCGGCAGCTGAGACATGTGAGTGTGTGAGCGGATGAGAGAGAGTGGGAGTAAGAGACAGAAATACAGAACGGGGGAGAGAGAGAGAGAGAGTGTAAGCGTGTCAGAACAGGGGCCAGCTGTTCACAGCATGAAACGATTTGCAGAATCTTCGATCTAGCTTGTGTCTGTTTGTGTGTGAACCCGAGTGTTTGTCATCGCTGATCACCTGTTAGATGCAACTGAGGCATGTGGTGACAGTGATCGTACCGACCTGCAGCCTTTCTTCATGCGGTTATTGATCCTAGCAAATTAAACAGACTGACAGATTAATTAAAACACACAAGACAGAAGTTTCAACAGAGCAGGGCCGTGTCAAAGCACAGCTGCCTCTGTACAAGAACAAGCACGAGGAAAGACATCTAGGGCACAATAAATTTTATCCCCCCCCCCCAAAATTTTCAAGCTTAATAAAAACTGTGAGTGTGTGTGTTGTGAGTCTGGGCTGGAGGAGAATGTGCAAGTTCCAAGTGGAAGCTGTGGTTTGGTTTTGCTCGGGTTTCCACAGGGGTCGTATTTAGCGCGACACCAGCAGGAGATTGGTCCGGCGTTACAAGAAGCTTAAGCTGAACACCTTCCTGCTTGTCACCACATGTCTGTGGATCCATGGGTTTATCAAATGCAATTAGTCTAAGTGTGCATGTATGTGTGTATTTTTTAAATATGATTAGTCTTTCCTTATAGAGCTATACAGACTTTAGCCATGTGCTACCTGACTTTAGACTTCACACCAAATGGGCTGATTGCTCTGACAGACAGACATACTGTGTTTATTTAAGCGGTTTTGCAGGAAGTTCTGGAGGACTAACTCCACCTGTCAAAAGAAACCTGTCTCCCTCTCTATATGTTTTTGCTCTATTTCAGTCACCTTCACATCACGCTCAGATTTTCTTGAGTGAGTTTCTTTTCTTATTCGCCTTGCTGCCCGCAAGGTCTGCTCAGTATGTGAGATACTCTGTCTGTCTGTCAAAAAATGTGGTCCAGATCTGGACATCTGCACATCTGACGCTCCAAACCTTTAATACTGTCACAACTTGACACAACAAACAGCAAAATCATCAGCCTGTTTCATATTGTGCAATGTACTGAACCTCTAGAAGGGCTTAAATCTTTTAGAAGTGTTTGAACTGTATCTCTACCTACTTTTTCTTTACTTTCAGCACATCTGTCTCTCCTTCTTTTGTTTGTAAAGAAGGTTGTCAAAACTGCGCACCACCAATATTGCAGTTCTCATGTACAAGGCATTCTCCATCTCTTTGGACACCTCCCAGCTGAGCACATCTGTGTGTCTGTCTGTGTGATTGAGTGTTGTTTAACAGGCTTGACCAGGAAACCACATGCTGAACATCACAGGGGAGATGCATCACCTGCTGAAAGTGAGTTCTTGGCTTGTACAGTTTTCACAAGTACACATACACAGATGTATGACATACAGGCTTGCACATGCACATATACACACACATAGACTGTATGTGCCCACAAACAGGTTCTTTCAGTGTTGTTTTCAATCTTGTTTTTTTCTCTTCGACGATCTTAACTATCGAATTTTCCCCTTTAATAGGGCCCCTTTTATTTTATTCCATTTGGACTGATTTTTATTTGTTTCTTCCAGCTTGGAGCTATCTATTGATGTCTGTTGGTGCCGCATTTGAGTCATAACAAGAGAAAAAGTGTCACTGCTTGTGAGATTAGCAGTGGCTTCCCAGGGTTCAGGTCATGCTGGAAGTGAGCATGTGATTGGATTTGACAGAAACTCTGCAAGGCACAACCCACACAAGACTCTAAAAAACACAGATTTTACCCAAGAAAAAGAGCCTGAAAGTAACCACATCACAACAGTGGCATTACATTCATTCAAACAGGCATCACACAGATCAGATGATTTCAGCAAGTAACATGCAAATAAAAGTTTTTAAGGAATGAAAGTGCTCCACTTAAAAAAAAAAAATGCTTGTCACTTTTCAACACCAGCCCCAATTGATGCCTTTCTCATGACCTCTACCTTCTCAGGATATGAACCTGAATCAGATGGATGTGCACACACACACACACACACACACACACACACACACACACACACACACACACACACACATACACATAGAGGCACCATAAGCTCTCCTGCCTGGGAAATACTTTAAGGAAGTAGGGGAAGAGGAAAGCAGGGAAACCAAGAAATAAATAACTCCTTTGTGTCGCGGCTCCATAAACAGAACAGCACATTACAGATTACTATAGTGGTTGAACTGATAAGAAGCTTCCTACACACTATTGCTGCACTTATATATGTGTGAGTGTGTGAATGGAGAATAAAAGAAAGCAAAAGGGACATAATGGAAAAGATATAAAGAGAGAGAAACAGAGCAAATAGGGAAGAAGGTAAGGAGATAATGAGAGAGAATGAAAAGAGAGAGGAGGAAATGAGGAAACCAGGAAGACTAGTTTTGGCAGAAAAGAGAGAGAAAGCGCCCCTTACCTTATGTGTGTGTGTGTGTCCATTCCTTCCTACACTTCTTCTGATAACATATTTCCTTGTTTAGATATTTAACATTTGCTGATTTCCCCCCATTTTTCCACAAAGTGTCCAAAATTTGAATCAGTCAGCCAGGCCACTATAATAATTCCAAAAGCCAAATAGTGATTGTTATCTATTGTAAATATTGGTACAATACTGAGAACATTCTGCCGTCGTCTCGACTCTGGAACGTGACGAAATCTCTCAACCCCAACGCCAAATAACATCACACAAAAATGTAAACGAGGCCTACTGGACCAGCTGACCTAATGCTTCACTTTGTCACTATCCTGAGCGAGTGGAATACAAAATGCTCCACAATCTTGACAGCTAATTGGCAGGCAAATGGAGAAAATACAGAACAAATCTGCAAAGACATTCATTAGACTATGATGTCAGGTCTAACATCATTTGTGTGTGTGTCCTACCCAAGTGGCCACATATTCCATTGGCCCAGAAAAAAAGTTTACTCCAACTACCATTATCCTGCAAATCGCAGCCCCTGTGGGGAGAGACGCTCGCCTGGAGAATCTTGGCTCGGTCTGAGCAGGCCTTGAGGAACGTGCCGGAATGAGCAAATCAAGCCTTATTCACTCACTCTGGCATACTGCAAAACCACCCGTGATGTCTGGCATGGGATTATGCCTGTACGTAGTGCCAGAATAACTGCCGGCTAGGATTAGAAAACGACTAGCAGTTGATTACAACTGTTGCAACAACTGGAATCGAGGTCCAGGGGGTTAATTTCGTTGGTTGAGGGATATAATAATTCAACAGAGCAGCCTAATTTAGAGAAAATTACAGGGTTCAATAAATCAGCAACGGACAGGCGGTATCTATGATTGTAAAGACACTTAAGAAATTAATCATGTTAAGGTTGTATGTATAAACATTTCTTCTTTCTTTTCACTTTTATCCACGAGCTCAGTCCGTCTCTCTTTCTCCTTTTAATTTCATTTGCATCTCACTTTTCACTCGTCTTCATTACATTCCCTTACTTCCCGTCTTCCTTCAGGATCAGGCCCATACGCCAGTCCCCACAGAATACCAACCGGCCATCTTATCCAAATACATGTTAAAGGAACCTGCAAGAATTTGAAATTCAACTATTTATCTAGTTCCAGTTCAATTGGTATGTGTATTTGGGTCCACGGCCTTTTATTAGGACCGCTGTACTTTTAAGTTCAGACAGAAAGCTTTCTTAAAAATGTTGAGAAACAGAAACTCTTCTTTTTTTCTCCTCATCCGCTTCATGGCAGAGGGGTAAAAACCAACCTGTAAAAACAGTTGGTCTAAACGGTGCATGATGCCAAGTTAAGACCTTACTGGAAGACAAACAGCCAGTCATCCTTTTTCATTTCTCAGGAGAGGTCCTCCTTATACATGAGAGCTGCTGGAATTGAGATAAAAGCAAGACAACCAAGCTGCTGTGAGATAGTGTACCGATACCAGGGGCTCACCCTACACTGCTGGCTTGGTTACCATGGCAACCCTTTGAGGTGAGAGAGAGGACATACACCAGCACCGAGTAAATCTCCTCACAGTAGCTTCAGGAATGCAGGTGAAGTCTCCCTCCCTGTCTTTCTCTGTTTCTTTTTTCTCTTTCCTTTATAAATCTTCACCTTCTAAATGAACACACTGAATAGCTGCGCTTCTCTTCTCGTAGCCCACTTTTTATGAATCACATCACAACATGTCAGTGCTTTCAAGTACACTATCGTTCTCTGAAAGAAGACTGCTTTTCACTTCATACACGACTTTGATTTCCAGACTCATTTATATTGATCTATAAATCAGGCTTTTGCCAGGGGAGTAATCAGAGAGGGCTTAAGGGGAGGGTGCGAGTGAAAAGAGAGAGTGAATAAAGAGATGAGAGGACAAGGGAGACAGTGAGTACTTGGTTTTGGCTGCATAAGTAGGACAATAGTGTTGTGGCCAACACGCTGCAAGATTGAGTACCATGAGAATTAAAAACGGCAGTTCCCCTACAAAATAAAGAAGAATAGTATGGAGATGGAGAAGACAGAAGGGTAAAAGAAGACTGAGACGGAAAGAGGAGGTAGGGGGCTGGAATGAAGATTTTCTTCTTCAGGGTTTCTCTTACCTCTAAGAAGCAGGTCCCAGCTGGGGTATTCTCCTTGATGGAGGCATTGTAGATGTTGCTGGAGAACACAGGTGTGTTATCATTAACATCCTGCAGCACAATGTCCACCTTTGCCGTAGATGACAGTGGCGGGCGGCCACTATCCGTCGCAACAACAGTCACGCTGGGTGCCGGCTCTGATTCGAAATCCAGAGCAGTCGCTGTGGTAATGATCCCTGTGACCGGGTCAATGGAAAACCAATCAGAGTGAGAGTTTTTGCCCTTGAGGAGGCTATATCGGACATCCCCATTGGGGCCCTGGTCCTTGTCCCTGGCAGTAACTTGGAGAACAAAGGAGCCAGGATAGACAACCTCAGGAATGGTTTGTCTGTAGGCCTGCTGGTCAAACAAAGGGGGGTTGTCATTGACATCAGTTACCTGGATAGTGAAAGATGACTCCGCCCTGAGGGGAGGCGTGCCAGAGTCTGTGGCCATCACCCTGAGGTCATACGAATCCCGCTCCTCTCTGTCCAAGACTTGGTCTACATATATTAGGTAGATGATGCTGTCCTTGGTTGTAAGAGCAAATTTCCCATCACCCCCCTCAAGGGACACATTCACGTTGGCATACTCTCCATAGTCTGGGTCGGTGACAGATATCCGAGCTACATACTGGCCTGGTTGGGCTCCTTCTGATATCCTCGGAGAACCGTCCTCACTGAGGAAGATGATGGTCATGGTGGGCTGGTTGTCATTGTAGTCACGGACATGGATCGTCACAAATGCGTTGGTCACCTGGGAAAAGATAACAGTGCATGATTCGTGGTATTTCATGCTCAAATCCTTTTGTGTCATATTATAGTAGAGGACCACTTGGGATCATTATTTTCACTGTGTGTTTTATTACACTACAGAAAAAACATACTATCTGCATTTTATTTGCACTTTCTCCTTTTTTCTCTTGACTATTACTAGAATTATTTTCTGAGCTGTCAGTGCTGCAAGATGACCATGCATACGGTACACATCAGTGCCCTATAGCAGCAGGAAACATAATTTGGGGGTTAAGGTTATGACATAAAATACAGGTGAAAATCTATTCAAACCAAGCCATTGTTGCATATTACCTCTGGGTGGCTGGCATTATCCTTGGCCTGAACCACCAGTTCATGGACCCTTTTATGCTCATAGTCCAGGGGTCTATTAAGAGTGATGACCCCTGACTTGATATCCATGACGAAGTATCGGTCAGGGTCACTCTGACGCCGGTTGATTTCATAAAGCACCAGACCATTATCGCCCTCATCCTCATCTGTTGCAAATACCTGCAAAGATGAGAAAATGACATACTGAAATTGAAGTTTCCCTTGTGACTAGTAATTTACAGACATCGATAGAAGCATGAACGAAAGCAGAACAGTGAGAACACTTGAGCTAACCTGTAGGATGCTGCTTCCTTGTGGGAGACTTTCAGAAATAATTGCATGGTATCTGCTCTGGTTGAAGACCGGTGCGTGATCGTTGATGTCGGTCACAGTCACTTCCAGGGTCATGGATCCCATCCTTCTGGGTGAGCCCCCATCGAAGGCCTCCACGACTAGAGTGTACAACGAACGTTTCTCCCTGTCCAGCAATCCATTGACAACCAGGTCCAGATATAGCACCTTGTTTGCAGCTCTCTTGGTCTCCAGTCGGAATGCCTGGCCTACATTGCCCTCTCGAATAGCGTAGCCTTGGGTGGTCAGCTGGTCCTTGTCTGCATCAGTTGCAGGCTCCAGGGAAAACCTCGTCCCCACAGCTGTGTGCTCAGGAATCTTAAGAACAGCTTTCTTTTTGGGGAACACAGGTGCATGGTCGTTGATGTCGTTGACGGTGATTGACACCTCAATAGTGACTCCCGTCATTGTCACAGCGATGAAGTTATAATGGTCCCTCTCCTCACGGTCCAGACGGCGTGCAGTGGTAATGATGCCCGTGGTCTCATCAATGTTGAGATCGCTGCCAACGCCTTTGCCCTCATGGTCTGAGATAAAGTAAAGACTTGAAGTTTCACCAGACGGTAACCCAGCACTAATGTCACCAACAATGGTCCCAGCAGGCTGCTCTTCATCCAGCTGCAGTTCCAGTGCTCCAAAGACAGTTGTAGACTGAACAAGAACAAGGATGATGGACAAATAAAAAAGTTGCTTCCACCGCCAAAGACTTGAGCACAAAGAGGGTCCGCCAACCCAGGCCCTCCGTCTTGACCCTTTACTTGTTATCGGCATGGCTGTATTCTGCTACACCTTGGAGAAAGAAAGAGAGAGAAAGAGAAAAATCAGCCAGAGGAAAGACTTATTTCTACAAGTGCAGATATATATCACAATATGTGAATAGAGCAATTAAACATCTTTTTTTCATTCTCTATTTTAAAACATCTTGAAGTTCACTTACTCTCTTAGCACAAAATGAAAACAAATTCTTTTTTTCAAAGTGGAGTATGTATCTTAAATCCTTGCATGACAATGTGCTAACACTTTTACAAGCCAGAACCTGTATTAAGGACACTGCCTGATGAATTTCAACTTTTTTTCCCCATAAAATGAAACATTTTGGAAAGAACTCTTCAGCTGGATCAAGGAAGATTTGAAAGAGCATGAAAATGGAAGTCTGAATCTGTCCAGGATCCACATAGGCTTGAACCACACTGAGGACAGAATCATAAACTATATTTATCTGAAGGATAACAAATTTTATTCACTGGGTGAGAACATTTTAAAGTTTTCAGAGTGGTCACACACTGAAATCCCAAGGGAAAACACATTAAAGACACCGAAATGGGCAACAAGATCCTTTGTAAGATTTTTACATCCAACACAGATCATGATAGCAAATGCTTACACACGAGCACAAACACATGGAATGCATGGGAAAGTAAGTCTATAGCTGCTTCAGCAAGACCTTTATGGGGAAAAGCAGTCATTTAAGACTGTAAGCTGAGCCTTTATGTTCCCCAAACTCTAAATCATGCACAAATCCATAAAGATATCCTCCTCATGTATATCCTCCTCACGCTAATGCTAAATCAATCTTATCAGTCATAGACTCCATCTAATCATGAACAGATACATATGCTGTTACTATGAACAAAGTCATGCCAAGTCAGGGTCAAACGCTTTTTGCTAAAAACTGTTTATGTTTGCTTTAACCTGCTTGCTCTGCCAGAGGGGTGGATGTGCCTCATCAGATGGCACATTGATTGCAAGAAAGGCAATCACAAGACTTTAAAAGGCAATGTAAAGCTCACCTGACACTGTCTGAGTTATCCTGCAGCAAACCCCACCATCTGGTACTTCAAGCAAGTCAAAACAAACACCAATAATTATTTGCAAATGGTATTTAACCCAGGTTTGACACACATACTTTCGCACACTACCATAAAATTTTTGGAAATACACTCGTAACTGCTCTGGCAAACTTGTATGGCCTCTCTAAACTCTCACGAGATAGATGCACATTTTACCCCTTGATGAGGTCTACAAATATTTACATTATGTTCAAAATGAGAGCAACTGTTTATGCATATCCCTCTTGTATTTATATGGGAAGATTTATTGAGCGTATAACTCTTCAAAACATCCTGCAATGAGTAGAACCATCCAGGCCTGACATAACTCATTCATCACAGTTTGCGACCAGAGAGATGCTGCTTTACAACAATCTCCTTCACTGATCACAACAGTAATACCTAAACTCTCTGGAATGTGAATGAGTCCTGCCACTATTCGCTAATATTTTAAACAAAATATCAAAACTATAAATGTGTGATGCAGGCAAGGAGCCAGTAGCAGACAGGAGGTTAGCTGTCAGTGGAGGGTGTTGGCCCTTGCTGGCCAGCCATATTCACCCAGACAATCACTCCCACAGTGCATGTATAATCTGGACAGTTAACTTAAGGAATGTCTTTCACCTCTAGAGAGAAAGCCAGCCTGCTGCCGGCTGATACATTATACAGTATTTGCAGATACATTGAATTGAAGCATTCATAATCACACATACAAAAAGACGATAGACTGACTTTCCTCTTTCAGGCTGAGTAACACAAATCATTATTCAAATGATTCTATTAAGCAAATGTTATTTTAGATTTTTAAGGCTCCTGGAAGACTTTTTAGAGTGTACACAACTCATAAAGCAAATAAGAAACATGATTTCACATCTAATGAATCCTTTTGCAATCATCCATCCCAGCAGACTTCCTACTGACCCTGACCTCCTGCAGTAGTTTATGAGGCCTCTGAGGAGGAGAGATTAATAAAGTCTATAGCTCCACTGGGACATGGAGAGGGACACTGATACTGGCCCCTCTGGTATGGTCACTGACCTCTACATCTGGTCCAGACGGCCGCCCTGGACAGTTGCTGCACTCCTACACAAAGGGGGAAGCCGAGCTAAGACTGCGCACAGTCTGCATTCAGTACACACCCTTCTTTTGTTTTGTTTGTGTTTGTGGGTGTTTGTGTCTATGAGACTGAGCAAAAGAGGAACAGTGGGAAGTTGAAAGGAGAAGTCTGTGAGACAATTAGGGGTGTGATGATGAAAAGAAGCCCTTCTACTGCTCAGAGGGAAACGCAGAGCGAGAGCTCAGGTCTTTGGAGACGCCACTCTGACGAAATGAACCCCCAGTACCATAATGCAACCATTGAGAACATGAGGGAGAAACAGAAGAAGAACAAAGCAGACAGATGGAAAGAGTGGATCCAAGACACAATTGAAAAAAGTTACATTTTGAGGAGTGATTACAGTTTGCTTTGGCTTGCTGGCCTTATTGTCTTTGGGGACCACTGAACTGTGTAGGAGAAACTTGTGATTGAAATATACAGTCAGAAAGGGTTTGGATGTCCAAAATGTGCATGAGTTCGTTCACTATTTGTGTCTTTTTACGTCCTCTCTCCCTCATTGCTTCAGTTTAGCGTCAGTGAAAGGTTATATTGATGAACAGATCGCACGGCTGCAATCTGTCACAGTTAATGAGCGGTCGGCCCATGACATCATCTCCCCTTTGACGTGCACTCTAATACACTCGTGTTTACCCTGGAAAACATAGGCTGATGAGGAATGGGGAGAGCAAGGGCTAAAATATAGCTCATGCTGAAAGGATACTGGCTTTAACAGATGGCCAGTTGAGTAAAAGACAACCACCTGATTCACTCCCTCTAGTGGCTCTCTTTAAAACATTCTAGCAATTATGATAAACTATGTTTCCAATAGTTCCTGAGAATCAAGAATCTCTCTAAATTCATCTAAAATTCAAAAATTGTTCATAAAATATGTAAAATACAGCAAAGAACAACTTTGTCTGCCTGGTTGATTCCATGTCTGTGTTTTTGCATGCCTGCAGAACATGTGTGCAGGCGAGCAGTGACATCATCTCTGTGCGACCACATTGACAGGCAGGGCAGACCCGGAGGGCTCCATGCAGTCTCAGCCACATTATATCTGGCATTGCACCCCCATAATCTGCCTTTGCTGTGCACAAGCCTCAAAGCCTCAAATACATGGGCCTCCACTCTTAAGTGCTGTTACCATATAATAGAAAACCAGTGTTTTCTATAGGATGTGACTGTTTGAAGCAGTACAGTATGTGTATGAGGATGTGTGTGAGTGTGTTTATCTCAGTTGTGAGGAATAGCTTTTCCTCATGCAGTGCCAATTCCAAACAGGCCTCTATATCTCCCTATCCCTCCCACGGCCACCCCTCCTCCATCCCTCCGTCCATCCCCTCTAATGGATTTAGCAGATCTAGTTGGGCACGCCATCGCTACCCGTGGCCAAGCTAAACAGGGCTCAAAGTCACAAAGTTCGAAGTAAAAAATGGCCACTCCAGACCGCCTCTAGTGCAACCTGTGCTTTGATGGAACAGCACATGGACATGCTGGTTGCATCCTCAGCGGTTAAGAGGTCTGGAATTGCCTGAAGACACTTCCAGCAACTGTAACTGCTTCTGTGTCACCCAGAACAAACATTGGCCAGACCCTGTGATTGACAGTAAAGTCAGACAGGGGAAAGAAAATATGGAAACACTGTCAAAATGAAGCAAGACACTGGATACAACCTTCATGTTGCATACTCAAAAAAGTCATAATAAAGTCATATTTATGGGAGTCTTCACATCTTGCAACAGCTTTCATGCAACCCATGTCACGCACTATGTGGTGTTAAGATACTGGATTGTTGTATTTGAGGTGTAAAAGGTTTTCTTTTTCAGCAAGTGTACAATTACAGGGTGGCTGGAACAACATCAAATCTTTAAATCACAGAGAATGAAAGGTTAGGCCAGGTTGTGGTGAAACAGGCTGCAGCGGTCTACAGTGGTAAAAAAGCTTTGTGAGAAGAGGGAGGGAGGGAGGGAGGGCGGAGAGTCTGGCGTGGTGGGGGGGTAGAGGATGGAGGAATGCTTTGCATCTCAGTTTTCATGTCGTTTGGGTTGTGTGTGTGTTTAGGGGGATGACAACTATGACCCCTGTCTCCCTTTGAGTTCCCTTTCCCCGGATCTCTGAACATAGACGTCCCGTTTCCAACCCCAGCTGTCACTAGTACTGTGAGCATGTGTGTGTGTGTGTGTGTGTGTGTATTTGAGTCACCATTTATGCACATACACATGTTCCCTCAGATCCCCTTTTACTTTTTCGCCTATTTAAGAGTCCATACTGAAAGAGGATATCAGTTTCAATTTATTTCCATAGGCGACTCAATTAAAAAGGAATCGACCTCGATCCGGTGATTCTAAAGTATTACAGCTCTCAGACAGCCAGATGACCACAGTCTGGACAGTTACACACACACTGAAATATACATGCACGTGCTGTACAGAAGCACAATCAATATTAATACTACTACGCGTTGAGAGTGTTCATGACCATGTCGCACAACTGGGTTATCTCACTGGAGGGAAGCCTGCAGCCATAGAAGCTCTCACAACCTGTAAAAGCGAATCTATAAGACTGGTTGAATCTATGTGAGTAAGTTTGAATTAATTATGATGAGGTGAGAGTCAATTCCTTGGCTACTCTTCCCTGTAGCTCAGTTGTGTTGATCTGATACAGAGTGACAATTAATCCAGCCACAAATAAATATTGTAAGAAAGGGAAAGTGAAAGAGAAGTTGGTAAAGCTGACCTGAAGTTCAAATCTCATCCAGTTGATCTATCATCACGTTTCTTTTAATACATTGTTTTTCAAATCTGATCATTTCTTACAGTACATCTTTTGATTTCTATCTTATTTTTTCTTGTTCTATGTCAGTGTTTACAAACTTTGGCATTTCACTGTAGATAGAGACCAAGCTGTAACATTTTTCTTAGTTTACCTCAAGTCTGAGAAGGCCCTTGTTTTTAATCCTGTCCATGAAATGTCGCTCTGGAGTTTTATTTTATTACTTATTTCCTACATAAATGTCGATGTCAGTGACATCATTGAGGCTGCAGAGGGTGAGGGGGGGAGGGGAGGCACGTCATTACGAAGACAAGTCAGTTCACAGTGAGAGAGCGCATCTGTGCCAGGAGCCGTACTGCGGCCGAGAGATTGAGGATCAAGTTTGTTTTCAATCTTTGTTCTCAATCTTTGTTCTGCTGAAGAGTAGTATAGAAAAGAATAAAATAGAAGACACCAGCTTTGATCAAGGAATTTTTGTTCCAATCCGAAAGTATTTGGAAAGTGAGATAATTTTTCATAGTTTGGCTTCATACTCTCATTTGGATGTGAAACGATGCGAAGAAAATTAGGTTTAACTTCTGAATTGTTTTTTAAAAGTTTTGCTTTACTTTACGCCATAAAAGGCCAAGCCTGGATGTGCATTGTGCCCTCATTTCTGGGTCAGTGCTATTTACGTTATTATTTAATAGAAATAGTAAATTTTTAGTCTTAATATGTAAGAAAACCATCAACAGTAAAAAATAAAAAGAATCAAGTGCGTAAGGTAAGTGGTAAGTATAAACCTATGCACTATATTTGACTAATCTGTTCTGTGGCACTATTACAAGGTTTTAAATCATTCTCAATTCACCATACGGCTGAAACAGAACTTTAAGATATGTATGTTGCATTTGAATTGTTCTTCTCTCCACTAACATTCCTACTCGACTCCATGGGGATATTAACTGGGGGAAAAACAACTGCTGAAGATCTCTGTTGTTGCAGCAGCAGCAGCAGCAGCATGACAATTCAAAGTTGGTGTGATGACTCAAGATTTGTTTATTTATTCAAACAAAGGCTGGCAAGCTAGAACACAGTAAGACACACTTACAAACTGCACAAGGTCCCCTGTGACAAAACGTCCTAGATTCTACTGCCCGACAAGCCAGAAGGAGAAAAAGAATGATACAGTGAGAGAGATGAGGGATGAGGACGAAAAGTTTGATCCTGGATTTCCCCCAAAAAATACTGGCATTGTGACAGAGGCAGAAACACGAGTAAGTAAAACTCAGTCTGAGTGAGCGCTGACACACACACACACACACACACAGACATGTACACAGACCCACATGCACACACATAAATAACGTACCCTTTGAACCATCAGTGAAGCAGCAGAGCAAGTGGAAAGACAGCGAGAGGTGATTCACTAACCTCTTAACCTGCAAGGTCATGCTGCAAAGTGAATGCGCTGTGAGTTTTGTGTGTTTGCTATGTGTGTGTGCCTTTGTGCCTTTAAAATAAATCTAGATAGATAAGGAAAGAGAGGGGAGAAATTCAAAACACACAAGGGCAAGAAAGAGTGAGATGATAAAACAAAACAAAAAGTAGAAGAACTGAGCCAAAAAAACAAAAAAAGGATGGTGTGCGGAGATGTCCCTGAAGGTGAAGCTGCAGCTGCCATCTACCATCACTCATCACCCCTCCCCATCAGAACATGTTTAACATCCCATACGGGCGAGCTGACGAGCTGAACCATGTCCATGACTCTCTGTCAAACATTATTACCTTGCTAGTGAAACTGAGATAAATACCCTTATAACTTTTGAGATCAATCTGTGAAATAACACCATTTCAATCATCTGTAGTGAAAAACAGAACATTGACTGGAAGTAATTAAACATCAGGAAATATTCTTATCGGTGTTGAATGTGGAAGGTACTAAAACGTACAAACAGGCACTTAATAGCTCCATTTGGCTTCACATTGTGCTACAACGTGCGGTATGCATCGCACACACACATGGATATGCTTATCTATCGGTTGTTTTTTTTGCAGGATTTTGCTAATAGTGGTATTATTAGACAATGTGCATGTGTGAGTGTGTGCTGCGGTGTATGCCTGGTGCTTGAATCATGATAAATGCAATAATCACATTCCACTCTAGAGTTGATTATACTGCAATTAAGATTTCAATTGCAATATTTACCAAATGACTTGTTGGATTTCTGTGGATGATTGTGTAGCGCTGATACCAACACACACTTGTAAGAACAGTGTATTGACTTACATCAACTCCCAGGAGGGCTACCTTAACCTTAAATGCTTAACCCCAACCCTTACCAAGTCTCAGCCTAAAAAACTTTTAAATCAATGTTTAACTTTGTGGGGACTGATTTCTTTCTAACCATATGGGAAGTGAGTCCCCACATTGGCAGTATAAACAGACATTTGTCCCCACAGTGTGATGACTACACAACACACACAACATCACATCAGAAGAATCACAGCATTCATTAATGAACTAACAGAGGAAAAGTACAAAGACAAAACACTCAGCTGATAGCCAAAACACAGTCCGGAGAAGGGAAACCAAAGATCCATTTTGTAATTTAAACACACACATACACACACACAGGCGAGCACACATTTTTAATCACTTTGGGCATCCCAACCAATGAAATAATAAGGCACAAAGTCATACCACATCATGTTATTGTTTAAAAAAACACATAAATATTAATAAAAGTGATAAAATTATTTGCTGAAGACTTTTCCATCAAAAGGGGTCAGTATAGTATCTTCCTAAGAGAAGCATTATGGGTATTATTTCACTGGGAGAGACTGGGACTTTGGTTATTCTTCTAAGGCTGGTAGATCTGGGAAAGTATCTAAATCTGTAATTATACATCTCTCACTCACAATATGGAAGAGTGCCTTGGCTTATTAGTTATTAAATTCCGAATCTACTCCCTGGTTAGTGGCGCGGCGACAGCTGTTCAGCAAGAGAATGCCTTTGTATCATGTTACACCGTTATATTTCTTGCGGTAAGCCTGGGGAATTAAGTCTGTCTGTCTTTGTTTTAATTTGCTCAGCGGTGTTAAACAGCCATCAGTGCTGATTGGTTAATAATGATCAAAAGAGAAATCCTGATAAAAAGCCAGATATGTGATGGATGAGTATGAATTGATCAGTGGTGCCTTGATTCTCAGACAGAAACAGCAATTGAAAACAACACAGAGTGACATCTTTGATATTCTTGTAGGTTACTCCTTTCAATTTCTAAGATATCAAAGATATCAAGAAACGAAAAAAGAACTTTTTTCAAGCCAAACCCCCCCCTCATCACCACCCACACATATCCAGTCTCTGAATCCCTTAACTTGCATAACACGTTGCACCACCTGAGCTGTGCTGCCCTACATGCAGCTCTCAGCTCGCTGCGAGTGTTTGAAGTTACCAGAAGCTCAGATCATCTCACTTACTTCATTAAAAACACATGAGACACTACACAGACAGGCTCTCTCTTCCTGTCTCTACTCAGTCGGCTTGCCTCACAGCTTAGACACTTCTCATCCATCAAGCACCCAGATGGGCAGCAGTTACCACATTTCATTCATCTTTGCTCAGAACCATTCCCACATTTATCTCTTCATGTTACTGATAAAATTAATACATCACCTTATTCGGACACATGTGTGCATACAGTATACTCTACTCTATATATGCCTGCACCAGTCGTCCCCTCAAGCAGATATGCCAAACATCTGTTGGTTCTCGTGTGTCAAATGTGAAGATTTGCTGTGTTTTATACGCTTGTAATTGGGCTTTGGACAGTTGGTCGCACCAAATGAAGATTTGGGAAGTTATGAGGAGTATTTTTCACTAGTTTTTGGCATTTTATTGACTGATGATTAATCATTTAATGAAATATATCTCTAGATATCTCTATCACCCTCACATGTATATCTTAAGGCCACACACTTGCTTGCCCACGTGCGTGCACGGAAACGGAGACACTTCTTCCATTCGTTTTCTGCCATAACAAGAAACCCAGAGTTCCAACGGTGTAGGCACACTTTGGCATTCGGGAGCCAGTGTCACAGGTCCAACCCACGGCGGTGAAACGCAGGACGGGGAAACTCGAGACAACACCGGGATTTAGAGGACTTCCATCTGCAGCTTCCTCCAGGAATATAACAACCAATTCCCAGCAGTCATTATCCCAGATCCTAAACACGAGCCAGCTACAGACTGGCCTGGCTACGCTGGCCAGTTTGGATCAACGTTTGTTGTCAAATTTGAAAATTGCACTGTAGCAAATCATGACATTTGAAACTTGGTATTTTTAAAGGGCAGCGGAGCTAGTTCAAAATCAAAATCAGACTTCCTACAGCTTTGCGGACGGCACCTACTGTCCTGCGGTGGAAACATGTTTTTTTTTTAATAATTTGGCCAGTGCCTGTAGTCTTTCCTATTCAGTTGACCTGATTGAGCCCTACTGCCTGGACAAAGACCATGAATAACGATAAAGGCAGTTACTTCAGAACTGGGCCTCAGAACAAACAAAAATGGAATTGCACCGTCTCAAAGCTCCAGCTAGTCAATCACTCCACTTTTGACAGGAGAGTCCAGTCATTTCCTTTGATTGGCTGACTCAGTCATACATTAATATCTTCTCCAGAGCAGCAGATAGACAGGTCTTCATACTGCATGGAGGAAGGTGGGGTCTTCGGGGGGGGAAAGAATACAATACACTCTCACAAAAACTGCTTCAGTCCGAGCTGTAAAAAGTACAATGCCGGTACCTTTTTCTCCAATAGCACAGAAGACGGCTGACCTCAATGAAATCTCCGCGCAGAGATGAGGAAGGACTGTGTGCGATTATGTATCAGGGTTTGATTTACTGTGCTAGACTTTATTTAAGATACAATCCTTTTCTACAACCACACATTATGATTTTTTTAGATTCCCAAAAAAGTTCCACCTTGAGTGCTTCAACCTGCAAAATATTAGTCAGTAGAACCTCATATTTCATAAAAATTATCTCCCAAATTGTAGCAACAAGAATGAGGAGTTAACAGAGTGGTAACTGCTTGGAAACTGGGAATTCATTTTCTGTGGGTGGTCAGCTAAAATAAAAATGATGAAATTACAACTTGGTGCACGTTTTTTTCTCATACTTACTGAAACATTTCCACCAATGCACCACTATACTGAAAGTTCTGCTACATAGTTTTAAACCAGTGTAATGCAGTCATGACACTGAAACAGCTGGATTTTAACATCACTGCGATACCACTTTCCCTACACTTAAGCACACACACACACAACTCAAATTGTGCAATGGTGTAATTGAATTTCACGATTATAATCACAGCAAGATGGCAGACTTAGTGATCGTAGCTGCCATGGCAACCAAGAGGTCCCCCCGGGGGGTTAAGTTAATGAAATGTGGAGCAATAAGCAAAAGGAGATTCCTTATCAATGGGAATCTTATTTTCTGACTCTACTAGTAAAACTATTAATAACTGCCCTGTCTTCTCGTGGATGGATGATGCAAAGAGAAGCGACTTTCCAGGAAACCGAAGCTCTTTCCTCACGCAATACTGCAGCTTAACGCTGGTTACAGTTCACATGCTGCCTGATAAACTGAAATTACATGATATCATCTAAATATTGAGTCTTTTGGTTTATGTTATGTCTAAGCGGGTAAATAAAAACACCAACACAGACCCCGAGCATCATCAGCGTGTAGTGAGTGAAAGACGGAGAGTAAATATTTCCACTAGCTACTTGTGGAGCCAGGGAAGAGGAAAACAATCTTATTTATGTTACTTCAGTTTTTTGTTGGCTGTCATCTGCTGCCCATTCAACACCATGGTAAGTGTGTGTGTGTGTGATGTATTTCTATAGTCGTGAGGACAAATGGTTATTTTGCCTCTCCCTGTTTTTAAAAGGAGCTAATTTAGCATTTATAGGATTTGATGTTAAGAGTTAGGATTTGGTGTTGGGCTGGGGTACAGGTTACAGTTAGGCACATAATTGAGTGAGGTAAGATTAGGCTTGTGGGGGAATGTATGTTGTGTGTATCCTTGCGTGTGTGTGTGTGAGAGAAAGAGAGAGAGAGACAAGCAGAAAGTGGGAGAAGGAGCCTCTGAGTCACTTTCCGATATTTGTACTCACTGACTTCCCATGCATAAAAAACAAAACCCAGGAAGAAACAGATCTGGGATACAATTTTTGTTTGAGTTGCAACATTTGGGTGGAAGGATGCTCTCTGGGTTTTTTTTGTTTTGTTTTGTTTTGTTTTCTGTCACCCCATGATTTGAGTTGATGAGCAGAAGCAGATACTACACAAAAGCCTTCACTCCCTATAGTTTTCTATGCAATATTTTACATGCACTGCCTATGTATTTCATATTTTTAACACTTAATTTGGTGAGAGGGGGGTTAAAATGATTTTTTTTTCTTCTTATGTGGGTTTTATGAGACCCACAAAGAGGACAACAGTGCATACAGTACAAGCAGGATTTCAATGACAATGTGGGTGGCAAATGTGTAATTTGATTACACTGTATATCTCCAGAGTTTAAAGTAAACTCTCAAAATTGCTTGAAATTTGCAAAAGAATAAAAGCCTCAACTTGTACTTTCCCTAAAGTAATACCATCATAATAAACAAAAAAGATCCGTAAAGACTGTGGTGGTATTACATTTCATCTTGAAAACTGACAAATTGATGGAAGTTTAAAGCGTGGATTTACAAATATTTGACTGCATGCCAGACTGGACCCTGCTGCACACGTAAGACTTCAAGATTCAAGAGGCAGAAGCCAAGTCATGTGGGATGACATGATGCCTCCAATAGGCACCCCAAATAATCCAATATACAATGAAGGGGATGGGGGGTTTGAGGATGATAGGTGCCATCCAGTCATCTCCCCTAAAAAATGTAATTTAATGTCTCTCAGCAGATGCTGAATTGCATGTATGATGCTATGAAGTGCATGTATTTTGAGCACAGCCCTGAGGAGAATTAAACCCCTGACCCTGGCAGAGTCAGTATCATCCTCTACACATTCAGCTGCACACAACCACATGAAGTGCAAGATATTTATGCATGCTATGATATTTTCCCATATGTCCTATTGCATTACATGTTGGGGGCAGGCTGGAGAAACAGCCGTAAAACCTCTAGAGTCCTTATATACACAAACTTTAAAAACTCTGGAGAGAAAGCCAATGTATTATCATCACTGTAAGATAGTGAAAAAAATACAATTTACTGAACTTTGAGAATTTTAGATCATATTCAAATTTGTTCCTGGTTTATAAAACTTTAAATAGGTTGGCACCTCCTCCGTTATGTGACTGTGTATTTTCATTCAGTGAATTCTATAAAATCCTCAAGAAAATTCTCTATAAGAGATTGTACTGTACCATTTTCAGCACTCTCTGTGAAAGCTACAACTCAGTGGAACACCCTACCTGACAACATGAAGAGCTGCAGCTCCATCAGTACTTTTAAAACCAAATTTAAAAAGTCTGCTAAAAGCTACTCAGCTCTGTAACCACTGACTCTACATTTTATCTCATGGTCTTCTCATGAACACAAACAGTTTTGCTTTCAATTTGACGAGCTTACATTTATCATTTCTAGTTGATAATGTGGGTGTATGTGATGTGCTATCGTGTGTTCCTTTGTATTATGTGTCGTATGTGTGTTTTGCTTTGCACTGTTTGTGTTGTTATATTTATTAGTTGTGACCTGCTGAAGGGACTGCAGCTGAAAATTAGCTAAAAACTCACTCTGGTACAGTACATTAAATGGTAACATCTATGTTTAACACTGTACATGGTCCCTTACAAATAAAATTAATGAATAACTGTTTACTTTGTTGATAAGCTCCACAAAAAGACTTGATACTGAACTGAATGAATAGACCTCTCTGCCTTGACATGCTTGTAATAGACAAAAAACACAAGTAGTGATGGAAACAGTAACATTCAGGATCACAGACCTTGATAATTAAAAGAACATGAATAAAAAACATCTTTCACAGGGAGGTCAGGGAAAAAGTGAGCACCTAAAAAACATTAAGTCCTAGCCTTCATTCAACATTGGAAGGCCACTCATTCTATCCTCTGAAACTTTTCATGATGACTTCATGGATTAATCCAAGACTCCCTTGAAATGTCTTAATTGCCACAACTGTGAAAAGTATCTTGGGTTTTTTTTTCCAGTCCTGCTCCTGTAAAAGAGAACCTGTTCCTCTAAGCAGCTGATGCAAGTAATCATAAGTTGTTTGTACAAACATAGGCTCTACTTGGTTGCAGCCGCACCAACAGATATCCATATGGTTCCTGTTAGAAAATGTCTTGCTGCACGCCTAATCACTCTGCAAGAAACCAAACCCTCACTGGTTGTAGGCAGACCAGAGGCTGAGGCCAGTATACTGCCGTGCTGGAGCAAACGGGACCGTGTAAGTGGATAGTGTAATAATGCAAAGATCTGTATCCCTCCTTACAGCAGAAAACCAGGAGCTGTGGATGCCAGTGGACACCAGATATGACTAGAATAACTATTGTGGTTAGGTGCTTATACATGCCCATTTTTAGCTTTTGGCCATGTAAACATATACAGACATAAATAGCTACTATAAATACACCTCATGTTCGAAATAGAATATAATTGTGTCCAAATCTATTTGCTGTAAAGCAAAACTATCCTCTTAGAATCCTGATTTCAGTACGTTTAAGGAGTTACACTGTCTCTATTTTCTATTTGGAAAGACCCTCTGCGATCTTTTGGTTCTGTTATAATCATACAGCAAAGAGGAAACCTACACCACCATCAGCAAAGCAGGCCCCACTGTAGCTAATGATCTAAGTGCCTTGCTCAAAGGTACACCGCAGTACTGCGTGTTCTCTCCACTAGCCACATCTTTTAGTTTTTCTACAGCCCTGCACTGTCACACTAATACTGGTCTCGTCAGGAAATATTCCAAAGTATGCTGGCCCACTATGTGCACTTCATTGTGTTTCCCATTAAGTGGTTCTGTCCTCCCTCCAAAACAAAGTGTATTAGCTCTAAGTTGGCAGCCCTGGGGAAGAAACCACTGACTTACCGTTATTAAATTGTTCCATAAAACATAAAAAGCCTCAATTCTGGCCTATTAGACTATAACCTTCATATGGATCCCTTTCATGTTTAGCATATAGTTATTTAAAAGGGGTCTCCACTCATTTCTTTTTTCCATTCTGGCTGTTTAGCTGGTTTGGCTGTGAATGGAGATCAATAATCAATATGCTGCATCACCATGATCCACTGATCTACTATTGTAGCGCGTCTCTCTGATCCCCCCCACCCCCCCACCCCTCCACATCACAGTAGCCTGACCAGCTACCAGCTCATGCATGCAAGGTGCAGATGCTTGGGTGCACCCCTCTAGACGGAGCACCAGAAGCTTCCACCCAGCTTATTTCTGCACCTTTATCCCTTACTGATCAGATGTATCAATAAGCACACAGAGGATGAGGATAAAGGAGCTGTCACTTACATTCATCTGACCCACTCCGCAGCTCTGGATGTGCGCTCTGGATATCCTCTCCAAAAACCTGATTAGTAGGCCTATACAAACGGGTTTCCAATTCCCCAACTACAGACAATCCACCGGGACAAAATCTTGAATGGAGCCGTGCTGGCCAGCTGGACTGTTTTTTGGTTGTTGTTTTTTTTTTTCTTCTTTTTTTTTTTACATAATATCCACAAAAAATGACAGTTGAGCCAATTCCACAGATAGTCTAATCCACTGGACCGGTATCTTGCGTTACTCCTCCAGTGAAGAATATTCTTGCGTCTCCGTTCCCCTTGTCAGGTGAGCGCGTTTGGATCAGCTGGCTACGGGTTTTTGCTGCAGAAAAGGAGCCGTCTGTAGCCCTGCAGTGCTCTACCCGGTCTATCGCTAATCGTAAACGTTTCTCTCCCCTCTCTCTCTCTCTCTCTCTCTCTCTCTCTCAGCATCCAGTCACTCAGACACGGTGTGTGTGTGTGTGTGTGTGTGTGTGTGTACGTGTGCGCGCGTGTGCGTGTGTGTGTATGTGCTGCTGAGACGGAGCCGCTTCAGGGGACCGTGCACCTCACAGACTGAAAGCCGACTCCTCCGCCACAAGGCCCAGCCCCCCTACTCTTCTCCATGCCCTCCTCCTCCTCCTCCTCCTCCTCCTCCTCCCCTCACAGACTTGGGCTGCTAATTTATTCGGGTAGCTACACAAAAGGGGGGACGAAATAGAGGGAGGCTGTGGAATACGGTAGGGAGTGAGCGGAGAGAGGAGATTGGAGAGCAGACTTTGGTGCCCCCAAGCTCCGTTCAGTGGAAGTAGTCGGTGAGACAAAGGAGCGCACATATGCAGCATCAAACAGCAGTTTAGCTCAGCTTGGCACATTATGCATAAAAATGACTCATTAAAAAAGCATCATTTCTGTTCTACCCTTAAGTGAAGACTTAAAATTATGATATGATTGATGACGATTTAGAGGGACACCCTGCTAATATCACAGAATCACTAAAAACACTGAAGAAAATGTGTATTTTATTTCAATATTTTATATTTACTAGAGAATGGTAAGAGCAAGAATGTTTTTAATGAAATAATTTTGGATGTGTGGCTGTAACTCTGAACTTAAAATATGTGTTTTGTCTGATTTTTATACAAATTTGTGCCTTTGTAGCCTATTTATCATTCAGATTTCAAGTATGTGGTACCGAAAACAAAGCATATGGCTTAATGTTGCATGAAATTTGTATATAAATGGCCATAATCCTGTATGTTTATGCAAAAAGTTTGTCAACCGCACATTTTATGACATAGTCCTTATTTTATTTTCATATAGGGGGTTTTAATACTGTAACATGACAAAACTTAAATAGGCAAATACAGGCAAATTAAATTTTGAGAAATCAGTGATAGCCTTTGCTTAACTATGCATAAGGTTTTAGATATCTGGATATAAATGCTCAACCTGAGAGAGGAATAGCAGCAGACGGGGCAGGGCTGAGGTTCAGACACACCCACACACACACACACACATGGACTGCTAGCATCAGCAAGATGGGAGTCATTCATCACCCCAGATTTTAGGTCAAGCCTCCACCTGCATCACTGAAGCAGAGCGAGCGGGAGGAGATGCGGAGGAGGGAGAGATGGTGTGGATGTGGGAGGTGTGAACACGGGGAGGGGGTGTGTACAGGAGGAGCGGTGGCTGATGGAACCAGTGAGCAGCAATCAATTCATCCCCTCTCGCTTTGGGAGCCTGTCTGCCCTTTGAGTGTGTATGTAGCAGTCAGCAGGAGGAAATGGTACATTTACACTTTTACTGCTAAGTGTGTACATTTACCACATTGACCGTGACCTGATGACCATGATTTAACTCTTGAGAGACCCATTTAACATCAAAAACTGAATGCAAAAAGCAATGATCTATAAAAAACAAACTGTTTACCTTAATTGTGAAAGTGGGCAATTGAGGACCAAGCCTGCAGTCATGGCAGAAATTAGTGTCACGTGCAACCTCTGCAACGGAAGAAGTAAGCTAAAGACTGATTTTAGGGGCTGTTATACATGCTGTTCTCCTAAAATTAAACGTGTCAACATACAAGAACTAATAATATTTATTCTCTTACAGTAATTGGGAAGATTTTTTTGGTGTAGTCTGTATTCTAGCCTACCTCCCTACAATTGAAATTCCTTTAATTACAGAGTACAAAACATTCTTGGTTTCCTATATAAGCATCATAAATTTAGCAGCAGTGGGGACATTCACAGTGACAATCACAGCAGAAAATAGCAATCTGACTTGAATTTGTTTGGCACATTGTTTGGAAAATTCCACTTTTTCCACTTTTTAAAAAAAGTCTGCCGTTAGTACAATTTCATCCGCTGAGCTATTTAAAGCCATGAAGATATTCTTTTCTAAAACCCAATAATTTAAACTGAGTTCATTTTCTGAATTGTAAAATTCTTTCTCTTTCTCTCTAAGAAAGAAACCAACTATGTAATTCTCATTGACAATCAGCATCATAAATATCATGATCCTGGTTTTTTTATCATAGCAAGTTTAACATTACTTCTCAGGATGATGACATCTGTTAGATAAGATTACCATTTCATCCATTATCCATCCAACTTATTTTCACCCTTTGGTTCTCACCTCCTGACTGAACGCTGGGCCCCAGATACGCTTGCATTTCTCAGAAAACATACCAAAGGGTTAACATGAAAGATGCAATTTATAGCAGAGATAGAAAAGGATCCATCAGGTGATTATGCCTTGCCCCTGTTGGATGTGAGTTATGAGGACAGTACATGCATTTGGAAATATTTGCTGCATGTGAAAAGGGCTGTTAGGAGGCAAGACCTGACAGCGTAAAAGGCACAAAGTCCTGATTAGTTTGGGAATAGTAAGTGTTTTTTTTACAGACCCATCAGTCTATTTGAAAATGGTCTGAAAAATGAAATGAATATATTTGTCTCAGCAGACACCACAACTAAAATGAATGAATGATAGATAAACAAACCAATAAATACATCATTTTCTGTTGAAACTAGTCCCCAGAGTCCCTTTAGAACTCCACAGCTCACATTTCCTCTCTGTCCTTGTCCTTAGAGTCTACATTTGTCCGTGTGTGTGTGTGTGTGTGTGTGTGTGTGTATGTGTGTGTCTGTGCAAAAGTATCGCATGTGTTCGAGTATGTGACTGCATCGATCTTGTTCTGTGAACACTTGCCACAGAGTTGCAATTACACAGCTTTAATCAGGAGCAGATGGCTGAGGAGTGACACTTTTGGTGAGGCTCCCCACGATGGAGGAGATGGAGTGCAAGATTTATATCACTGCTGCACACCCTTTTAGAAATGTAAAATCTCTCTCTGCCTCTACATTAAGCACAAACACACATACACACACAACGTACATGCATACATCAAAAAACGTGGAGTATGGTCAAAGGATTTATTAGGCTCCTGTGTCTATTCTCTTTGTCAGTTCCTCCCTCTAACCTCAAAATCCAAAGCCTGACCATGATAACCCCGCTCCACATTTCAAACCTCTCACACACCTCCCAAATTTATCTTATGTCAAACCTTAGATAAGCCTTTATAGTATTTATTCCAAGCATTCATACCGGAACTGATTAAACCAGCAGTCGAAGAACTGTAAATTCCCAGAATCCCAGCAGAAATGACTTAATCTGGCTGTTTAATCATCTGCTATTCTATACTGATTTTGATTATCTTGGATTTCATGAACACAACGCAGAAATAAGTGTGACATGGTGGTGTGCAGTTTACAACTAGTAGCTGTGAGGTCATTTGGAAATGCATCGTTAGAAGCTAATGGAGGGGCCTGTCTATGTTGGCTGTATGGTTGGTCTTACTGGCGGGGCTTTTCTCTCCTCTCCTATACAAACACACACACACACTCGATTGACCGCAGGACTGCGACGCCTCTGATGTGAATCAAAGCAGTAAATTAACCAAATTGGCATGTTTGCATGTGCAGTGGACTGAAACTAATTTTTAGATTTCAACACTTGAAAGAAAACTGTAACATAACAAGTATTCTTCCTCTGAGAGAAAATCCTCTGGAAAATATGAAATGATTCCTCGGCTGGCAAGTAACACAATATCCTAGTTCCGTATATCCTGGCAGCTTCATCCCTAGAAAGAGCTTAATGTGTCTATTTCCACCATGTCTTATTTCATTCAACGTTTATCACTTCATCTCACTGGATTCAGTCTCTTTCCTGAAACACAAGTTCATATCTGCAGCACGGCGCATACATTAACTTTCTTATTTTTGTCACTCATTCTCCGTCTCTTTCTCTTTCAACCTTACACTATATGACCCCGTGTCCACGCAGGTGTCAGCCCCAGCCATCTGATCCACCTTTCCTGTGTAGCAGGATGGGATGAGGTCACAGCTCTACAGCCCAGTGACTCTGAGCTAAGAGAGGAAAGCGTGGTGACTCAATCAAACCTTCCTCTCTCATGGCCAAAATATCAAAATAGCACAGCCTGCCTTTGATGAAGATTTCATTCAAGGGGGACTCTTGTGGGAGAAGTACGTTATAAAATATTTTTTTTATGTTCAATTGAAAGTTTTATTTTCATGAGAGAAATCCCTCTTGGAGAATGCCACATTTTAAAAATCCCAGACAAAAGTTACATTGAAATGGTGACACTACAGCCCCCTTCACTGGCTTTTGTCTGTCTTTTATTCCTTCTCCAATGCCCTCCTTTGCTGCTTGCAACAAATACAGTTGTATGTTTCATCTCATCTGTGCCTGCAGGGTATTCTTAGGGAGATTACTATAGCCTCCTTTACTCCGAGTCCAATCTGCCTTCCATGCAACCACACACCAGCCCAATGACTTTGGCTGTTCTTTCAAAGCTTCTACGTTGTGCATTTCTGCAGATGTCACTAAAAGGGGTCCAAGAGTTAAGCATATAGGGATAAGACGTATTGAATGTAAATCTCTGGGAGAACTGATTTTGCTCTGCCAACAGAAGAAAAAAAAAATCTGTACTTCCATTTGTTGGGTGTTGGCACCATATTTCCTGTTGGTTATGTGTGGTTTCCTCCGGACCGGCAGCTTTTTTAGCTTTTGCGATGCTTTTACATGTGCATTGTTTATGTGGGTTTTGTGGACGTGTGCAGCTTTTGGACTATTTTGGTGATAGAACATGAGGATAAATAGAACAAGGGATGACAGAGCAGGAAAAAGGGCATTGTTATTAGGAGCTCTGAGCGACGGTGCATCCCGGGAGCTTTGCAGAATGAACTCACACATAATGTTCCACATCCAAACGGAAATTATGTCTGAAATAAAATGTTTAAAGTTGAGATATCATCGTGGCAGCCACTCACCCAGAGAATACCTGCTATATACAGTATTTTCCCAAATCCATCACTAAATCCTCTTTTCACTCAGCCAAGATTTCCACTAATTCTGAGCCTCATATTTCAGCGTTATCTTGAATTACGTCATCTCCATAATGTGCTTAGAGTTGAAAGAAATGTTAAAACTTGTCTTTCTCTGACTGAACTGTTATAAGTTTAGAAGCTGGCCTACTTCCACTTGGCAAGCTTCACCTGAACAAGGCCTCCCAGTATTAGCTAAACAGTTGCTGAGAAACTTATTTTATACGTCTAACAGCGAGGGTCATTACTTTGGCCTTTTCGAGCAGTGATCTTCAGCTACAGACAGAAAACAGGAAAGCAGCAGTCAAGGTTTTATACTTCAAGTTGTAATGCCCCTTACTCTCTCCCTGTCCTTAAATACAGGCTGATATCAGAGCAGGAGATTTAACAGTTCCTCTGACGAGCTTCCAGGTTTTGTGTGATGGGAGAAATTTATGTGTTCGACCTCAGAATCCATCTGAGGTTCTCTTGCTTTGGTGGGAAGCTCATTGCACTCACTTCTCTCTTATATCTCTTATAAATATAACTTACCAGGTGTTATCCTGTTGTTTTTTTCCGTTTGTCTCATTCTAATTGGAAACAAGGCATTATCACAGTTCTGTAAAGTACAGTAATCCTACTAGTCCACCACAAGATGCAGATCATCATTTTGCCAAAGGGATTAGGTCCAAGGAAATCGTTTCAAAACTCATGGAAGCTGGTTTAAATATCAGTGTCAATGATCTATTATCCAAAAGGTGTTTTGGCTACTTACACCGTGCATCCCTTCACTTAAGACTCCTTTTGCGATGACCCCCCCTTCAACCCCTTTCCTCTCTTCTCACCACTTCTTGCTCTCTTTCTTAGCATGACTAGAATATCCTATCAACACAATACCTGCAGGCTGCATCCTCCTCCTCTGTACTCTTGTCACACTCTTACCCTCCTCACTAATTTATCTCTCCATTACACTTCCCTCCCTCCTGCTATCGGAATGTTTTATTGTTTCAAAGCAAATCTGCTAAGCAGGCAGAACCACTAAATCAGGACGGCCTCGTTTTAAGAACTGAGATTGTTTACGCTGTGAGGAAACTGTTTAGGGGCTTGCCGACTGGTATGTTATAAAATCTTAGCTATGATGAAACACAAGCTTAACATATTGGTAAAAACTCTTTTCGAGAAAACTGTCCTCTTTTCTAAAAGTAAAAATACAAAATCTACTGTATGCATGATAGCTGTGTCAGCTGTGCAGTGTTGTGTGGTTATATCCAACAATTTTGCCAGCAGGGAATATTCCATGTACAAAAAAAAGTGGGAAAGTTGAAATGTCATTGTTACTAAAATGTGTAGAGAATGCTATCAGCTCTAGCAACTATAGAATACTAGTTCCAATACTCTCATACTGGTCTATTACACTTAGTGAATAGCTGTTAAAAGGCCTCACAATGTGCGTCTAATACGAGCGTCTAGCAAACAGGAAGTAGCCAAAGCTGAGAACTTCCTGTATAAGCCCATCTACTGGCCAGCTTCTGTACTATGGGCACAGGAGTTTCCTGAATGTGTGTGTGTGTGTGTGTGTGTGTGTGTGTGTGTGTGTGTGTGTGTGTGTGTGTGCGCACCTTTGTGTGTTTGTGTGTATGTGTGTGTGTGTTTGGCATTCAGCATTCCATCCCCTCTGCTTCCTTCCCTGCTCCCGGCCCGCTGATGCACAGCATCGTGGGAAAGTGCGAGTCGCACCTCTACACACCACGCTCCCTCACTCACCACACACATAAAGCAGCGAAAAAGGGGGACAGATTTAGTGGGTGTTGTGAACCAGATGTGTTGCACTGTTACGACATTGTGCCATTAATGTGCCACACAGATCACCATGATTCCATATTTGGAGTGAATGACAGATTGATAGTGAGTCTGTGTGTGTGTGTGTGTGTGTGTGTGTGTGTGTGTGTGTGTGTGTGTGTGTGTGTGTGTTTAGAGGCTGACAAAAAAAAAAGGCTTTTGCTCAAAGATAATTTATTACATTATGCATTTTTGTCTAATCGGATCCGTCTTTGCATGCCGAAGGTTAATGTTCTGGACTGGATTTTAAAACTCCAGAACAAACATGACACACACACACTCCCTTCCGTTACCCTATCATCTCGGGCGCCTCCCATATAAAATTTGCAGCTTTATGTGACAACAGTTCCTCTTTTGTTTATGTGTATACGTGTGTGGTGCGTGTGTTATTGGACGTTCGAACCTTGGCTCAGCCTGTAAAGTGTATGTCAGTGACTCCAGAAGGAAGAGGAAGATGAGAAGGTCAAGTACGTTAGGGGAGATAAGTCCTCCCTCACGTTGCACTTCTGGATCAACTGCTTCCTGTTTATTGTTGCGCAGAAGTGTTGTCCCACGAAGATAACAAGGCTTTGACTTTTGACTCCAGCGGAACAGAAGCACATCCTGCGACGGATGCCATATTGTTCAACACCTCATCATACCTTCTCACACAACCACTGTGACCTGCCTTCGACTCACATTTGGACAGTTTGTACAGCACAGTGGGTCATAGAGCGGACTTATGATTGAATGGCTTTTCTTTAATAAGTTTTTACCTTGACATTATTATTATTACTCTATCAATTAATCACCAGCAGTGATTTAAATGTAATTATTGTGGCCTGACATGCATGAATTCAGGCAGGATTGTTCTTTGCAGAGAATAAACTTTATATGTTTAAGGTAACTGCTGACCCCGCTCAAAAGCAGCTTTTTAGCACAAATCTAGCACATTTTCCAAACCACTGCCACAAAACTAACATGTTAAATCCCCAAACATTAAGAAAATGCATTAGCACAGCTTATTTAAATTTGTGCAGTTTCCTTGTCTTATCCAAATGGGTCTTTAAATGCTTCTCAACAGAATCTGGCTTTAACATATTGTACAGAGCACAAAACTATCCCTTAAGAACAATCTGTTATTTTTTCAATAACGTAGAGGGTATAAGTTTACCATAAGACAGAAGGACTTGATAGATTATATGCAAGGTTTTATGATACAGTGTTCTCAAAACGTTGCCTATCTTCTTGGAATCAGAGAGCAGGAACTTAAGGCCACTTTGAGTCTGGAAAATGGTCAAGAAAAACTCCAAAATCGGCTCTGTAACTCTCACAGCTGTCTGTGACTGGAGCCAGGGCAGAAGCCGGAGAATTTTCTTCGTCCTTCCTAGAATGTGATTTACGTCCAGTCCAGTCTTCTCCCACTACTCCCGACTTTGTTTGATTGTTGTTGTTTTTTGGAAGAGTTTAGGATTTCTTTTCCAATTAATTGCGCGCTGCAGAAGGACAATAATCAAGATAAGGTAATGCTGGTTTCCCAACTAGTGCCACACACAGTACAAATCACAATATGTTTACATTAGAGAGGGCTGTCTGAGCTTTTAGAGGGATTAGAGCCGGGGGATGGAAAGGCTCCAACAAAGCTTATACTTGTTCGTAAGGATGTTTGGGCTAGTTTGGCAAAGTGACAAAAGTATACAGAGACTTGGAGAAAGATGGAGTGCAACAGTGAAGTGAAGTTAAGGTTACAGCACAAACCTGAGCAGCTCAGGTTCTCTACACGAGTATTGTAAATTTTCATGAGAATGGATCATTGAGTGCCAGTTCAAAATCATGATATTTTATCTTTTTTGGACTACTGTTACAGAAAGGACTGTCTGCTCTTTCAAATGCTGCAGCCATTAACAGAGTTTGCACGAAGAGGTAGAAGGAAATGACAAAATAAAACCCACAACAGGCCATTCCAGCAGTCCATATAACAAGTTGAGATTGATTTACTTCTCTGAAACCCCCAAAGCACTTCACAAAGCCCCTTTTAGATCTTCTTTGGAGCATTCAAGGCATGTCGACCCCTAGACACACATCTCTACTTCATCAAGTACATCTCTGTAGAGATGTGACCTGTACATGTCCCTTAACATGTGACCTGGACCGTGTAGTCCGCATCATCCACAGTCTCCTTCTACTAAATGCTTCATGAAAGGCACACACAGACACACACAGACAAACATAATTTTGTGAACACATTTAGACAGTCCTGGATGCATAGTAAACATGGTAAACAAGGTTAAGTCTAGACTCCACACTGATAAGAGCTGGAGACAGACAGGAGTCACTGCTGATGGAGCGTGTGTTTTTTCAAATACAGAGTTTATAATGACAGTCGTGCTTCATCCCAAAACGAACTTACTGAGTGTTTGGCCTTCTTGTCAAGATGTATGCAACATCCAAGGTTAGATTTTGTAACTTCGTTAGGTGTCTTACCCTGTTTCCTGTCTCTCTCTGCACTTTCAACTATCAAATAAAAGCAAAAATGACAAAATTAATCTTTAAAAATAATGAACTAAATCTAATTTTAAGGGAACTGTTCTTGTCTCCTTATTTTGTATCTGCCATTGTGAATTGAAATAAAAGAAAGCAAAGGGAGGCGCTTCTAAGTACACACAGTAGTATTCAGCCTGTTAATAATCAGTGGAGCTTAAATCTTAATTAATGCAGTTACATTGTTGCATGTATCATAGTTAACAAAAACATAGCAGGTTCCAATGAAAGATGATACTGATTACTTTATGGTATCATGACACAGACCAATCTGCACCAAGCTCATGTTGTGTTTTGACCCATGACTTCGTAGTCGGAGGTTAACTCTCTCCTCCCCTGGCAGTTTGACAGTCAGTAAGACCCGAATGTTTACAGCGCCTTGTCTGCCATCTAAACACGCTTTCTACATGACATATTTATTCAATTATGCTTCATTTCACACAGACAAAAAGAGCACTGCAGGTCCCAGCCAAGTCGAGAGCATTTTCCACCAACTGTACAGCCTCGATGGCTTTGATTCAAAACAGACGGGGAGAAACTTTGGATGCACGTATGACATTTGTTAAATACTCTCTGTAAACCATTTTGACGTCGTGAGGAAATCATAAACACTACTTTTGCACGATTCAAGGACCAGGTACGCCATTTGGAGCCGACAGCGTGGTGAGGTGTTTTTTGGAAGTAGGCCTACGGCTTTACAAAGAGCACTGTATGAGCTACCAGTGATTACCTACCACAAGGGAGGTTTTTCTCCAATTTACAGCCGCATTTCTCTTTCATTGAACATTTGTTTTTTTAGCATGCATACCTCCACAAGTTCATGAGTTGTCAGGCTGGAACACAAGATAGTGAGCTCTACAACTTGTGGCACAGATATTTGCAAATGTTTCGAATGATTTCTTTACCATCAAATTGAAAACGAATCTGCACTGCAGTAATTTACATATTCATAGTAGTTATTTTTATGATATTTCTTTTAAAATGACAGTAAACAAATGAGATCACTATGAATGTCCAAAGAAGCCAATACTGGCAGCTAATTTTTCATTTTTTTTTCCCAGCATGCCTACTTCCATATGAGCTTGGAATATAATACATGTGGTTGTATGGTTCAGCAAGTGTTCAGCATGTGAAATACTGCTTGAAAAAATCGCTCTGACATCTTGGTAGGGAAACACTTTGATCAAATTTTGTTGTAGGATAAAAAGACGGATTTAAGTTCCACGTCTGTGTGTCTCATATCTGCTCGTATCACCACAGTGAATGCTTACACTTAGATATACTGTGTATGATTAATGGGGGGTTCAGCATAGCATTTCACAGTGACTACTGTACACAATAAGATGAAGCTGCCAGCTCTGATGTTGGCAACCATAAGTTAATAAAAAAAGTGTCAATTTGGCAAAATGAAATCCTCTCAGGCTCTATAGAACTTTTCTCCTTTTTGTGTGTGTAATCCACTCTAATGCTTACTTTGTGAGAAAATTACCACATATGTTTATTTTAAGTGTTTTGGGAGAAATCCACACATTTCTCAGTCCCTTCCATGAAACTTAATGAGGCAGTCTTCATTTCCCTCTTCCCAGTATTGCAAAAACGGCGCCTATCACGCAGACAGTAAGCTGACAGGCACCTTCCAGTACAAGGTTGACATCATCATGACTTCATTTTGCTTGCACTCTGGTTTTCAAAGTCAGTCAAAGTCAGTGAGATCCGTAAACCTGGATGCTCGAGGGGGTTGACATTTGTTACACAATCCACGTGGTCTCAGCTGGCACCCTTCTCCTTTTTTATTTTGCTTTGCTCTCAGCGTCTTTATCCTCTCTGTCTGTCGCTCCCCTACTTTCTTTACCTAATTGTTTCTTTTCTTTCTGGGTTTGCCTCAGAGGCAAGGCTTAATGCTTTCTTCTGAAATATCACCGTGCCTTTGCAGAGGCAGTCTGTTTCATGTTGGTGAAGTGTGTCGGGTGCGGGGTGCAGGGGATTTGGGGATATTGAGGTTGTGGCAAAGGGAGGTTTGCTCGTCTCTCTTCCAGGCAACCACTGTTTTATTCCCAAATTTTCCATGCATTAGACCGTTATTATTTAACTACTGCAGCTTTCACACGCTCAAACACACCATGCTCCGTGTACGCCATCATGCTCGTGCCATGGAGGCAGTTGTGAGTAGGGCTTACGCAGGGACACAGTGGTCACTGTGTTTCCCATCATTCTCTGCGCACACAGATAGCCCTAAATGGAAAAGCAAGGTGGTGTGTGTGTGTATGTGTGTGTGTGTGTGTGTGTGTGTGTGTGTATGACCGCGACCAGAAAATCTGCTGCACCGCTTAGGATACCCACCGGCTGTCCACATCACAGTGACCACTGATTTCTGAGCTCTGTAATCACCGTACACAGGACTATTTTAGTGCAATCTGACTATGGATTAGACAGCAAATTGCCAGGGATCATGAGCGTTTCCATGGAGAGGGTGGAAGTTGCTTGTGAGGAATAATAAACAGAGTTAGATTAAGATTAGACATGACGGTCTGAGAGCGGTGGCAGCTGGAGGAGAGTGTGTGTGCGATGTCCAAGTGTATGCATTTGTGAGTGGATGTTTATTTAAAAGCATACAAGGAGGAGAACAACGAGGTTTTATACTGGGACAAAGCTGCACAAAAATAAAAACTTTTCATTTCATCCACACACTTAATCACCCCCATTTGTGGATGTCTAACTGTTGACTGCTTCTTCACTGACTATTAATCATTTGGGTGTAATGACAAGCTGACATAGCCATAAATGTTTATACTCCTTCAAGCACACACATATGTGTTGGAGACCCACAAACTTGTCCCGAGTCTTCCCATAGTTGAATCCATTACACAGTTTGCGGTTATGACTGTCATGAAAGTCAGCTTAACCTAACAATTAGCTCCTTCAATGAATAAAACTCGGTCAGAATCCCTCCAGTCTTAAACACATCATATTTTTTGAATGTGACTCCCATCAAATGGCAGACTGCTGGGAGATTGGCATTGTAATAACTGTACATGCATGCCAAATAATAAAAGAAAATAACCATAAAAGCATATTTACAGACACAAACAAAAAGAAACCCAGCAATGATTTGAACTGGAAGCCTCAACATCCATTCCTTGGCAGTGCCACATCGTCTCTTTGCTTCCTATCCACCACAACAACAAACGATTGCCTTTCTCACAACTTCAGCATTATATTTCAACAATAACTATTGAATAGGACATATATCTTTTTCTAATTTTGCATGGAATGTTTTCTTAAGTTGTGATGAAATTCTGCCACATGATGGATATATTAAGTATGATACTTTGCTCTTGACTCTTTATAAAGGCACGTCAGAGCTCATTTATAAGACAAGAGATCCAGAGTGCTGGAAAACTCAGAAAGCCTGTATGCAGATGCTATGTAGATCATGCCAAACAGAAAGAATCTTCTCTGACTCTATAAATGATAGTGGCGTAATTTACTGAGGGAGTAACATCATCACATAATTAATCATCTCTGCAGCAGCTGGGTCAGCGTTGAAAGAGTCAATACATGAAGTTGCACTCATGAGGTCATCCAAAGAGTCTGTTTTTATTACTGATCAGCATCCACGAAACATCGAATGCACAAAAGAAACCTGATCTTTTTAATTTGATCAAATCTCAGTTTTTTTTTTTTCATTTTCTTTTGGAATCAAAAGTGGTACTCTCAAACTTGAAATCAGCATTCAATGAAAAATCAAAATTGACTTTCCTCCTTCTCACAATTCCCTTGGATAGGTTGTCAAGTTCAAAGTTATATGTTCATGATTTTGACGACATGCTATTATTGCCTCAGGCGATTGGAGAGTCTTACTATTAGTTTTATCACATTTTCCAACGACCAGCTTGGCCTCTAATCACCTCTGAAGCTGAGCAGCTACACGCACACTCACCTGCGCTCCAAATGCCTAATTTCCTGCACATCTGAGAGTGCTGGCTGGGGTGGGTCCGACAACAAAGACAGGAAAAGAGTTCGAAAAACGGAGGGCTTTGATAGTTATGAGCTTATTGTGCTATTCAAGCGCTCTTTCGATGTGTGCATGAGTGTGTGTGAAGGGAAATATGGGTGCCATGTGGGGTTGAAGGTGTGAGAGGAAGCCTAACAGGCCCTCCCATGTGTGCGCCATTAGATGTATGCTTATTGGCACACACTGAAACTGCTTTGATGACTGTTCGGGCACCTTCGCAGTGTGTTCCAGGTGTTCATCAAAGAAACTCTCTACACTGAACACTGGAACTCTTGTTCATACTACTAGAATATTGCAGTAATATTTCACAGTGCATTATGTTATGAGTTTGAATTATATGAAACACTTCCCTGAATACTACAGATTCCCTGTGAAGATTTACCAGGCATCCATGCTTTTATTCAGCCGCCCGTGATGATTGCGACCCAATAAAGATGGCTGGGGGGCTGTGATTTTTATGAGACCCTTCATATGGCTTGTGGCTCCTCTTGTTCTTTCTTTCATTCTGTCCATCTGTTGCACTGCTGAATATGCCAGCATTGTTCAGCGCTGGCTAATGCTAAAGGTCTGTCGCCCCCTGATGTGGTGGTTTCTCTGAGGGTGATTGTAACTGCAAATTGTGATTGTAACTGCAAAGGGAGATTGGAGAGCGAGAAGGCTTCAGATTGTACTTGATCAGAGGCCAGAAAACAGTGAGTACTGAAAACCTTAAGGAGAATGTACACTGTGGTTTTTTATCCTTGCCTGGGTGTGCAGGTCTGCCTGTGTGCAGTGGCGTAAGGTAGTTACAAGGGGCCCCAGTGCACGCTATTATGACCAGCCCTTGTGCACGCTAGTTAGTAGTTGTGAAGCACACATACACACACATACACACAAGCTCACACTTACAGTCAAGCTTACAGTCAAATGAGTTACTTATGCAAAGAGAAAGTTATCAGAACCATGAATATCTCTCTGATAGGTGGTAACATTAACAGCCGGTCAATCAAATCAACAAGTCAACTAATCAACCAACTACAGCTGGAATGTTTACATAACTATAGCTGTTATTGGGAAGTTATGTAGGTAAAAAAAACACACACACATCAGCAGGCAAGTTGCTAGATAACAACTATTGTTAATATGTATAACTGACTAGAGTTAATGTTAAGTTTATTTTTTGACATCGATAAACTGTTTCTGCAGTCAATTTAACCAGTTGCTTGTTGCTGGAGATGTACATTTTCAAAGAAGTAACAATCAAAACATGCACTGATGTGTCATTATTGCAATTCAAAATCCTCTGTTGCACACATGTCGTCTCATGGTGTGAATCAGCTGTACAGTATTTTGAGTAAAGTAATGAAGTAATTTGTTTAAGGTTGCTTTCCTAATCATGCAATAATTGGACTGTCAGTCTGACTGTGTGTGTGTGTGTGTGTGTGTGTGTGTGTGTGTGTAATATAGCCTAGTAAGTCTACCATAATGTTTATATAATGACGGAGAGGGCATATATAGCAAATGGCACCGTTTTCAATTTAACGTGAGTTCTTCTTTGGACACAGGCATATTTCCAAAGCGGCGATCTGAATCGCTCACAAGGGCCCGTTCTCCGGCCAACACGCGGCTGGAGGGCCCGCTCCCCCCCACGGACCCTCCACCTCACAGGCCCCAGCGCAACCAGACCCCCGCGCTGTCTATATTTACGGCCCTGCGTGCCTGCATTTTGCGTGTGTGCGTGTGAATGTTAATGTGTGGCAGTTTTATTTGGATACAGTTTCTCATTTCTGCTGTGTATCTGACTGTTAGTGTGAGAGAGTCTAATTTGGAGCTGATTCTGCAGAGCAAATATAACCCCCTGAGGACGCTGTGATTAGTCCCAGGCTAAAGGGAAGAAGATTTGGTTGCTTCAGTAATTTTAACTCGCAGGTGGTTTTCATTTTAGTGACAGTATCATCTTCAAATTCTTGTCCTCTTCAGCTGTCTGGCCCCTGCACACACAGACCCACCCTCTCTCCTCCTACGTTACCTAACTCCTGTGTCCCCGCTTACCCTCTCCGCACGCTTGTTTTTCTCCACTTCTCTGCTTTTTCTCTGTTTCTCTGAAGCTGTACTAAATAAGAAGTCTTGAGTCATTTCAAATAAAAAAAAAAACATTCCAGAGCTTTGTCACCCAAGTGGTGCAAAATAACATCAACAAATCATAATGATATTCATTTTTAAATACTTTTACAATTACTGTAAACAGACAGTAATACAGCACAAACAGAGTAATAGTTTCTTTCAATGGCAGCTGGGAAGCTTTTCAAAGTCCCTCAGTAAAATCGCCATGTTTATCCAAAGTGTTTACCTTCTTCAGTAAAGCAAAGACGTAAACTGTCAACCAGAAGAAATAAAGATGCTCTTTGCAAAAGGAAGCAGTTTATGGAAAATGTGGTCATAATTTTAAGAAACACTTACAGTAAACGGCCACTGCTGTGGGAAAAGAAGCTGCAAATCATCTTGACTATTGGCCCCATTTTGTTCACAATAATTACTAAAAAAAAATAGAGAGAAATATGTCGACAATGATGTATTGATGTTTAAAAGTGCTTTAAGTGTCACCTTTGAGGTGGTCTTTCCAAGTGATTTGGTTTGACACACTGGAATGACATCTAAAGGGAAGTGTCAAATTTCCACATCCACAGACTTAGAACTGTCAGAGCACACACAGACAAATCCTCCCGAGAATAATTTTATGTTCAACTTGCTCAGACTCAGCCTGTTGTTTGGACACATGGAAGCGTATGTCACTGTAAAAGCTTTGTTCCAAATGTGTTTAGTGTTATAACATTTTGGTATGTTAAAGACTAGGGAAGGCCCCTTTAGTCCCGCATAGGCTCATCCTGGTCCAGATATATGGAGATAGCAGGATGTTTTTATTATCAATGATTCTTTCACAGATATTTACAACACAATTAAATACATATGATCAGAGAAAGCACAAGGTTTTGGTTTTCTGCTCTCTATAGGCTCTAATATATTGGACTTAGAGAGAGAGGAGAATGTTAGAGAAACCGAGAGGCTTGTGAAAGCAGTCACGGCTTCTTTGTCAGTGGATCAAGGACTTCTTATCTCAACAAAAACTCAGCAGGGGTTTAAGCCAGGTACTGATGACATTTTTCAGGCTGTGCTTTTGGTTTTCATTCATTTTATTTCACTTTACTTTTCATCTAACTGATTATTGACACATCTTATCTGGACCTACACAGCAGAGAGAGTGTTTAAGGAAATCTTTGATTATATTTACTGTAGTAACGCTCTTTTCTAATATGTGGGTCACTGATAAAAAGTTCCAACTTTGTATTGAACTATAATGTTTAAGGCCTGACACTGGAGAGACATTTGTGAATTGTAATTTTTGTGTTTCCAGGAGTTCCCAACAAAAACATCAGGATCAAAGTGGCACATTTTGCAGCTCCAGCTGTGTCTTCCCTCTTTTAACACAAACCCCATCAATAGAGTGACATCAACAGGACATCCTATACAAACACTGCTGACCTCAGGAGACCTTAACCCACTGCACATATTCATATGTGTGTGTGTGTGTGTATGTTTGTGTGTGTGTGTGTGTGTGTGTGTGTGTGTGTGTGTGTGTGTGTGTGTGTGTGTGTGTGTGTGTGTGTGTGTGTGTGGCATGTGGCCTGCTTTCCATTAAACTGCAAAAAAGAAAGTGTTAGCTTTTTAAAGTGCTCTATGCGCAGGCTGTAATTTACAAAATCTGTGTTTAGGATGTGTGCTCGGGGCTGTGCAAGAGCTGCAGTGCAGTGCATGAGCTGGTTGGCTGCTTGGCACAGGCTTTTTTTTCTTAAAAGTAGCAGACCTCATCAAAGCTCGACTACTGTTTAAAACTCTTGCTGCAGCTAAACTTACTCTCTGGAGTGTTTCAAAGGTCATGTCCACTCACGAAAGCTCCTGTATAAACACACACATATACATCCGTATACACACAGCAGGAGTCAATGCGCAGAGATAAATGAAGGTAAAAACTGTAAAATATAAAGGTCAGGGCATGTTTCAGGTCAGAGTGAGCTGGTATGTAGAGTAAAAACTGGAGTCTGGAAAGCGTTGTGAACTGACAGTTATTAGTATTAATATAAAGAAAGGTATTTCTGTAAAACTTTACTGAATTATTCTTTGAAAACACTGCATTTCTGTAGCGTATTTAGCATTAATTAGTCGAGGCTTGTTGAGCCCAGTGAGAGAAGTCACCCAGGCACGGTCAGTAAGGGGAAGAAAATATTTCAGCATGGCTGTCGATGACATATTGTCCATAAATCTCAGAGAACAATAGCATTGTAGTTCCTCTGTAGCTCTGGCTTGGGGACCAGAAGGTACTTGGCTCCAAAAATTTCTTTTTTTTTTTTTTTTAACAGATTGGGAATGCTGATTTTAGGAAAGTGTAACCATTGTGCAGCAGAGGGAATGGAAAAACCAATGGCATAAAATGCTTTTCTTTTCTATCACGGCTAAACTGACCTTCCCTTCCCTTAAGCACAGTTTGGCACGATAAAGAGATATAATGATTAAAAGCACTGGTCAATGTTCACATGGAATGTGATAGAGCAGAGGTCTTTTTCTGAGTCTTTCTTGTCTAGAATGTGCTGTATGCATTTTATAACCACTCCCTGCCTCCTGTTTTACCACAAAGCAAGACTAGGGTGATAAAGGGATAATCAATAAGGTCAAATGAAGGTTAACCACCCCTCTCTGCATCACTGCTAAACATCACAGTCAGCAGCATGCAAGCTGTATCACAAAAACTGCATCTGGTACTGGTAAGATGACGGAGTCCAACGCCAGATAATGTGGGTCACACAAGTTCACTTTGTAAAGTGGCAACACATGTAAAGTCTAAAACTGACAAGTAGCCAGCTTCTTTTCGGGCAAAATATTTCACTGTAATTGGTGCAAAACTCCCCCAAAATTATTTTTCAAGTAAAGTCCAAAAAAGGTTAGATCCCATGAATTTAACAGGATTTTTTTTCAAAGTTTAGTTTATGATTAAGGTCTCTTGGCTTTATCCAGCATGGTCATTTCCATTTTATCAGTGAGAGCAGTGGAAGAAAAGGATAAAATTGTCCTGCTTAAGCATCTGGTTTCACCCCCTAGTGTGGCAGTTAGCATGTTACAGCTGAAATCCAGGAAACATCTTGGCAGAGTTTGTACATTTCCAGGTGCAGGGAAGTCAAAAGCACCCACAACTCATTCTTTTTTTCTCTCGTAGGGAAGGAAAAGAACTATATTGTCCTGGAATACAACATTAAAGGCTACGAGAACAAGTGTTAATGTGTTTGCATGTGAGCTTACACGCTTGTGTGACTGTGTCCATCTTGGTTTGTGTATGAGGCTGCATATGTGTTTGTGTTTGCGTGTGTGTCAAGAGAGCGTCTGCGGTCTTACAGGGCATTCTTGAAATTGTTGTCTGGCCATACTGGAGCTGGAAGACTGACATAGATTGGTATTTGACCAGTGGTTTCCTCTCAGTAAAATGCCAGCTGTCATCTGTTTAGCTTGGAATCATCTGGACAAGCTGCACACTATATATACATCAGGCTGGAGCACTATCACAGCCTGAGTGAACTGGCGACTCTGTGGACATTTCAGAGGAAAGGAATGGCCAACATTACGGTGAACTGTTATTGTTGCAAAAATGATGAATGATGTCTCAGGTTATTTCAGGTTATTTTTAGTTTATCTTTACAACTACTTTGCCAAAAATGTAATTGCGACTGTGTGGAGGATTCATGCCTAAAAAATCAAGTCCTACAAAACAATGGTGACAAACCTTTTTTTTTTTTTTTTTAAAAAAAAAGGCTTTTGTAATTCATCTGGCAGAATCCCAACTTTCCATGTGTTCTTCTGTCATCCTTCCAACAGTGATGGAGTGACACACCTAGAACTTCACTCTTGTACCTCTTAAAGAACTCATATTTCGAAAGACACGTGTAGTCATCATTGGTTTGAAGGCAGGCTTTGTTTATTTTTACCTTGCACAGTGGGTGCAGCCTTCTCAGTGATGATAATATTTGATATTTATTTCCAAGCAGAATATTTCCATGTTTGTTTCTATCTCCAAAGAAGTCATTGTTCAATACAGTTCATTTGAAATCATTCTGTCTTTGAATGCACGTCTCATGTTATACATATTAGATTACCAACATGATGAAAACTTGCCTTTCTAGTCTAACTCCAGTTTATCTACAGGCCTTTCTCTGTTGACCAATGACCATCGTCAAGGTCAAATAAATGATTACATAAAAAATACTATTAAAAAAATAAACATCATCTTTGATGACCAAACATCCAACATGATCTGACTAACGTTCATGAAATGTGGGATATGAGAACTCAGACGATTTGTGATAATGGTGTGTGAAAGGTTATGAGGGGTTAGCTTCTGATTACGCTACAGTAAGTAAAATAACTTTGAGGCAGATTTTGATTAGGCAACTTGAACAACTTTATTTAAGGTTAGGGTTGAGGTTACAGCTTTGTTTAAGCAAGTAAAACCATAAAAATAATTTGAAATTATTAGAAATTTGAGATTCTTGGCTTTTGGTTACGTTTAAATTGTGGGAAAAACCTGGCAAATGTATTGTATACTGTATATCCATACGCATTGCCAACAATAACAACTTAGCTTTTCTTCAGGTTTATACATTGTCAGACAAAAAACATTTTTCAATCTCTTTTTTTCATGTGTAAGTAAAGTAGTGGCACTTTAAATGACCATATATGGATTCATACCATTTTTTACAGACATTTCCACAAAATACAGCTTAAAATGAAGGATAAAAGTCTGCATGTCTAGTCATGCTCATATAAACTTGTGTACTCATGTACATGCATATGTTCATGTTCATATGTGTTTATGATGCTGCTGACATCACTCACATGGCTGACATCAATCACAAGCAGACATGGGACAGATGTTAGCAGTGGTCCAGTAGACACAAATGAGTCCTAACAGCTGGAAGAAGAGATCTCTGAAAGGACGATAAGGGCAAAACATCCCCCGGGATACTATCTGTGTCCTTAGACTTTCCCTGCTGTTAGGAAAGCCTCTGCTACAAGGCTTTACACACTCCAGGAGGGTTCTGTCAGAGTGCTTCCCTACTTGAGATGACAGTCAGAACAAAGAAAGGCTCAAGGACACAGTCTCACTCTGGCTCTAAGTTTTCCTTTCAAAAAAATGTCTTGTTGTTGGAAAGGAAGCCAGGAGAGAGGGAGTGCTCCCCTTGGACAATAAATTCACCATAATACCCCTGTATCGCCTTCATCCACACCCATCTACTATCCTCTACTACTGTACCAAATATGGAGACTTCCTCTCTCATGTTTGGGTTCATGGCAATAGGCTGATAGACAAAATACAGTCCGTCTCAAATAACCGCTTTCATTAAAGCATAGTCCAGATGTATCATTTGACTCCAATGTTGAACATCCAGGGATTTGCTAATTCAGACAAATGAAAGCAAAACAATAATATTTAAAGGGTCGGTGACAGAGGGGTTTTCTTGCCAGAGATCATTGGTTGTGGAACGTTTGACACAAAACTGAGGTCGATGGCGGTTACAACAAACAGTCCAGCTAACATTTCTCTTAACACTTGGGACAGCTGCAGAATAGCTCAATATATTTCAGGGTTTGTTTTTTTAAACCTAAATTTAAGCTGATGTAAAGATAAAAGGTTAAGGGGTGCTCCCATGGTTTAGGGGTTGAGATGCCGACCACAAACCTCAATGTGCCTTGTTTTAATCTGGTTGGGGACCTTTATTGCATCTCTTTCCTAATAAAGGCATGAAAATGCCTCAAAATAATAATAATAAGAAAAATAAAGAAAAAAAATGCAAACAATGAAGCAACAGTATGTATACAGTACTGTACCAATGTGTAAATTGAAGCCCTTTGCGATTTTATTCATTTATAATATGTTTTCAGAGACTAAATATATCTGTCATGTCATAATGTGCTGGGTAGTCGAATTTCTGGATATCTGGAAGATAACAGTCTCATATATCCTGTGCTGCTTACACTGATTTCGAACCTTTTTGCCAACAATTTCCTCTCCAAGGCCATAATCAGAAATCTGACGCTTGTGAGCACTGCGGAAACCATGCTAATGCGAACTGAAATGAAAAAAAGCCTATTAATAGAACAGTGAAAACCAGATGTAGCCAACTGCAGGATGTAAAAAAAATGATCTCACTGCAAAGAACAGAGGCATGGGTTGGGTCAGAGAAAATCTGATAAATACAGATGTGACTGTGTGTGCTCACATCACTCCACAGCGTGCTGGCTTACTGTTTGCCACTGTGGCTAAACAGAAGGTTCACTGGCTCTGTGGTTCCTGTAATGTTAGACTAAAACCAAAGAGCTTCTGATTTGACCAAAGATACCTTTCTGGGTCACTTTGTGTGCTTGAGTCTTTGTGTGTTTAAGAGAACGCCCCGACCAAATGCAATTAGTGTGAACCCACTTAAGAAACATGGTACTCTTAATTTACCCGAAGAGACAATAAAACCTTCAAAAGGAAAATGAGATTGGAGACCAAAAGAAAGATGAATCAGGGCTAGTCATTATGAAGATGATGAAGATTGCAATGATAAGAATAATGATGACAATAATTGTGTCAGAGGGATCAGCGATGTTCACTGTAATCCTTTAAGAGTACAGACAATGAGCATAGCCCGTATATCATTGTTAGTCAAGACCTCATCTTTCCATTCCTCTCTCTTCAGGTCCAATCCGGGGAGCAGGCTGATTAGTCTAACGCAGTGAAGCAGAACCAGGCAAAGGGAGAGCAGTGTATTGATTGTCACAGTGACCTTTCCTTTGCCACTGTTCCAGAGAGATGGGGGGTTGCTGTTCTTTAAGACTCTGACTCACCAGCAGACGACGTGGCTAGAGACAGGAACACCACGCTCTGCACGGATGACATTCATTGCTTTCGCTCACTAGATTACAATCATTGTGGTCTCAGTGGGGTGGCACCAACCTTTAGCTCAGCCCTCCTATGGTATCCCCCCTATATGGTATTAATCCACTTATTGAATCTGAATTCTTTCAAATCTCTTATAAAATTTATTTAGGTGTAACCTTCAGCTATGTAAAACAACCAAAGCAATAAATAATAATGTCTAAGTGCAAAAAATCAATTAACATTCAAAGTTTTTAGGCATTTAACATTTGTGTTTTTAACTAAATGATGACCTGAATGCTTTGTACATTTTGTAATAGTAAAAAAGATTAAAAAACAAATAAAAATAAAAGTGAAGTGAAGTGAAATAAAAAAAAGATAAGATATTCATTTCACAGGGAGCTTAAAGAACACAGAATCCATTTTACCATGTTTGTGTGTGTGTATGTGAGTGCAAGTACCACAACACCACTGAAAGTGGTGCTGTGTTGCTGTGTAGTGTGATAGCACTTCAGAAGGCAATGAAGCAGCTGAATGTAGATATTGGCAACTGGCTGAGACTGTGTCTGTGTGGCATTAGTGTGTGAGGAAGGAGCAGGAGACACATACAGTAGATATGCAGTGTGGGGGATTTAACTGTAAAACCACTTCTATTGTCTGGAGCATGGTTTGGTATAACAGTTGGAGATGGCAAAGGACAAGGAGGGCAGAGAGGTCTGTGGTTGAGGCGTGTGCCAATAATGGCAGTTGCAGATCTATATTTGAAACAGATCTTAAAAAGCCGGTCAATTCTTCTTAAGTGAAGTGGTGGAGAGAAAAGAAGGAGGATGTGGAGGAAGGAGGTAGTAGGATCAGCAGGGGAATACAGGGAATAGACATTATTGGCAGTTAAGACATCCGTGGAAGGAGTGGGTAACCACATGAGGCCATGGGATCCAGATGGGACAGAAACAGGTATGGAAATGTTTAATGAGCAGATAAATAAAAGAAGAGGGATAATCATGCAATAGGAATTAGGGGAAAGTCGAAAATCCAAAAAAGTGATGTGATGATTGTTCTACAGCAACCTCTTACAAGTGATTATAATCCTAGAAAGCTCAGCAGGGAATGCCAGTAATTACAGGTCAGGGACAGAGCTCCTAGACCTCTGATAAACATCCAGCTAAGCACACACAACCAACAACACACAACTAGACAGCATTGGATGAGCAGAGCATCAGAAAAAATACACTTAGCCAACACATAAACATTTCATCCACAGTGCATGGCAGGCCTGCCAGCAGGAGAAAACCAACACAGCACAGTGGCCTTCGTAGTAGCGTGAAAGAGAAATGAAAAGATGAATGTAGCAAACGGTTTAGATGACAATAGTGGAACAGACTGTCCTGGCTTAATTTCTACTGCCAGTATTGGGATCAAACAATGGATGTGCAATTGTGTGCACACAAACACACATAAAAAAAAAAAGACCAGCACACACTAGTACAGAGTAAAGAGAAGCAGGCATGCAACCATAAAGTTCATAACCTGCCAAGGAAAGTGTGTCGATAATGCTGTGCTCTACCAAAACTGCTGTCGAGGTACCTTTAAGACTGTCAAAGTGTAAATGCAACTGAAGTGGAGCAAACCGCTCAGACAAAACAGCTTTTGTGGTCAGCAAAAAAGAGTTTAGAGCAGCAACTTTTCATCAAACAATTAATCAGCAACTTTTTTACTGTCTGAATATCACATTTTAGTCATGTTTTAAGCAAAAATAGCATTTGCTGATTTCAGCTTCTCTAATTTGAGGATGTGATGGGTTTTTTTGCTGGACTGTTGGTTGGACAAAACAGGATATTTGAAGTCACCTCCAACTCTGGAAAAATTATAACAATATTTTTTCGCAAATTTCTAACATTTTATGGACAAAATTATTCATTGAGAAAATAATCTGCAGATTGATCAATAATGTAAATAATCATTTGTAGCAGCCCTAAAAGAGTTAGAAATGAAATTATCTGCTTGCATATAAAAATGAAAGCACATTCATACTAACTGTCATTCTCATAGTAGTTCCCTGTACTATTGCGCCTGTTTCCTGCATGAAAACTGAGACTGAAATAAATATACAGTGGATCCTGGAGAGATTTGATCATCTTCAGATGATCAAATCACTCCAGACTGGGAAGCCCCTCTATTTCCCCCCTTAGCTTCAGTCACACAAACCACCTCAAATGGGTTTTTATATTATGTGAATTATCTCCTCCAAGGGAGCAGAAGGTTGAGATAAAGTGAGGTCTGTTAGCAACTCACTGGATCAACATCAGAGATGGGCTATTGGTGATGTGATGTGGTGCGGTGCAGATGATCATACTGCTGATTCAGCTAGCTTGGAAACCAGAAACCAAAGACCCTCGATCCCCTGCCTCCATGCTCAACCATACTCTCTCCAACTTCCCTTTAATCCTCAACGACCCCATGCATGCCAGACGCACACAAGCCATCGCCACGACCGTCTGCCCCCAAGCTCCTTACCGTTGGGGAAACCACCTCCTCATTTGCAAACTATCGTCACTGCTCACCACACCTCCATCTCTAATTTAACCAGAAACCTCACGTTTGGTGCCAAGCGAGTCCTGCCACAGGATGAGCCCTTGTGTAACCTCCAGTGCTGAGCTTAATTCGAACTCAGTGTCAACATTACCTTACAATCAAGCTGCAGTCACGGTTCTCAAGACTTGAGGATGGAAATCAAATAACTGCACATTATGATCTTTTGGGTTTCCGTGCATGAAGCCAATTCAAACTGACGTGCCATGTATAAATACAAAAAAGGGGAAAAAAGGAAATTACACACACTTTCACTGGCGTGTTTCTACTTTGACAATGTTCAAAAGCAACAAGACTTAATTTCTCTCAAGAACAAGAAGATCTACTACATGTTTTCACACTGAACCAGCTTGGTCCTCATCTTAAACAAGCATATCCAGGTTGTGTTTGTCTTGCTTCTTTACCCTAGTCACAGCTTGTGTCTCATGTAGACTTCCCCTCCTCTTGTGCAAGTCACAATCACAGTTTACTTCAACTGATAGGATCAGTGTGCAGACGAAGCAACCCAACAACAAACATACCCAATGTAAAGCTTAGCTGATAACCATACCCTCCGGTGCATCATGTCTAGGTCTCATCTGATTTTATGTATACAGATTCACGTGAGGGCATTATATTACATCTCCCGCCATCTCATTCATCTTTTGTGGTGGCAGACATTTGGTTACACGCTTCTCTGTGTCTACACTAACCCAGTGGTTCAGTAACTAAGCAGCCACACAATCTGATGGGATCCCCGCCAGCATTTCTGATATCCATTCATCATCCATAAGACACACACCGTTTGCATGTTTACACACTTGAATCTCATTTTTCGCCCAGAGATGGGGGCGAGTTTTAAAAAAATAGGTTCACATACATGCGTGTATGCAGAGCGACCCTTTTATGTAGAGGACAAAGACAGGAGGTGGGAACTTAGGAAAATTCAGTGCAGGAAAATAAAAAACTTTGAGGTGTGAGACAAATGAGTAACAGCGTCGAGTTGAAAACCAAGAGTTGGGAGCAGGATTAGTGGAAATGAGGCCAGAGTCTTTTCAGATTCACTTTAATAAACAAGAATTTGTCACCAACACAATAGTAGAAAGATAAGACAATGACTGCTCTCATTGTTATTATTTTGCTCAAATATAAGACACTTTTCTTGTATTGGGGACAGCTGTGGAGACAGCTTGTAACTGGTTATCAGACCATTAAGTTAAGCAGTCGCTGCACTGACAACATAATGAAGCTTATTAGGGTTGAATTTAGAGTTGTCAACAGTCCCTTTGTAGTCTATGAAAAAACAGAATCTACAGAGCAGACTAGTAGAGCTGCTCCATTTTTGATAATCTGCACTTTAGGTGGTATAATGAAAAGGAATGTTTTACAGCTATGGGGAAATATGTGAGTTTTTAAGTACCTCAGTACATAAAGGATAAAATAAGATATATCTAAACATCTTATCATTGTTGTCATGTCCTTAACTGGTGATAGAGAGTATATACTGTGAGTCTAAGGTATTGGCTGATGAGGGAGTAGGTGTACAACATGTTGCCTGTAAGCCTAGACCAAGAGCGACACCTAGTGGTCAGTAGAACAGAGACAGGTTTACTTTAACAGTTCAGCTCCTAACTTGCATGAAACATCAAGAATCAGTAAATGTATTTTCTCCCATGAGCACATTAAAAACATGTTAGTACTGTGAGTTAGCCTAAACACCTGATGCCTTACAGACAATATGAGAAAATAAGCACAAATTTGTGCCAAATGGTTTATAGTAACATATTTTCCAAAGCAATGAAGCAATGCAAGATTTCCATTATTGGATAAGGTGAATCTGAAATGAAAAATATTTGCATATACAGGTTATATAGACAGACTCTGGATTATGTGTGTTTTGGTGATTTGATGTACTGCATAACATTTCTTCTTAGAAACAAGTGCCAGTCTCGCTCCTTGTAAAGACATAAACTTATGTTGCGCTAAAAAGGAGACACATAGTGACAGAAAAGTAAAAAGGTACAACCGATATGAACCAATTACTGGAACTCTGAATGCAAATATTTTTCAAAGTGTAAGTCATGTTACATAATAAAACTATATGAAAATACATTAAATCGTTTTAATATTGTTAGTATGTCACAGTCAGGCAGCTCTGAGGTATGATTAATGTCTGAGAATCCTGTTAGATTTGATGCACTGCTTTATATCCTATTTATGATACAATCCTGACATCTAATCTAATAAGAACAGTGTTCTTATAAAAAAACTGTTTTCCCACTACTCCCTGATGTTTTTCACAATATTCCAGTTAAATAGCACAAAAAAAATCATCAAAAGCAATAAAAGAGATATATCTGTAACATGTGTTCTGAACTGTTTTAGCCTGATTGAAAACTGATTGAGGTACTTTTGGAAAAATGTATCTTTGAATAAAAGACTACAGAGAAAATGAACAAAGTGCTAGTGAGGGTTTGGCAGTTTATGTGGCTCAGCTAAGAATAGGACTGTTGTCATTCTCATCTTCAACAGGACCCTCCTCTCCTGACAAGAAATTCTCTCGGTCTTTGTCATCTTTGGCAACATCCACTCCCATCAGACCCACCGTGCTGAAACAGTGGAAAAGGAGACGTAAGAGAGACACAAAGAAAACTTTCTCAATTCCAACTAAACAGGAACGACCAAGAGTTTCACTATACACACATACACACACACACACACACACACACACACACACACACTGTAACTATTTTTAAATGGGATAGTCATCTTTAAAATGGCTGCAACATACATGTTTCAACTTCATCAACATGATTTCTGAGTGTACATGAAATTTACATGTTGTTTGGGAAACCACAAAAGTAACACATTTGTTATCAGTTGAGATTCTTGACAACTCATGACCCAGTCAAACCCACTAAGCTCTTAAACACAGAGCATGCTAGCCTTGGCTGTTAGACTGTGATTACTGAGCCAGTTGTTTTGTTATTTAGTAACTGTCCACTGTGTAACAGAAGAAGCAGTGCATGTGACTGAAGTGGATTCACTCGAGGAGTTTTATGTTTCACGCTGCACCTCCCAGACTGACTCAGCATCACTACTTTGTCAAGTCAGTGTAATAAAACAAACGTAAGAACACCATTTAACACAGATAAGTATCTACTTTTTTATAGACTTTCCTCCATCTGTGTGTCACAGAGCTTTGGTATCGATTGTGTAGTAGTCAAAATACACCAGAAAAAACATACTGTACATGTCATAGTTTGGTTACTAGTTGAAGAGGGAAATGGTTCAGTGGGAAACGCTGAATGTGGTGAATAAATAAAAGAGGAACTGAGAATTCTTGTTTTCTTAGTGCCTGAATAAATCAAGCAGAGCATTTCTTCTTTCCAGTTTGGCAAAACAGATGTTTTTTATGCAACTTGACCCGGAGTGCAGCTCTGCAGCTGAAGCAAATCCACACAGCATTAACAGTTCTGTTTTATTGATGACTGATCAGATAACTTTGGGTAGAATAATCCATATTCTACTAAACACTGTATTGATGTTATATTATCTGTAAAATACAGAAATCGAACTTGGAAAAAAGAGTAATCTCCACAAGTAAGTCTGGTGTCAACTTGTGTTGACAGACAGCATCAAGACCAACAGCAGGTCCCATTAACTTGATAGTGATTTGGTGCTTTTATGTTTTGGAAATAGCCAACATAGCTTGTTTGCTCAATGTCCTTCAGTATGATTATTTCTTGAATGTTGGAGGATACTTGAGTGCACCACCAAGCAGGGTTTTGAAAAATGACTCCTGTTTGCGACGTGTTATAACATAACTTGGACAAAAAAAAAAAAAAATCAGGGCGCTGTGATGGATGACCTATCTCAAGCAAGTTTCAAGCTGCCACAAGTTGATTTTTATGATACAATGGAATAAATGCAAACCAGGAAATCAGTTTGGAAATGTATGGTTGTTTGCTTTAGAAAGTGGGCAGGAATTATGTAAACTATTTTTATTTTGCTGTAAAACATGCAAAACCACTGGTATGGTCCTATTATGTCGTATTATCTACATAATAGTAAGTTCAGCATGAACTTGAACTTACCCCAAGAAAGACAAAGGGATGACACAGAGTCCTGCAGACAACAGGAAGACGAAGCCTGGGAACCATGATACTGTAGCAGCATAGATACTGTTGAAGACTGCGCTTGATACGTTGTTCGTTAGACTTTCCAGAAAGGAAAGACAGGCAAACAGAGCACCTGCAAAAACACACCCAAGGAGAGAAGAAAACAATTTTTAGGAAGTGATACGGGTGATATGTAAAATAAAACTGTTTCATTTCAAGATTCCTCTTTGCTCAAATGAACAGGAGCTTTGAGTGTTCTGTTGTGCATCGTGAAGTTGCTGGAACAAGCAGCTCTTAAATGGACTCTGACTCTGAGAACACAGAGACACAGCTCTATGGCTCCCAAAGCCCTAAACCCACTCACCCTGCTGAGACTTTGAGATGATCTTTGACATCATGGAGCGCAGAACAGGGAACGGCATGATGGACAGAAGCATTGGCACCCTTACTGTAGTGAACAAAGAACAGAACGAAAACATCATATTATACAGTATAATCACATGATAATTCAAATAAAACGATGCAATGATAAAATATCACAATTACATTTTCTTATCTGTTTACAGTGCAATTATCTAGTAAAATACACAAGACAACCTGCCTTGGTGACATTTCTACAGCTTATAAAGGTGGTAGGAAAGGTAGGTTCTGTCAAACAGTAACCCCTGCAACTAAGCCTATAACGTGTGTTTATGTAATCTTCTATTTTATATTACTCTTCATTCCACCCTTTACATATTTTTTCTAAAGATAAAATGTCTTGTTTTACACCCATTTATTTTAAGCAAAGCACTTACATTATAGCTATGTGTAATATATTGGATTATTATATTATTAATATTTTCTTACATATATGATGGTTAGCAAAACTGAGGTCTAGCGACAGTATCATTGTTAAACAAGGCTACAAGGCCACAAATCCTGTGCATAATTTCACAACACAATGTCTAGTGTCTGACATAGAAGGTGAAACTAATTGATGCTTCATTGTCCTCATCAAACTATTTAAGATTACTGAACTTCTCTGAAAACAAGGCAAGCATGAATGAAATCAGGTGCAGATTTTAATTCAGCTTCTACACACACACTTGATTTTTTTAAACCACTGATAGGCAAGGCTTGGGTGTTTTTTTCACTGAACTTGAGATTCAACATTTTTGGTATAAGCATCACAGAACTGTAGCAATTGTGGACTTGTTTCTCACCTATAAACATCAGTAAAGTGGTCTTCGCAAACGCCATCAGGATCATGCCAGATATGACAGACAGGATGCCCAACAGGACAATGAGCAGCTGTGGCATGCCACAGTATGTGAACGCTGATACTCCCATAAAACTGGCCAGGAACACAGTAGTGGACAGTGCTGAGCCGTAGCCAATCAAAATCTCAGTCCAGCACAGTGGCTCATTGAGCTCATATAGTGTCATCAAGGAGATCCCACCTCCATAGGCGAAGGAGAAGCTGGTGAAGATGAGTATCAGGAGGACTAAAACAGTTTTACACCTGCGGCTGGCCCCTACAAACATCTGGTAGACCCCATACAACATCTGTTTTGTGGCTGAGTGCTGAGGAGCCCCATCTAGAATAATGGCATCAGGAGGAGCCTTCTTCACAGTCTCTTCTAGGATGAAAATTGCATAGAGAAGGATCACACACTGAAACAACGCGGAGGTTAGGAAAGGCCAGTTAAAGCCTGCAGCTCTCAGGAAGTAGCCTGTTGATATTGAAGCCACCCCAGACAACAAGCCAATCATCATATCAAGTCCAGCCATGCGCAGCGTCTTCTGATGGCCGTCCTCACACAAGTCTGCTATATAGGCGAAACAGCCCCCCAGAAATGTGCCCAAGCCCCCAAACAGAGAACTAAGAAGCGAGGAACCAATGAGCAAGTAAATGTTTAGCTCAAAGTAGGACACTGCCAGGAAGGTCAGGGTGTAGATCAATGTGCCAATCAAAGGCAGGATGATGGTGATCTTGCGTCCTCCCCGGTCACTGTAGGCCACCAGCATGAGAGTGACAATCAAAGAGGGGACTGTGGAGAAGAGCTCTGTGTAAAGGGAGAAGAGAGACGCCTGCCTCTGCACCTCCTGGAAACACAGAAAGGAAGAAAAAGATGTAAAGTTATGTGGGGAAGTTTAAAAATATTGACTAGACTATTGACTGGTTTCAGGAGAAATGTTCCCCTGCAAAAGGTTTCTTCTTGTGCTTATTAATAGGATACAGTTCAGAGTACAAACAGAAGTGAAAAGAACCACACTGATCTAGAAAAACCTGTTTTAAAATAATCACTCCTGCACCTGTTGTACGATTGAGAGTTTTTTTTCCTATTTTTAAAACCTCACATGAAATGTTTGCAAATGTTTCAAATCTGTGTTTGTTTCTCTATTTGTTTAACTGCTGTTGTTGTAATAGCTGTCAATATGATGGATTAAACTTTAGTCCCATGTCATTTTTTTTTCTTCTTTTTTTGCCAAGTTGTGTTGCAAGAAAGGGGTTGGAAAGCGTTATGGGAATATCTGCTTTGCCATTAAACTAAATGTTGAACATAGACATGGATAGTTCCTCATATGCACACTGTAAATGTGGAAAAACTTAACAAATAGCCTACATAGAGCGCTATTGTTTGTTGACATTTGAGCTATTTTTCTCACCCTTCCTCTTCCTTCTTCAGTAACACATTTACTTTCATATACACATAGAAAATAGTATGTCCCATTCCCTCTCTACAATTTGTGTGGGTATTTTCTCACAAAGTAGTGAAAGTAATAATGCCATTAATTATATTGAAAATGTTACACAAGGAGATCATGTGAAAAAAACAAATAAGTACTCACTCTTCCACCTTGAGTTACTAAAGTACATGTTCTTCCAAAACATCCAGTATTTTATTACTAACCTGATGGTAGCTCGTCTGGTTGCTGCTGCTGTTTCCTGCACATCTGGAGGTGTTGTCAGAGATAGGATAGGTGGTGTTGGTCAAGTCCTGCCAGAGCCTTCGGTACACATACTGCTGCACCAGTGGATAGATGAGAAAACTGGAGAAGGCGTACAGGGCAACCACAGGCTCCACAAGGAAAAGACCCTTCATTTTGAGTGGCTGCAATATTCCCTGAAAAAGATTTTTTTAAAAGAGAATAAATGACATACAATAGACTTACAGATGAACATGAACACAGCTGGATCTGAAGCACATGGCAGTGTATAATTAAGGCAGTGAATTTACAGTTTTAAAAAATATAACTACTAATCCAATTGTACAGGTAGATAACTAGATTATTTCAACCTCCAACGCTTCAGCACACAGGTTGCTATTACTATAATATCCACACAGTATTCCTCATTTACAAAAATGATCACAACAAGATAGGGTCTACGTGGAGATATTGATAACATTTACTTGGTTGTTTTTACCTTCTGCTGATCACCAAGGACACATTTTGCACATACATTATGAATCCAAGATTATCTAACAGTTTGACACATAAAACTAAACTGATGACCCTGCAATATGTACAGTTTGTACCCGTGAATACAGCAGGCTGCAAGAATGAGCTGGGTCAGGTCAATATTCAGATTACACGGAAGATAACAGCTCTACCTTTTAACTTATTTACGTCTTGGATGTTGACAAGAGCATGTGGTATAACACCTACCTTTTAGATAGCCGCTTAGATCATGTTGTACCCAATGAGTTGTACCCTACAAAATATTACTGTTACGAGACGGGTGAAGTAGTGCTGTTCAATGTTATGAAACGTTGAAGTCCCGCCCCACAACGTATACGATTGGACAGCGAGCCTCCAACACTGCGCTTATTCGATGGGAGGAACTGTCAGTCATGAGTAAAGGTGGACGAGAACATTTTGTGCCTTCCGTGTCATCTTCGTTTTATCATTTCGTATAATATTAATTATATATCAACGTGTATTTGAAATATGTAAGAAACATTTGTTAATTTGCGAAATGTCAATATTAAAACCATGGACGTAAGCTACATTTTCACTACGGTGACGTGACGTGCTTTGCGTCGGAATGTACCATTCTGCCGACACACCGGGAAGGATTTTGTTGTGACAGCAGAGTAACAACCCGGCGGGGGAGACGGTAAGGCGCAATCTCTAGCCCTTCGTCTGTGTAATTTAAATCAGCCTTACGATTGTCAGATGAAGCTGAAATGTCAAATTCACGTACATGTTTATATATTTAGTATCACCAAATTGTTCAGATGTTTGTCTTAGTAAATGACAGTTTAACATCCCGGACGTGCAGGTGGCACCAGCACCAAAATATCGTAAGCTAGCGAATCATAGCTACCCTAGTGATTAATCTAGCTAGCTAACGTTAGTAGCTAGCGTTAGGTGAAAGACAGCGAGCTGTTTAAACTTCATCATTTTCTCCCCGTCCTTCTCCAAGGTGTTGACTCATCACATAAAATCCAGCGTGAAAGCTAGCTGTGGTTGAGTAAACGTTAGCGTTAGCCTTTTTTCCTGCTGCAGTTGCTTTGCAAAGTCGTGACTGTCCGTGTCAGGATGGTTGATGTTTCAGTCTCCCGGCCTAACGTTATCGTTCACAGTGCTGCTGCTGCTGCTGCTGCTGCATAATCTCTAGATACCTGCGATAATCAGTTTAAAATAAAATTAGCTTGTCATATGTATGGGCCTGTGTCCGTAATTGACAGTATGTTAGGTTTCTGATTTCGCAATGAAAGTTTCCTCGTCAATATTGCTTAATAATATAACTGGTCTCCTGAATCAGCAAGGGATTCAGTAGAAATACCAAAATCTAAAAACTGAATACTGTGTTATCTGCAGAGTGGAGTACAGTTATGGATAATTTGTTTGTGTAACGTCTTAATATTTGGTTCAGTCACATCGTTAGCAATGCAAAATGCAATAACTATTTTTGAGTCAAACACCCTCAAAACCAACCGCTATATGGTCAGATTATAGATCACCTCTCCATCCATAACCGACAGAGCATTTTACTCTGCAGTAGCCATTGAATTACAGATGTGTCTGAATGGGAGTGTCTCTTGTCTGATCTGATATGATTCATTGTTTTTGGTTTCCAGGTCATAACATAGGTTACTGTATCTTGGATCAACAATGGCCTTCAGCAAAGGTTATCGCATTTACCACAAGCTTGACCCACCCCCTTACAGTGTCATAGTGGAGACAAGGACCAGGGAAGAATGCCTCATGTTCGAATCGGGGGCTGTCGCCGTCCTGTGTAAGGCATCATATTTAATTGCACTGTAATGAGAATATAGTGTCGCTTTGGATAAAAGCCAAATGAAATGGTAACATTGTAATGAGATATGATTTAAATACTTTGTACACTCTCACCACAAATGCAGATGCTACAAGAGAGATATCATTCCCTATCGAGTGATGGAAATGATTCTGTGCTATGATTAAGACACAGGCTGCATTCAACTTATGATTTTAGGGAGAACGTGGCAGATATTCCCCTCATGTTGTGTTGCTTTTGTTTGTCTTCTAGCGGCAGCAGAGAAAGACGCCATCAAAAACACATACACTAAGATTGTTGATGCCTATGGAATCCTGGGCGTCCTCCGCCTAAACCTGGGTATGCTACAGACCGATATTTTCTATTCAGTGCCCCTTGTTGCAGAAATTTCTTGGGTCTGGTCCCAGTTCTTACCTCCAGGTTCAGGTGTGACAGTGAAGTTGCCCTGGTTTGTTGCTGCTTACTTGTAAGCTGCTTTCTCCTGTCCTCTACATGACCTTGAAGGCTCTTGTTATCACAACAAGGAAAAAGCCGTGTAAAAGATTAAAGCTCAGTCTTAGAGATGGCTGAGATTTGACAGTCTGGTGGTTTCCTATAAAAGACTGGCACCAAATTTTAATTAACCTATTCTCTAGTCTGCTCATGCTTTGCATCTCATCTGAATGCATCTATTGACATACTGCTTGATTCCCTCTTTTTTCTTTACAATCCACCATGAATATATATTATTTATTCTCATGGGCCTTTCTTTTTCACAATACTCCACTTTTTCCTCTGCAGGTGACTCCATGCTCCACAGTCTAGTGGTTGTAACAGGATGCAGCTCTGTGGGGAAGGTGCAGGACTCTGAGGTTTTCAGGGTCACACAGACAGACTTTATATCACTGAAGAATGATCCTGGAGATGAGGACCGGATCGCTGAGGTGCGAAAGGTCCTGAACTCAGGACACTTCTACTTTGCCTGGTCTTCCACGGGAGTCAGCATGGATCTGAGCCTCAACGCACATCGCAGGATCTTAGAAGACACTACAGATAACCGCTTCTTTTGGTAGGAGCATGAAATGATAGCTGTTCCAGGTTTATATGGAGACTAGTAGACAGACATTTAACTGTGAAAATCTCTGAAGTAGGAGATATCTGCTGTCTCACATTAGTAGTGAAATAGTTTTTTCTGAATGTGTGGAAATTCTAAGATGTGAAAATTCACAGTTCACGCTGAATTTGTTTGTGTGTTTACTGTTTTGTCTGACTTTATACGAATCAACAGGAACCAATCTCTTCACCTGCACCTGAAACACTACGGGGTGAACTGTGATGACTGGCTGTTGAGGCTGATGTGTGGAGGTGTGGAGATCAGGACCATTTATGCAGGACACAAACAAGCCAAGGCCTGCATCTTTTCACGACTCAGCTCAGAGCGAGCCGGCACACGATTCAACGTCCGAGGAACAAACGATGATGGACAGGTGGCCAACTTTGTGGAGACTGAACAGGTGACTCAGATCTTTGACGCTTCTGTTGAATCTCTCTTCTCGTATGAGAGGTGTCATGATTAAAACTGACAATAAACCAGTCTGATGCAGTAGTTGATTTAATGTATACGCTTTGCATGGCAGTGCTGTTATCAGGTGCCAGTCAGAGCAGGACAAACAGGACATAGAGCAGGGAGCAGTGACAAACAAATTCTGGTTAATACAATCTATTTAAACACTGGTTATCTATTGACTATTCAGGATCAAACCTGATGCAGCCTTCTAGTGAAACAGTATTGCTCCAACAGTTTGTGCTGTCAGTTTATAGACACATTACAAAGACAAATGTAGCCCTTCTACATATAACACACTGCCTGTTATTATGATTTCTCCTTTCCATTTCCCGTCTGTCCTGACAAAGGGGCCATACAAACACACTGATGTTTTTTGCGGCCATTATTTATTGTAAAATGATGTCGTTTTCTTATCAGTTCCCTGTGGTTTTATTTGTTTAGAAAGACCTAATTACTTTGCATTTTTGTTCTTTTCCTTCTCCTATTGTTTGTTTTTTTTGGTTGTTAGGGTGGTCTGTTGTGTCTGTTTTGAGATTAGATGTTTTTTTATAAGCCCTATGCTTTTAAACTTTTTTATTTCATCAGTATAAATGAGTCATTTCTCTAAATGTGTTTTTAATACACAGTTTTATGACTATATCTGTGTTTTGTCATATTGTGAATTAACTTTCCTCTTCTTTTGAACAGGTTATTTTCCTGGATGACAGAGTCTCATCCTTCATACAGATCCGTGGGTCCATTCCTCTTTTCTGGGAACAGCCAGGAATCCAGGTAATGGAAACTAAATCTGTTCTATACAGCCAGTCTTGAATTATGAATGTGAAGTTTTCATAAATTAAGCCACATTATATGAAAATCATTAAACTACCCTCATGTTTGTGTACAAGACCTGTGCTTTTTGTAAATACTGCAGCTGTGGCTGAGGCTCACTCAGTCTCACTTGATTGCAGAGCGTCAGAAGAAGCCAACATGGAGCAAAATGAAAAACACTAAAACATATTGTATTTGGTGTTTGTGTCTGTTAAGACAGTGTAAGGGGAATGAAACATCTCCTTGTACTTGCACTGGATACATTTATCCTAGTTTTAACACATGTTGTCCATGCTGTGTTCAGAAAAAGTCCATTAAGGGTGTTTTGTTGCACCTGAATGAGAACCGGCACCGTAATGGATTGGATGAGAACCCCCATCTGGTATAACCTTCGTTTTTTGGGCGATGGGGGGGGGGCGCTCTCTTGGTGCCAGCGCTTTTGTTCTGCAGATAGAGTATGATTTTCTCTGTGCAATGTCAAAGGCCAGGGGCGAAAACCGAGGCTGCCCCAACATAAATTTACATTCAGATCCCATATACAGGAGATCTAAAGCAGGAACAAGGATCACTGCATTAGCTCATCATAAACAATGCTATTGGGATCTATCTGCCCTTGTCCTGACATTGCACAGACTGGTGGATAAGATCAGATGTGGGAAGGTTAATGGTAGATATAGTGGTTGGTAAAGGGCATTTTTCTGTTTTCCTCAGCTCCCAGACATCTTTGGTCAGGTGAGAGCCTGGTCTGAAAACATCCCCCAACCACTTCCCTTTCACTTTGTTCTCTAGGCAAACTGGATAGGTGTCAATTGATAATGTGGAAGACTGAGCTGTTAAATCCATTAGAGGACCAAGAGAAACCAAGATCATATTAGTCACCTATTCAGTCTACAAGATCTATGGTTTGGTTTAAACACAGGGTAGTGGGCTTGGGGTTGTTTTCAGACAGAACTTTAGTCCCCCCCGCTTTTAAAGTGTTTTAGCTCATAGTCCCCTCCACCAATGGTGGTTTTGTAGGCCTACTTTCTCCTCTCCATACTCTCTAACTCATTCTGTGAGCAGGATTGATAGTTGTCAGTTTTGTCCAGAAGAAGACAAATCAGTCTAGTAATGGGGTAAATTAGAAATAGATGTAAATTAGTCTCTGAATCATCATTGTAGTGTAGTACCATTACGAACCCTGCTAGAAAAGATTTGAATCAGAAAAGCGAATTGAAGGACTTCCCCCTTTTAGATTAGTAGACAGTTAATCAGTTGTTAGTCTTGGTCTTAGACTATTTTTATGGCTGTTTTATGGGGAATTAGCCATTAACCATTACAACAAAAATGAGTCACATCTCTGGTATCACAATGATATCCACAAATATACTTTCACTTTTAATAAGCATTAGAAATCCTTCTGAATCACTTCATTTATCTACAAAAGAACATTCTGACAGCGTTACATTCAAACATCAAATAGTTGAGAAAATCCTGCAACTAAAAGTGAAATAATAATAATAATAATAACTAGTAAGTGGCATGAAATATATCGAAGACATAAAATGCCTTTAGTGGTGAATTAAATCGACACTGGAATGTGTCTTTTTAACAATGAAACTCCAGATACTAGGTTATCTGTTATCCGTTCAGTTGGAGTAAAATGTGAGAAGGTTTCGGTCAGAGGTGTGTAAATGAAACCTGAGCCTTTTCAGATGCCATGTCAGGAAGTTGTTAAATATGCATAGCACAGACCAGCATAACAGTAGAGAGAAGAAGGAGTGACAAAATGGCAGCAGCATGGAGCAAAACGTCTAGCCCTGCCAAACACGGGCCTGTCCCGAAAATGAATGACCAGTTCAGCGCAGGGCAGGAGGAGGGATGGTGACGCTATATTTTTTTTTTTCAGCTGATGAAAGGCCATTAGAGATCGGAAGAGAATAGATTTGAAAAGCGAGAGGAGAAACAAATGAAAGTAGGAAACATTTGTGTCCACAGGCAGATATGAGTATGGGACATGTAGGGACCTGCAGTGCAGCAGATTGAATAGATTTCTCTGCAACAGCCACTAAGCTAGTGACCTGCTAAAGCCTGTCAAGGTGTGGTCATGTGTGGTCTATACTTATCTTTGTGTGTTTTTTGGCGCTCTCAAAATGACAGAGTGGAGGAGAAGTAGTAAGAAACAGAGGCAAAGAAAGAAAGATCCTATCAAAAGTTCCAAAAAATGTTTTAGAGAAAATACTTCTCTGCTGCTCAGTCTCTGTCTCTGTAGTGTATGATCTCCCTGAGCTGCCCCTGTGTTGCTGTTGTCCTACTATGTCATTTTTTTTTTCTTTTTATCACCACTGTAAAGGTCTCACTGTTCAAATTTTGTCCGATATTCTATCCTAAATCCATTCTTCACCACCGGGGTTCTCTGGCCATCTGCAACATGTGTGTGTTTGCGCAACTTTCCTGTTTTATAATCTTTACCAAAGAAGGACATTATGACTCGTCTTTCTTGTCGTTTCTGGTTGTGTCTGCCCTGCAGGTTGGCTCTCATCGCGTCAAACTCTCAAGGGGATTTGAGGCGAATGCTCCAGCTTTTGAAAGGTAATTAAAATGTTCTCTGTGTGTGTGTGTGTGTGTGTATATATGAGTGTAGCAGATTCCAGCTGCTTTATCTGGTCTCCAAGAGATTACCACTCCTCAGAGGAGACACCATAATAGTATGTTTCCTGTACGGTAGTTACTGTCCGAACCAAAATAGAGAAAATCTTTCCAGACTCTTGAAGGAGAGGATGTTAATTGAAGTGTGTCCTCAGAGACACGTCTATTGTAGGGAACAGAAAGGACATATTAAAAGCCCTAAATTAGCTGTTGACCTCAATAGCCTGTATTTTATATTTATTGCAGGCAGTCTTTTTGCATCTACAGTCAATCCTTGACTTTTTGCTAATTGCTTTTGGTAGTGAAAATATTTTATACCACGTTTAATTAAGTTCTTGTGTGTGCATTAAAGCTGTTGAAATCCGTCTCTCGTGCACAGCTATTACATACCAATTGTGTCTTTTCAATAGTTGTATCTTTCCAAATACTCTAAAAGTTGGGAATAATGCTGCAATTATGGATTAGATCTTTTATGACTCATCATCATCTAACTGGCAGTAAAATGTGGAGACCATTTGGCTGCATGTGCCTCCGAAAGTGTGATCACGATCCTAATTTTATCTACAACTGGTCTCAATGTTTGCCTAGTTTTTTTTTACAGAACGTAGCTCAATGTTTGCAAGTACCACAACATAATTTTAAGTGTAAATGGTCACTGAGCTGTCAGTCTGATACCAAAATACAGGTTTATCCCTCCTGTTGTGTTTGGGTCAAATTTGACCCGTTTTCAAGTTTAGATGTGTGAAACATACTTTTAATTCAAAACAAGGCTTCATTACATCCTCTACAATGGCCTACTGAATACAATAAAACACATTTTTTATTATTTTTCTTTTTTTAATGCCTTTAAAAAAAGTTACATTTGTTGTGTTATGGGTCAGATTTGACCCGGCAGTAGTTATTGATTGTTTATGCTGAGAAATACATAGTAAATGTTGCCAAACCATCATGAATAACAAAAATTACAACAAAATAATAGTGATAAGAGTCTATAAAATAGTATCATAATATTGTTTAATAATATCATAATTATGTTTGATGCCAAAAAAGCATATTGACTTGAATTCAGTTGTAGAGTGGAATGCAGCAAATATGATCCTGCCCACCCCCCTCTCTCTCTTTCATTCACACCTCACACACACACACACACACACACACACACACACACACACACACACGTTGACCTAGATCACTTTTGGGGACATTAAATAGACTAACATACATTTCCTGGAGACTCACCGTAACCCTAACCATGACCACTGGGGACACCGCTGTTCTCACCGAACACCTGGCACAGCGTACACACACACACACACACACACACACACACACACACACACACACACGTTGACCTAGATCACTTTTGGGGACATTAAATAGACTAACATACATTTCCTGGAGACTCACCGTAACCCTAACCATGACCACTGGGGACACCGCTGTTCTCACCGAACACCTGGCACAGCGTACACACACACACACACACACACACACACACACACACACAAGCATACGCATACCATGCTTGAGATGACACTTGTGTGATTGACGTTTCTCCTTTTTTCATAGGGAAGTAGATGTGGTCAATTGTGACCCGTAACACAACAGATGTAACAGTAATTGCTCATTTTAACGTAGAAGAAAATATAAACAAGTTATTTTGGGAATTATTTTGTTTATTAGATCATCTCACAGTCTTATTTGCCTGTTCTGTTCATCATAAGCAATAAAATAGATAAATTGTGCCTATTTTAAACTAAAAAAATTGTACATAGCAGATAAAACATTTTTACTGGATGATAATTGGTGTTTTTTTCAGTGCTTGTTAATGAATTGTCACTGAGGCCTAAACCAAGACCTTCTGGAGGAAAGATTATCACACTTATCACTGAGCCACATCTTTAGAGTACTGTGCCTGTTTCCAGCCTTATCAACATTTTGTAGCCTCCACATCAGTCTCATCAGCTGTTCCCTTAGTTAAAGGCAACATGTTGCAGGAGGGCTATGAAGACCCCCAGTGGTCCCTGTACTTCAGAAGATGGACTCAACTGTGCTGAGCTCAGTGCTCATGTCAAGTTTCCCTTTTTTTATTAGTATCTTGAACATGTCGAGACAAGCACATCAGACCTGACACCACGAATTAGTCATTTTTTCACACCAAGTAGTTGGCAAAGCTACTAGTCTTTCTCAATATCTGTTCAGATCAGGATGTATGACTCACTTTGGAATATTTAGTGAGTCTTCTGCAGTAACAGCCAATCATGTATCTGTTTAAATCCCTTGGATAAGCACAAAGGCAACAAGAACATCTTTTTATAAACACAATAACAGTAGCAGAGTGTGGCTTCGGTCTGCTTTTCTCTCCACCGAACGGTGCTGCCTTTCCAACTATATCTGCAGTAAAACCAATTTTACAAAGTATTAATCCCCATTATTTACTTAATGTATTCCCACAACTATTTAGGTGCAAGTGTCACAGCTGAAGAAATATGCACTGAAATACAAATAAGCTGTAAGACCTGTGCAGCTTTTGAATTCACTGCACACATTCACATATTCAAATTTAAAAAGTGAAGCTTTAATCCATAGTTGAATGCCGCGGTTGTCAGTTTTACATCCACAATGATTTGCATATCTTTACCATACATGCATAGTAAGACTTAGTAATAACATGATCCAGACCTGTCAGTAGGCTTATAGTCCTGTGGAAGACTTATATATGATATGATAAATGTTGGCAACACTAATCTGTGATGTCCTTTTAGACATATGCGACACTTTATTAGGTGAATGTGTATGTGTTTTCCAGACACTTCACTGCACTGCGGAGGTTGTATGGTAAACAAGTGATCATCAACCTGCTTGGAAGTAAGGAAGGGGAACACATGCTCAGCAAAGCGTTTCAGGTAAGAGGAACTGTTCTCTGTCCTTCTACCGCAGACATGTAAGGAATTGATCTGATGCTTCTAAACCAGAAAGTCAAAAAAGCCCCGGCAGTGTATGTCAACACAACTGCTCCATTTATTCTGTGTGTAAACCCACGCACGGACAGCAGCGGGGAATTTTCTGGAGTGGGTGGACATGCTGCCCTACGACATAACGCACCACTGTCCCACTGTATTTTCTGTATTTTCCAGCTTGGGAGTGGACGCTATCAAAAAGCTGTTTGTTTTTTTCTTTCTTTCATACTCGCTCCTTGGTTTTGCATACCCCAACTACTGTAACTTGACCTCTTGTCAGGCCACATCATCTTCTGTTTTCTCATACCTGTCACAAAACCACAGAAGAGGCTTACTGCCAGTCAACTTAACTATATGTTGATTAATATTTAAGAAGACATTTCCTGGTTAGCCATAGCTAGAAAAATTCCGTCAGGTGACACATTTCCATTTTGTTTTCAATAAATTATGTTTCATAACCTGTGGGTTCCCCGATGTGGGTTCGTAGATACACTCACACATCTTGTATGCACAACATCTTTGCACTGAATTTGAGTTTCTGGGAAATAAGTCCTCTTCCTCTCTCTGTCACTTTCAGAGTCACTTGAAGGCATCTGAACATGCAGCAGCAGTAAAGATGGTGAACTTTGACTACCATCAAAATGTGAAGGGGGGCAAGGCAGACAAACTCCACAGTGTCCTCAAACCCTACCTCAACAAATTCCTAGAAGAGTGCGGGTTCTTCTACTACTCAGGAGAGACGGGCATCGCAAGGTGAGAAGTAAATACAAATATGTATAAATAAGGACTATTAAAAGTAATTTTTGTTATTGCCTCTTAACATTTCAATGTCTTTTTAGGACTCAGGGCGGGACCATAAGGACCAACTGCCTGGACTGTTTGGACAGAACCAACAGTGTCCAGGCCTTCTTTGCCCTCGAGGTAGGAGTCGGATAATGTGCAGTATGCTTCAGCATTTTCTCTTGTCCTATTAAAGTCTGTTATCTTTACTGATAATGCTTTTAGACTAACCCCCTCCTCCTCTTCCCTCTTCCCCTAGATGCTGCCAAAGCAGCTGGAGGAAATGGGTCTGACAGAGAAACCGCAGTTGGTGGCCAGGTTCCAGGAGGTTTTTAGGACTATGTGGTCTGTCAACGGAGACTCCATCAGTAAGATCTACGCGGGCACCGGCGCCCTGGATGGCAAGGCAAAGGTACAAAAAAACGGCACAATAAATAAAGACAGACACAAGACTTCACTGTAATTTAAAGTGTAACAATTTTGATGTACAGCAGCTGCATTAGATGAAGGACTACAGTGATTTGGTCAGATTTGATGAATTTCAGCACCAGAATGTTGCTCCAAAGGTTGTTAAAGAAACTGTGATTGATAAGCATTTCATTGAGTCATATATATTTTAGTAATTTAGTTTATATTTGTTATATACTGACTTAAATATTAAATTATTATTAAACATGGACACTTGATTAACAACTCTGAAATACACAGTCTCGAAAAACATTTCCAAGTGATAAACAAAACATTTTATTCAGTTCTTTTCATATGAACGTCTTGAGAGAGGTTCACAGAGGTTCTCTAGTATTGACCCTCACAACATACTGTCATCTAACTTGTGACCAGTTCATCTCAGGTCAAGTTTGCTGACCGCAGCCTATCAGATGATCCAGTCTTCAAAGGGGGAAACAAAATTGCACAAATACCACCATTGCGCAATGTGTCCTGTCTGTTGACCTCAATTGTTATTTTTGATTTTGGTATTAAACCATAAATGGCACTTACAAAAAACAAAAAAAGACTAGTTATGCATCATGCATGACAGAGTTCTGCATGAACAGTTGACATAGTTGACTCTCTGTGTGTGTGTGTAACTGTGTGCTTCAGTTTCTTAACTCTTGTGTGCTGTCTCTCTTTGCTGTCCTCTGGACCTCTCTACCTGTGTGGTAAGTTAAGAAGCCAGTCGATGTCATTTTTTTTGAGTCGTGGGTCTATTTCTGGTGTATTATTGATTTCAGTGTCTGTGGGTTAAATGATGATGATGATGATGATACAGGATGGGGTATCCTCTTTTTTTTTTGTTTTGGGAATAAAACTTGATTATATTTCCCCTGAGGAATCTGGGTAATGTGTATACTGTCTTGACTCTTGAAAGCTCCAAGGAGATCTCTCTACCGGTGTACAGAAACTGAAATGCCTTCTTCAACAAAAAAAAATCATTTCCAGTTTGTTGAGTGAACATTTTATTTCTACAGCATCAGAGTTAGAAATCTAAATCTGTTGGATGAAATAAGAGGAATCAAGCCAAAAAAATATCACCATATGTCAACGAATCAAACCAAATCAGCCATCATGTAGCACTGAAATCAGTGTCATTTTGAATTTTTTCCCCTGTCTATCAGTTTTGATGCCTCACAGTCAGTTAAAAAAAATCAACATTATTTGGATCTCTCTGAAGTGTTTCTCCTTTTCTCTTTCTCTCTTCCATGGGTGGAATGGAAAGTAAAGATGCATCTCACTCTCAGTGTATAGATAATAATTAAGTTGATTTTGATTGATTTCTTTTATTTTTTTTGTAGGCGGGAAAGCTAAAAGACGGAGCACGTTCTGTGACGAGGACCATCCAGAACAATTTCTTCGACAGTTCTAAGCAGGAAGCCATCGACATCCTGAGGCTGGGCTCCACACTCAACAGTGATCTGGCGGACAAAGCTCGGGCCTTGCTCACCACTTCCAGTCTTTACGGTAATTATTTACAACACGGGCAATATGACGTATGATTCTGAATACCGTGACGAATACGACGTATCACTTAAATGTTTTGCCAATGAATATGTCAACTAATTCTGACCTGCTACCTGTTAGCCAGAAGGTACTCTACTACTCCGCGTCAAGTGTGAGGTAGTGTGAGGTGTAATCTCCATGTGTCAGCTTCTCTGTCCCAGTTAGATTAAAACTGAACAACTGCTCTGCAAGCATTATCTGTTAAAGCACTGGTTAACCCGCCCTTCTCTCCCTTTTCTCCTCCCCTGCTCTTGCCCACAATCTTAGTCACTGAGCCCGTCTTACAATCAGGTATAGTAACTGACAAACTGCCCCCAGTGGATGGATCTTTTCAAACCGCTGTCATATAGTTGTCCTACCATATGTGTTTGCTGCTCATTATTGTTCATTCCTTTTATATAACTCAATGTTGGCGGTGGTTTAAGCCTCTGTCTGTTGCATATCATCTGACTTTTGCAAAAAAGTAAGAAAGAAGATGCTGAATGAATTTTGCAATGAAATTGAAGAAATTTACAGACAGAAATGAACCATTACCAAGGTTGATGATTTATCTGTATTTCAGCAAGAGTTCTGATTTCCATCCTTCGTCCCATGCCCCATGCTTTGGAACATTGTTGTGATCTTCCTCTGTCATATTTAGACGTTCTCCCATTTGGTTTTGTTAGTTTTGATTCTATTTCTCCCTTTATTTATTTATTTTTTGTTCCCGTGTATGCTGCCCCTCCCACAAACACACACACACACACATGTAAACAACCATCACTCACTCTAATCCTAATCACCTCCCCTCCGCAGCCTCACCCAGAGTATTGCTGGGAATGTGTCAGAACTTCCATAAATACACGCGACCCAAGCAGATCCGAGTGTGTGTCGGCACCTGGAATGTCAACGGAGGTAAACAGTTTCGCAGCATTGCCTTCCGCAACCAGACGCTCAACGATTGGCTGTTGGATGCTCCAAAGAAGGCGGGACATCCTGAGTTCCAGGGTATGTTGATGTTTATTTACCTGCACTAACTGCTGGTAAATGTCATCTTTGGAAATGATGCTACATCGGGATGCTGTTACTTAGTAGATTAAACTTTTTATTTGTTTAGATTTGGTATAAAGTGAAAAAAAAAGGAAAATTCAGGTATTTTACAACCAGCTTTACTGTCATAACTTTGGACAATTAACAACTATAGTTTAGCAGTAATAGTTCTTAGTATACTATCCTAACCATTGGTTTATTAGCCAAAACTAAAACAAAACCTGCTTGGTAAACGAACATTTTTTTTAAAATTAAATTGCTATATAAATCACAAAATTGTATAATGTAAAATATACTAATATCCATTTTCAATCAGACACTTCGGTTGAACATTGTGTCATTTTTCTCTTCACTACAGACAACAAAGCCAACCCCATAGATATCTTTGCCATTGGTTTTGAGGAAATGGTTGAACTGAATGCTGGGAACATTGTCAGTGCCAGGTATGTGTGAAAGATTGCAACCTGAGATAACTGACCTGTCTGTCAACTGTTTATGTAAGACCAAAGGTATTTCACCTATGGGATACGTAGTGCATATGGTATTTACTATCTGTGCTCCATGCTACAAAACAAAAGTTGACTTCAAAGGTGACCATAAATTTTCTTTTGAGATAAGATTTGTAAAGAAAAGGAGCAGGACTCCTTAGGATTTCTTCAACAAGACTTTCTGCATTTTGACACATCTTTTTGTTGTTCTCTCAGCACCACTAACCAGAAACTGTGGGCAGCTGAGCTACAAAAAAACATCTCACGGGACCACAAGTATGTGCTACTTGCTTCAGAGCAGCTGGTGGGAGTGTGTCTGTTTGTTTTCATCCGTCCACAGCACGCGCCCTTCATCAGGTATGAATTTTATACATTCTCATTAGACACTTATGTTATTATACTGTAAACCATAGGTATATGGGGGATCACTGCACTGTGTTGACAATACAAAATTTATAGTTTTAATGTATTTTTGATTGATGAAATTGTGGTAAATCATATTATTCAATATGTTCTCAAGGGATGTTGCTGTAGATACAGTAAAAACTGGAATGGGCGGAGCTACAGGCAATAAAGGAGGTGTGGCCATCCGCCTGCTGTTCCACACCACCAGCATCTGCTTCGTCTGCTCTCACTTTGCTGCTGGCCAATCACAGGTCAAGGAGAGGAACGACGACTACAACGAGATCACACGCAGACTCAACTTCCCCATGGTAATAACCATGACGTTAACAAATCAGTTTCAAAACAGATTTTTTCTATGACGTAAGCATAACGGCGTCTATTTTATCCCCCAGGGTCGTCTGCTGTACTCACATGACTACGTGTTCTGGTGCGGAGACTTCAACTATCGAATCAACCTGCCTAATGAGGAAGTCAAAGAGCTAATCAAACAACAGAACTGGGATGCCTTGACAGCTGGGGACCAGTTGTTTGAACAGAAGAATGCTGGTTCGGTATGGCTTATAGCAGTAGTTACTGTAACATCTCCACAGAACAGAACAGAACAGTGTACCTTAATATAAAGTCTTGGTTCTAAAATAATAATGTCCTCAATAGGTATTCCGAGGATTTATCGAGGGGAAGTTAGATTTCGCTCCTACATATAAGTACGACCTCTTCTCGGAGGATTACGACACCAGTGAGAAGTGCCGTACACCAGCCTGGACTGACCGCATACTCTGGAAGAGGAGAAAGTGGAACTTTGATCAAACAGGTGAGATGCAGACAAGTCTTACCAGCTTAAATAATCTTCTTCTTGTCTGTCTCAGACCTCGTGACTGAAGAAAATAGTGGTGAAAATATGTTTCAGGCTTCCTATTGTCCTGTCTGCCGTTTTTCATCCTATGCCTTTCAATGATTGAATAAAAAAACTAGACTGCTGAAACATAAGAAGACTTAATCTATGCGAGTGCCTCTGTACATATATGTATTTGTTCATGTTTTGCAGCTGAGGAGATGAATGTAGTAGGGGCAACTTCTACATCTGGGGAGAGTGAGGACGATCCAGAACACCCCTGGAGCCCTGGGAGTCTGAAGTACTATGGCAGGGCTGAGCTTAAGACCTCAGACCACAGGTAACTAATAAGATACATCTGTAAGTGTGGAATGAATGAGTATTTAAATTTCACACCGTGTCACATCTGATGAATGTCCCCAAAATTTCAAAATTTGTCAAGTGAAACTAACCGATCACAAAGACAATACTTGTGTTGCGTTGGGTGTTTGTGTTTAATCAAACATCACCATCCTTAAGATCTCCACCTGCCTTTCCCTCCCGTCTGTCTCTAGGCCTGTGGTGGCAGTAATAGACGTGGACATCCTGGAGGTCGACCCCGAAGCTCGGCACCAGGTCTACAAAGATGTCATTGCCCTGCAGGGGCCTCCGGACGGTACTATCCTGGTATCACTGTGCACCTCTGGTCCTGATGACTACTTTGATGATGCACTCATAGACGAGCTGCTGGACAAGTTTTCTAATTTTGGAGAAGTCATCCTCATCAGGTGAGCTGGATACTGAACACAAGACAGACATGCATGACCTGCAGACGTTACACTGGAACTACAATGTCCTTGTTAATGCAGGTTTGTCGAGGAGAAGATGTGGGTGACCTTTCTGGAGGGTTACTCTGCTCTGGCTGCTCTGTCTCTCAGCGCTTCCACTGTAAGTCGTCACTTATTTATATAAATTACTTCTCAGCTATAAAAATGCTCCCATAAGTATTGATATAATGAAAACTGTCTCCATTTCTCTCTTGCTCTGTCTCTTGATTACATTGTAGGTCCTTGGTAAGGTGATTGACATCCGTCTGAAGAGTCCCGGCTGGATTAAGAGTCTGGAGGAGGAAATGAGTGTGGAGAGGATCTGCGGAAGCATCCCCACCTCGGCCAGCTCCACCCTGCTCGCAGAAGACACAGACATGGGCGACGATGACTACGATATGGAAGGTGAGGAGGGATGGCCAAGAAATCCTAATCTCAATCCTCAAAAATGTGGATGTGAATGTGAATTCCAATTTCAACATGGAAGTCTGTAGGGATTTCTAGTTTCAAAGTGATGTATCCCTGCCCTCTTGTCTGTACCAGGCGATGTGGATGAGGAGGTGGAAGAGATTCTTCCCCAGCACCTGCAGCCTGGAGCGGGCTCCGGCCCTGGTACCTCCCCTCTCCCTTCCCCCCGTGGTAGTCCCTGTCCCTCCCCCACCCACGGAGAACCCACAGCCCCCAGCAGGCCCAGCCGCGGGGGCCAACCCTCCCGACCATCACAAGGTAAATACAGCGTGACGCACATCACATCCTGGATTGAAGGTTATGAAATATACAGTCCAGTCATTTGCTCTAGCTTTGCTTACCAAGATATAAACTGTAATTTTGTTCTGTTTGTAATGCATGGAAGCAGATTTAAGTCCATCACCATGCAGGAGGGAAATTCCAGGTAAAATGTAACGTGATGATGTGTTCTATGTTTAGTAGTAGAAGGCTGTAGTGTGTCTTAAAGAGGTCATATTATGCCCCTTTCCCAGTTTAAGATTTTTTGTGGTCTATTTACAAACATTTACATGTTTTTATGGTCAAAAAGCACCTAGTTACGCCTGTACAAGCCATGGATGTAGCCCCTATGTCTCACTCAGCCTGAAAAGGGCTCTTTTGTGTATGTTCAATGCCCCTCTCTTCTGTTTGACTGAGTGTTTTTCGAGTGATGCACGCCCAGGCCAATCACAGGTAACGGATTGTAGCACACAGAGCAGAGGAGAGGAGAAAAACAAGCATGAGCATAAATACAGACTCTCGCACTGAGCTGAAATGAAACAAATGCACATAAAGTAGGGAAATAGCATAAATAAACATATTTAGTTTCTTTCAGGAGGGGTGGGGGGGTCCCGTTGGACAGGTGGGCCTTGGCAATGGAAGGGGAAACGCTTAGCATATAGTTGTGACATCACAACCTTATGGAAGTCCAAACAGCTTGTTTAAAGGCACAGTTTCTGAATACAGGCTGTGTGGATTTCTCCATGGACTGAGCATTCTGATGCTTTCACAGTATTTATGTAGCACCTAAACCTGCTCTATAATCAAAAAAGAAAGGGAAATCTCCCTTTCTACAATATGACCCCTTTAAACTGCTAGTTTTCTAGTTTTTCTAGTTCTAGTATTTTTTTCTAGTTTTCTTTTAAAACAGTGCAGCAGGTTCATCCTTTCTTTGGACAACACTGAATGACAGGAGAGCACAAGGACTGCTGTGATTGAGTGTAGGAATCACAGCAGTGCAGCTGTAGGATGATGCAGTGATGAGATATTTGTCTGTTTGGCTCTCAGAACTGGGGCACATAGCTTGATTTATGTTTGACCGGTGTGATTTGTCAAAGAAAAGAACCAGCTTTGCTCTCTTTAGCTCCTCAATGAATAAAATTTTGACAGGCAATAAATCATAGGGGAGATGGTACAAAAGTATATATCTGTATTGAGTGAATTTGCAAGTCCTCACAGAATGTAATCACACATGTTCTGGAAAAAAAAGTGCAAATGGTTTAGAGTTTTTCCTCGGTCAAATGACTCCCTTTTCGCGTCTGAATTTGCACCTGTTTTATTTCTGTTCTTCCAGGGCCTCCTGTTGACTTCCAGCCTGGTGCCCCTACACCTCAAGCCATGGAGCCCAAACGCCCACCTCCCCCTCGTCCCAATGCTCCCCCAGCAAGACCAGCACCCCCTCAACGCCCACCACCACCTTCAGGTAAAGCCTCCTCCTTAACCTTCTTGTCTACACTTAATTAAAGCCTCATTTTCTGACATTCGTATCACAGAAATTTAGCCTGCAGCTTAAAGCTGGAGTGCGGGACTTTTACATATAAATGAACCTCTGTTACATTCAAACCCTTGCCAAACGAGTTCACATGATGCTGATTAAGCCTATCACCGCCAGGTAAATCTCTCTGTATTTCGCAGTATATGGAGTCTACTATCCACTACTTTACAGGTGCAACAGTAGTGACGGAGTAGGCTACAGCTGTTGACAATGTTTGTGTAATTACTCTCACTGCCAGATGGGAAAGACAAAAGTTCCGCACTGCAGGTTTAAGTCAGAGTAACTAAATGAAGCCCTACACTGGAAGCAGCGGATATTTAATGTTTCTTCAGGTATGAGATACTTTAGCCAGGTGTTAACATTTCCACCTTTATCCCACTGCTTCTCCTCATTCCTGAAGGAGGCATGAGCCCCCTGCCAGTTAGAAAGGACTCTGGAGGTAAAGTGATTGCTGTGGAACTGTGTGCTCAATGCTTACAATCCTGAAGCATTTAAAGTAGAAGCTGCTATTTTCCATCTGCCACTACACACAGAGAGGCATGTTGCACTAGTGCTGTTTGTATTGTATGGCAATTCCAATGCTTATTTCAGTTCAGTCAATATGCTTTAAACCAATAAAATGCTCATAAATCATCAGTGTTGGAACCACTGTGATCTAAAATGAAAAGGCATAGTCAGATCTTAATTTTAGACTTGGCAGCCTTTGTGTGTGGGGAGCAACTGCAGAGTTACAAAGGCTGTATGAAGTATATATATATAGTGCGATCAAGAGCATGTATGCTTTCCTAACCGGCTCGGAGGAGGCTGTGGCTCAGGAGGTAGTCGTCCACTAATCAGAAAGTGGTTCGAACCCCAGCTTCTCCAGTCCACATATCAAAGTGTCCTCGGGCAAGATACTGAACCCCAAATTGGGTGTGTGTGTGAATGGGTGAATGAGCGTTAGAAACACTTTGAAAGCGCTATATCGCTCCTGATGAGCAGGTTGGCATCAGCCTCTGCCATTAGTGTATGAATGTGTGTGTGAACGGGAGAATGTTGACATGTTTTGTAAAGCACTTTGAGTGGTCGGTAGACTAGAAAAGCTTTATATAAATGCTTTCCATTTACCATTTAACCATGCCATATTGCAAAACGGTTAACATCAATAACCCAGTGAGCACACAAAGCACAACAGTCATAAAGGTGCTCCTGAGCTTGTTAAACCTGATTTGATATTTGACTATTGACAGTTAGTTCAGTATTTCAGACTACGCTTTTATTCTCTCTTTGCTTCTCTTTTTGATTTAGCATTGCACAGCCAGCCCACTTTGGTTAATGGCATAGTCACTGTGCATAGAACAAACTTTGCAGATGATTGCATGAGTGTATCTGCTTACTGAAATATCAACACGACATGATTCCTCTCTACGCTTGATTGGATGCGCACACCACTGAGCCGTCATTGGGTTTAGCAGCAGCTTTTAAACTCCATGTTGCCAGAATTGTCCACAAAAATCAATCTCAGACTACATGAAGTTGCTGAATTCTGTTTGATTTTAGATTAAGTACGTGTTTATGATGAGGACTGGGACTTAAGAGCTAGGGAGTGACCACTTAGGTTAAAACTCAAAATGCAGTCCTGCTTGTTGTCATTATCTAAACTACTCCCCATAATTTTCAGTTTTAGTGGAGTTTTCCAAACTAAGTTCTTGTAGAGAAAATGTCAGCTGGGCTCGCATTAATACAAACAACTATTCCTCCTCTGTGGTATTTCTGTGAGTCCTGTAAAAGTCTTTTTTATTAACTGGACATGGTTTTCCTTATTTGAATTTATTCAATGTGTGAGTAGCTGGTAGGACAATGTCATTTTATTCATTTGTACCACTGACACTGAGGGTGAAGGTTTTTTTTCTCTGTTGTGCTTTTCTTATGTCCTTTGCTGTTCTTTTTGAAAATACTGTTTCCTCCTCTTTGACTTTAAGACTGTGGCGAATGTCCCAGCCCACTGCTTGGTAGGAGGGGCAGTGAAGGTAACCAGCTAGGCGGTGTGTCTTTTAAATGTCTTCTGATCCCCGTAGTCTTACACCCTGTCATCAATGTTACAGATGCTTTTTTTTTTTTTGACATTGATGGTTTACTGTTGACAAATTTTGTATTATTGTTGGCCATCTTAGTCTTATGTGTTTGTGAGAGAGGTGTGTTTGGTAGCCTGTAGCTAAAAAAAAAAGCTTTTTTTAAATGCAAAATAAGCAGGGAATGCAAAAGTACATCACCAATTTTAAATTGTAAGCATTTGGATTGGAGTCTAAAATATCACAGCTTGTGCAAGAGAGTGCGTGTGCATCAAAAAAAGGCTATTTTAATTAGTCATTCACATCATAATCAAGAGGTCGATGAAACACGCGGCAGAAGACCATCTGACTCAAACGGTTGCGCATGGTGACGAACAGGATACATCATAAGTACTCACCTTGTCTGTCATTATGACTAAACAAGTATTGATTTGATGATTATAGTCTTGTCATAACAAGGGGAGATAATGTGTGTTAAAGGAAAAATCCCCTTGGTTCAGATTTAAATTGGTTTTAAGGTCAGCTCAGCTACAGTAATCCACTACGATTAGTGGAGAAATCCTCGTTCAGGCAGGTAGATATTCAGGCTCACAGCTTCTCAGGCTTCACTGCTCTGCTGTATTTATTACCACCACACGCTAGTGCTTCTTATAAAATGCCGTCATTGGCAGCAGCTGCTTCCTGTGACCAATATTGCACATTGTGTATAACAGTAATGTATTTCGGTTTCCTTTGTGCCGCAAAGGACCAAAAAGCCCTGCTCTTCCTCGGCCAGATGGTGCAGGTGAGTGCCACAAAGCATGACTCATTTAGTATTAATGTACCAATCAAGACAAATTATTTTATTCAATTATGTAGGGTTGTTGTTGTCCCAATAAAGCCCATTTTTTATGTAGTCTCCTTGTACTTTCAGTGATATAGAGTGAGATTATCTCTCTCTGTCTTTGCTGTAATCCTGTGTTATGTGTTTGTTCCCTGATACAAAATAAGCTTGTCCCAGGGTGGAGGATAGGGTTTGGTTGGTGACTTGGCCTGTCTTCACCTGACCCATTTGTAAGGTGCACAGTCAGCTGAATCCCTCTCGTCACAGTAAAGGTGTGTGTAGTTACGTTTGGTGACTGTGACTGTACAGTGAAGTAGAAGACAGAAGCTGACATCTAAGTCGTGTGGGAACATGTTCGCAGGCGCTGAGAGGGGTTTGGCAAAAAGAATAGTGAAAGAACAGGTGTGTGCTTGCGAGCGGTGTGGTAAGCAAGTTGGCTCCCAGAACAAGGCCTGCCTCTCTTCCAGATCTCCTGCAGGTCAGGAATGACTGAGTCATCATTAATAATGAAGTCAGCCATAGGGAGGTCGGTCTGTCATGGGTCGGGGAGGGTTTGCATTGTACTTGTGGGTTGTTAAGCACAGTGAAAGCTATCCTCCTTATGCTATTTTTTTCATTTCTTTGATCTCCCTGAACACTCCTGCTCGTGCTTCATCTCTCCCTAGGTGGCACAACACATGTGATAAATAAAGAATTGTACAAAACATTTTGTTGCTAGATGTACTATAGCTGGTTTCTCTGTCTTTCAGGTCGTGGTCAAACAGCAGCAGGAGCTCCTGGACCTGGAGGTGTTCCTAGACCGGTGAGTTTTACAATTCAAGTTTGAAAACTCCTTTTTTTTAACTGATTATTTACCCAACTTGTTAATTTCTCCCTGTTCTCTATTCCCTCTCTGCCCTCCAGAATATCCCTCCTCGAGCTGGGGTGATCAGTATGCCTCCTCAGTCTCGTCCACCTCCTCCGTCTCACCCTGGAGCACCCAGACCCATCCAAGAGGTGCATCCAGGGGCCCCACGACCCATCCCTGACACCCACCCCGGAGCGCCACGACCTGTGCCCAGTGCCCAGGCCAAACCAACTGACCTGCCTCTGGGTGAGGGAATGTGTTTTCACAGAGGATAATATACTGGATTATTGACACTAGAATGTTATTATTATGGTACAGCGAATTTAAGCCTTAACTTAGCTTTTAAGCTTTAAGCCTTGTGCTCTGTTTCCTCCCTCAGGTCCTCCACCCTCAGGGCCGCCCGCCGCAGTGAGACCACACGTTCCATCACCCTTGCAGCCACCCATGCAGCCCCAGCAAGCTGCCCCTTCAGTTCAGTCCCAACTCCCACCACCAATGCAACCCACACTTCCAGCTCCACTCCTGCCACAGCAAGCTGCAGCTCCTAAAGCAGCACCTCCTCCTGCTGCTGCTGCTCCTGCTGTTGCTGCCGCCCCCGCTGGGCCTCCACAGGGTCTAGCCTCTCCTAAACCCCCGCCACGTTCCCGCTCCTCTCATGCTCTGCCGCCTGACGCTGCCAAGTCTGAGACAGCAGCCCCAGCCGCACAGGTTGGTGTCAGCTTCCTTTTTATTGAATCATTGGAATTTCAGCAACAATCTATTGAGATTTTTCTGCTTGCACTTACTTAAGTCATGTTCCGTAGATTCTTGCTCAAATTCTTCTCATTACACAAAAATTTTTAATGCAAAATTATGATCAAATGGAAAGTACAGGACAACAGGAAAAGAGCTTCTTTCTGTTCCTCTGTCTCACATTAGATGAGCTTAGTTGTTTATCATTCTTCCTGCTTTTGTCTCTCTGATACATTTGTCTTTCTCTCACAAGCCGGAGAAGCCCTCAGGGTAACAGGTACTTTATATCAAACAACCTCTTTGTCTCATCCTCCATAGCACAACTGTCCTCTGCTCTGTTATTACCTCTCATACATTACACCCAGTAATAACCTCCTCCTCTTCTCTCGTTTCATGATTTGATTTTCCTTCCTTTTACATCTCTCCTTAGTTTTTTTTCAACCTGATTGTTTTTTAGTCCACTGCAAGGCCATGCATTGTCTTGTGTTAGTCTCACAAAATTGGGGAATTATTTGTTTCTTTTTGGCGGTCAACATATCAAACCATAAATGACACAGAGAAAAAAAATGACGTTTATTGTTGGCCGTTTTCCCCTCACTCGTCCTTTCATATCTGCTCACTGCGTCTCATGCGCTGAGATTGAGCTCATATGCAATGACCTCATAATTTTGATTTGACATTTTGTTTAATTGGTATTATTTTGTTTGTTTGTATCACAGTTAGTGATTGTATGTGGACTGTGATACATACATCAGTTATCAGTGTATTAAATTCAACACAATACATATTTGTAAGTGTTTGAAATCAGCCAGATTAAAGGTACCATATGGAGTTTTCGACACCTAGTGGTGTTATCATTCAATGTTTATGATGAGCCGGCCCTTTTTTGGGTGTTTTTTTTTTTTGGTGACTCGACTCACATACACATTCCTACAGACTGCAGAGGGCGAAAACACAAAAAACACAAAGGCGGTAGCGACGAACAGATGAAACATCTAAAACTGTCAGAAAAACAGCTGCGCACATCTTGCTAATTCAGCCTACATGTCCAAGTCAGTCCACACCTTTGCGTGAAAAGTTTAAGAACTTTTATGTGAACAGTCATACCTCTGGTCAAACCAATTTTTTAGTATCTTCTAATCAAGACACACTGAATGCAATATATACATGCAAACACAAGAGAGCTCCACAGGGTATCTTTAAAGTTAGTTCTGAGCTGAAGAACATACATCGTAATAAAAAAACTTGTGGTCCATTAGATAAACACTCCTGTAATGCAGCATTTGTTGTGACCACTGAAGGCATTTTCTTTGTTTTTTTCCTCCTTTAGACAAACGGACTGAATGGAATTCAAGGAGAAGCACAATGGAAGCCCGACCCCTTCGATACCCTTACGTCCGACTTCATCTCCTCTACGTCATCTCCCTGGCACGCTACCCAGTCCCTGACCAGAGGCTCCTCTCTGCGGACTCCCCCCTCCGTCCCCGCGTCTACGTTTTCCTCCAACACTCTCCCTTCATCCTTCTCCCTTCAGTCCTCCGTTCGGCCAGACCCGCAGGGACTCGATTCATCCTCCTCCTCCTCGCTCTCCACCCCATCCCCGTTTGCCTCCAGCCTGCTCCCGCCACCTCCGGTCCCGTCTCGAAGCCGTTCGCAGGAGACACTGCGCGCCTCCCCCAGCCCCTTCCCTATCGACCCGCTTCCCGCCCGACCAAGCAGCACCAACCCCTTCACCGGCCCTCTTGCGCAGCAGCATCAGCAGCACCGCCCTCTCACACCGGACTTCAGCGTCCAGGGTCCGGCCCTGAAACCTAACCTCCAGAGGACCATGTCTGCTCTCACTCAGCCACTCATCCCCACCCCCGCAACAACAGCAGCCCCTGCAGCTGCACCCACCGCCCAGCTCCAAAGGACCATGTCCCTGTTCGGACCATCACCCACTCTTAATCCTGCACCTGCTCCTCTCCTCCCCCTCGCCCCTGACCCGGCTCCTGCCCCCGCCTTGCCTCTGGCGCCACCCTCCTCTATCCCGCCTATCCTCGCGCCTCGTCGCCAGCCACCTCCCCCAGGAGGGAAACCAACCCAGCAGTGGGTCACTTTTGATGACGCATTGGATTTCCAACCTCCGACCAAAACACCGCAAGCCCCCGTCTTCCCCTCCAGTTCTCTAGTGTCCCAAACTCAGACTCAGCCTTCCCGCTCTGGGTTTGGCTCAGAGCCCGACTGGTTATCCTCGGTCCCATCAGTATTCCCAACCCTCCCTCCTCCCATCCCGACTAGAACTGCAACCAGTAACCCAAAGCTCCCAGAAGGACCCAGTGATGGCTGCTTCTTCCCCAGGGAGTCAACAGAAAGATAGGATCACCCTGAATATGTAAAGGGTATATCCAGATATGTATAGATCTATGATAAATGTGTATATGTGCGTGTGTGTGTGTGTATGTACAAAAGAGACAGTATTTAAAAAGTATAGACCAATCCCCTTCTGAATCACAGGAAAAAGGATTTATATCTTGAAGCATTAACAAGAGAAGTGGATGAGCCTAAACGTGTGTTCTAACTTTACGACGGAGATGTTTGCCTGTTCCCTGATATTAACATTTATTTTAATATGAATCGTTCTGATGTTTATTTTTATTTATGGCAGCAAACATGTGCCTGTGTCTACAGTATATAGTTATATAAAGTATATCTATTCGCACAAATCATGTGTGTAACCACTTGTGCAATATCAAAAACACGTCTGCGCGGGCCGTGCAGCTCTCTGCATTCGCCTGCGAGGTTTCACCTAAATCAGTGTCGTCTTCGCATCTGCCACACACTGCGGTTCATATCCATCATTTCGACTGATCTGTACGTCAGAGCGGGATTCTCAGAGTAGACGTTAATCTATTTTTTTTTTGGTTTACATGTAGTAGAAGGCTATGCACTGTGGATTTTACATTTGCCCCCAAATTTGCTGTTGTCTGCAGCAAGTTTTTTTTTCTCTGTTCTGTTTTGTGTCTGAGGGGGTGCAAATTTAAAAGTAATATTGTGCGCTTGCTTTTATTATTGAATGTACTTTATGTTGCACTGGGTTTTGTCATTGCCTCATTGCTGACGCCACAGAGTGAACAACAACAACAACAGCAACAACGAGTCAGTGTCACAGTCAGGCAACACGTTAACTGCCGCAGGACTGATGTCGTGTAATATCATCTCATCCACTTGATAGTAAGACACTTTGTTCTCTCTTTATTCAGTCCTCATTCCTTGTCTACGGGCTGTTGCGCTTAGCTGGATATATTTTGTAGCTCTATATCAAAACCTATACATAGCAATTATGTATAAATGTATGTTTTCAATATGGAAACTACTTGCTAAATGTGCGTATGTGTGTTTGTGATGACCGTATCAGTGGTTTGCACAATGTAACTGATATGCACTGAAATGCTGTGTGTGCTCTCTGGGTTGTGTTCTCGATCATAGCAGAGTGACAAAATTGAGAGTCTGCGGATTGAACAGATGAGAAGGATTTTTTTTTTTTTTTGATCTTTCCACCTCTGTAGTGTTTTGATCCTTCTTGATTTATCCAAAGCATCAAGCCACACTATTGTAAATTCAGAGAATGTGGTGTGCGTGCATGTATATACTTCTGTTACTCTCCAAGTATGAAGATGATGTGATTTGGGTCAGTGGACATGTCAGCCAGCACATGACATGCATTATAAAAAGGGCACTTTTTTTTTTTTTACTCAAACTTTTATTGATCGCAAAAGTCATGCTTTTTGATTTCTAAGGACGTTTACTCTAAAATCTATCGTTGATACTGTGGTGAGAAGTAACGTGTTGTGTTTGAGGTGCATAAATTGTCTGTTGTTGTATTTCACGGTATTTGTGTTTGGATGTGGGTGTGTATACAGAGTTGGCAGTGGAATATACCATTGAGTGATCTTTACCAGAGCTTTTTTCTCTTAGGAAGTCTTCTCTTTTACGTACACACGGTGCATTTGCTTACCGGTTCTGAAGTAACAGCCACTGAATTCACTCACACGTAGCTGTAACTGTGTGTTTCTGCTCTCCAGCCCGCCAAAAGCTGTGGAGTGGCATCACTGTATGCGAAATACATTAACAATACAAGGACTTTTTTCTTCCCCAAGACACTCAACACCACCTGAGTGAGAATGTCCTTGTTGCAACACTAATAGAAGATCATTCACCACTTTTGCTGAAAATAGAACAAACCGCCCTTACTGCTCGGCCCCAAATGCATCACCGGATAAACATTTCCAGCTGTTTGTTTGTATCTCTACCAGGCGCACCGTGGCCCATATTCCAGACGGATTAGTGCGATTTGTCTCACCCACAGATTGAATCGTCAAGTGTTGGGTGTCAAACCTTTCTCAGCGTTTGCAGACCCCACTTGTGATATCTAACCCACCATAGCCGTTTTCTCCAGTTGAGAGTCAGCCTCACTGATTTCATAACCATTCATGAGGTGTATGTGTGTGTGTGTGGTGATGTCAGATGTCAGTATTTTTCCTGTACTACCTACTTCATTCTTTCACTGCTGTTCAGTTTTTTTTTCTTTTTAGGTCAGCATCAATGTTGACACTGACGACGAGCAATAGTTTTGCAAATACAGTCCTCGCTAAAGATTCAGAAATTATGTAACAGCCTGAAATGTCAAGTCTTACAAGCATTTGGATGGTTCACGGAGAATATAACGTCAGACACATGAAAGTACCAGCTAACTAACGCTTCTGCGCTTTGTTTAAACACTGTGTAGAATAGAAAATAATCTTCATTCACTGCACTAAAAGCAGAAGCTATGTAAGCAAGTGTATCGGGTTTGCCTTCGCTTACATGTCGATGTCATCTCTAAAATGCATTTAATGTGTTATCCAGATGTGTGCAGTAGATGCTGTATCTGCATTACCAGTAGGTGACTAGCCAGCGCTTTGTGTCATGTCATGTTCAAGACAAGATTTTATAGGAAACAAAGTGGCTCCTTTTGTGAGGTTGGTGTCCCTTTTTAATGACTATAATCCATAGTAAGTAAGAGTCTGTGTCGTTGAACATATTCTGTATGTATTAAAGTGAAAACATGAAGCGGCGATTCATGTTAATATCCAACGTTCCATATTTTAAGTGCACAGCTGATTGCACATTTATGTATGAAGCAGTTTATGTTGTATGTATGCAAAAATAAATGTAAGTTGAACTGAATGTTGATGTTTGTTGTCTTTGACTGCAGGCTGCCATTTAATTACACACCAAAAAAGAATTTTACAGTCTTGCCTTTAAATAATTCATCTTTTTAACTTAAGTGCACAGATATTTTACAACCTGTTAATTGAGGTACAAACATTTATATGACATGTGAAAAGTCTATATGCAGTTTAATTTTGCCGGAACTGATAACCAGTAAAGTCCTGGCTTTTATTTCCAAATGGCCAAAGAGCCTCTAAAAGCTCCTTGTTTATATGGATGCTGGGGTTGTTTGCACCAAAACTAAATCAAAACCATCTTAATATAATAGTATATAATATATAATAACATCTTTATATATATTATACTCATAAGTATTCAGCAGATATGTTTTATATATGAGTATGTTTTTTTAATTGTTTTTTGTTTTTTATCCCTTCAACTTTTAGTAACTTCCTCAAACATAATTCTCAAATTCATCATTATATAATACTAGACATGTTGACAATCTTCACTTCCCTTTTTTATAAAACCAGACATGACCAGTATTCCTTGATATTGTGGTGCTCGTATATGGAATATGTGGAAGAAAAAATTTTTTTTTTTGTTTTGGTCAGTTGATTGTTGACTACTACAACTACAACTACAACTACATTGCTCTGTTTATTTTGTTATTATGCCCTTATTGTCCTTAACCAGGTTCAATTAATTCATCATTATTGTTGGAATGCCTTTGAGCAATGCACACCACACCATTCCTGAACTTATAACATATTACTACTTAGTTGCACTTTATTAGCCACAGTTGAGGCCTTAAACATTTTAACCATTCCCCTTGCTTTTATTTACGTGTCCTTAAATGTAAATGGATTAGTGAAGGTGACAAGGAATTATACCTTTCAGCTGGATTCACCAGATCAGCCCATTATACAAAACACGGCATTTCCATTATTCGCCATTAGAGGGCAACGCGACTTGGATTCATCTTACCTGCCGTAAAAAGACCAGAAGAAGAAAAAGTATCTGCACGCGCATCTGTAGCTAGTAACCGGTTGTAAACAAAGTGTGAACCCACTCTGAACAGTGGAGAAAACATCTTGTGTTTGTCTTTGAACCACACAGGTATGTGTTAACGTTACTGTTTCAGCCAGCGTACAGAGATGACCCTTTCACCGGCTGTGGCAGTAAATGTAAACAAACATATCAGCTATCAAGCTAAAAGCTAGCATAGTGTGTTCTGGAATAGTCTATTAACTGTTGCTATGGTTACACCGTCCGTTGTCCCAAAGACCCTGGGCACTTGCCCTCGCAGACACGTCGTCGTCTTGTGAGTTATATTCAACAACAAATCTGCATTTTGACTTAAATCAATTAACGTGTCTTTTAGGAGGTAAACAGGCGGACAGGAACTACTTTACGAGATGGTGCAGCTGCACGTGAAGCGCGGAGACGAGAGCCAGTTTCTTTTTAGCAGCACAGTGGACGCGCCTCTGGAGACGGTGATCCAGCAAATTACAGCCATTTACAACGGGAGACTCAAAGTGGAAAGAATATGTTCAGGTGAAACTGATATCCTCCAAGCTTTCTGTACACACTATTGGGGATGAGAGGCTTCAGTAGGCTGCACTCACAATTATTTAAATTGAATAAGGCAACAATTTATGGCAAAACAGTAACCAAGTTGACTTATAATCATATGAAGCAGAGACAAAGAAGTAACTCACATTTCTAACGGGGTATAAATTATCACTATTGATATGAGTGCATTTTCTGTTGCTGATTTCAACTACTTTTCAGCACTAACTCAGTATTTTACCTCTGAGATGTGACTGAGCTCTAGTAAATGCTATCTTTAATCCAGTAGGATATAGTGGCTTTTTCCTGAGCTTGAACATATTCACAGACTTGTGTCAATCATTAATGTACCCTCAGAGATCCCAGAGCTGGCAGACCATGGCATCACATTGCCACCCAACATGCAGGGGCTGACAGAGGAGCAGATCGTGGAGCTGAACCTGATAGATGAATGGGAAGATAAGTGCGTGCCCAGCGGAGGGCCAGTACTCAGGAAGGACGAGATTGGGAGGAGGAACGGACAAGGTGAGACCGTGAATCTTGAACAAGAAATTTATTCTAAATGAAGACCTTGACACTTGATATCCTTTTTAGTATGTCCTTTGCATTACTAGTCTGGTGTCAGGTTTGGGGGTCCAGATGTTAAACTGTACGTGTTCATCATGTGTTTCCCTTTGCATAGCTTTGAATTGCAAACTGTGACACATGTGGACAGAGATTAATTTTGTCAAACAATGAATTAAGAAATCATTGAAGCTCTAAAGTATGTCTTTTCCTTTTTCATTGTGTGTCCTTACTGTGGATAAACTACAGTAAATGACTGTGAGAAGAGATAAATTTTCCAAGCATTTATCTTTATTTGCATGGAAGTGTGTCGTATAAAAGTCCAGTATATGTTTATATACATATGTTTATATGCAAACAGTTAAAAGGGGAAAAACGATTTCACTGACAATAAAGACATCAATCTCTTTACCTTCTGCCAGCTCCAAATGATAAAATGAAGGAGGTATTAATGAGAACAGTGGAGGAAGCAAAGGCACTTATCTCCAAAGTAAGTATGAGATTTAACACCAAATCTTAGGTCTTGCTTACCAAGGATCAAAACTTTTGATTCAATATGTCTTTCTCTATATCCTTCAGAAACAAGTTCAAGCTAATGTGTGCTTTACCATGGAGATGGTAAAAGAAGCCCTGGATCAGCTAAGGGGTGCGGTCATGATTGTATATCCCATGGGGCTGCCTCCTCATGACCCTATCAGGATGGAGTTTGAGGATCGGGAAGACCTTTCAGGAACACAGGTTAACAGCTGGATGTGTCTCAGTAGTTCTCAGTAGTTAACATTTACTAGCAGTCATTGGCAGTTTATTTAGATCCTATTTCTTCTTGATCATTTTCACCTTTCACCCCCCATTGCTCTGCTTCTGCCCTCTCCATCTGTCTCCTTGCCTCAGGCATCTCTGCAGGTGATCACAGAGGACGAGTGCCAGCTATGGTGGGCTGGCAAAGAGATGCAGAGAGGGAAAAAACTGCAGGACTACATTGGCAAAAATGAAAAGACCAAGCTAGTTATTAAAATCCAAAAGGTAAGAGTGAGAATTTTGTGGTATATGTCAGGCAATGTATTTTTTGTTGGTTTTGAGAAAAACTGTAATCCATTTGTTGCCGTTCCCTTTAGAAAGGGCAGGGGGCACCAGCGAGAGAGCCTCTGCTCAGTGATGAGCAGCAGAAACACATGATGATGCATTACCACAGAAGGCAGGAGGAGCTCAAGGTGAGGAAACATCCTGCAATAAAACACACTTCAAGAAATCATGTCCTGTTTTTTTTCCTGAGAGAGCTTCTTTAATCTTCCTCTGGTGACTTTTTCAGAAACTGGAGGAGACGGATGATGATAGCCATATGGACTCAGAGTGGTCTGACAGACAGGCCCTCAAAAGACAGTTTCAGGGCCTCACCAACATAAAATGGGGTCCGAGATAAAGACAAATAACTCTGATTGCCACCTTGACCACTATGATGCCTTATCAGGATCATTTGACATCTCTTGGTGTCAAAAACCAAGCAATTTACTGAAATGTAAAGAATGTGTATGGACACATTGTATGATAAAACAGGTAATGATGTCACACTGAGGCTGATATTATAAACCTGATTTATTTGACCTTGAATCTGATCCCTGTACACCTTCTGATTGTATCACCCTGTTGTAAAGTAACATTTTTTTTATTGAAGCTGTGAAAACAAAATAAAATGTAAGTTTTATCTAAGTTTCCATTTGTGTGTAAAAAATATAATACAATAACTTCCAATGTAACACATATACACAGCATTCATATTTGTATTAATGAAATGTTAATGGACATTCAATAGTTTTATATCCCAGTGCAGGGACAAGGATGCTACACCTTTCCTCTCTTTGTCTCCCGTCAGTGACACACACCTCTGAAACTCGGTGCTGCTCCGAGGCAGGAAGTTCCCAAGTAGTAATTTGCCGTTCCAGCTCTTGTCCCAGCAGGGATGAGGAAGCTGTTGAGTTCAGAATGTTTGATTCACCGGAGGGTTAAACTGTGTGGAACTACTGACGGAGCCGAAGCAGTGATTCAGAAAGGTGTGGCCGATTTTAAGGAGCACTGCATACATTTTTTTTAAAAATGCAAACATCCTGGATGTAATGAGTAGATTTAAAGGAAAGTTTCAACTTTTGTACATTCACCTCCGCTGGTTCTTTAAAGAGACTGATCAGTTTTGGTGGGTGAAAATGGAATACATGCCTTGGGTCTCTGATGTGAACAGCTGCCAATTTTAACCACCGCTAATGTAGTTACACTATAGGGAAAACACTGTAATGTTCCTATTTTTGTCAGTCATAATGAATCACTGTTGACTGAATATGAACATCAGAGCATTTTTACCAATGCTATGAAAGATAACACTTAACACTTAATTAAACCACAAATTTGTTCATGATGAAAGGGCATTTCAAACCCAGTGGGAGTTAGAAGGTGATAGCAACAGACTGACATTCCCTGGCATGTTCTTTGGTTTATGGTTATTTATCAGCTGTTATGAGACCCCTTGATAATTAATCAATACAGTAATATTGTTGACTGAATGTGGGAGCTTTATGACTTCTGTCAAGACCAGTGACTTTACCCTTTTAGTAGCAGTAAACAATGTTTCAACCTGAAATCCTAGCATCTTCATCTGGTGGTGAATGTGAATAAATACACTGAAGCAATCACAGAATTTATGATTTTGTGACTGCAAAATGAACCTGTGACTACGCTTTTACAGCATAAAACCCTGTTGACCATTTAAATTACTGCAGTTTCACATAAACATTACATTCTTCATAAACTGAATGCTCCTACAAAAATGGCAAAAAAAAAAAAATGAAAAACTGCTTTACAATGTAAAAAAAAAAAAAGTTTCTTAGTTTGTCAGTACTCAAAGGTTGGGAGCTGCTGGAGAAAATCCTGAAAAGATCCTGAAGCTGCTGAATAGCATTCAATTAACATGAGCTGCCATTCAGATAGGCATTCATCCAAATCTCTTGTATGATCATCTCTCTGCGTTCAATCCTCTCTGCTCGTTCTGCTGCCTCACTCACGTAAGTCACCTCCTCCCAGCCGTATATTGCCTTCCTCTCTGCGGCTGAGATTAAAGAGCTCTCTGTCCCCTCTACATCATCATCATCTTCTTCCTCATCATCATCATTCTCATCCTCCTGGCAGTTGAGGGTCTGGCTGTGGGACCTGGGTGTGAGTCTCTGATCTCTGAGCCGCTGCCCTTTGCATGTCACTCGGACAGATACAGCCAGCAGCGTGAGCAGAAGGCCGACGCACACGCTGGAGGTGAACAGCAGCGCTGCCATTTCTGAATGCTCTGTATGGGAAATGAAGGAAGGAGATCTAACAACACGTGGATTACACGTCAAGAGTGCATGCATGTGAATAATGTTTACCTTTGATGTAGGCATAGGTCAGGAGAGAGCTGCTCATCATAGCTCCTGAGTTGTCTGGCTTTCTTGAACCTTTGGGAAAAGGTTTCTCCAGATCTGCAGGAGGGGCTGGTGTGAAAATTAGAATTATTATGCAGAGAAAAGGCTAAAAAAAAAAAAAGCTGGAATTGCAGCAAATGGTATGATGCTGTTACCTTTTTCTGTGTCCACAGTGGGAGACAAGGTGGAGCTGGAAATGTTGGGGTCTGCCTCCTTTAGTAAAGTCTGCGGTACTATTGCAAGGAGGACAGAGGAGACAGTCTTTGTTGCAGTAGACTGACAGTCTTAGTGAATCTACATTTGATCATTCATCAGCACGCCACTTCCCACATCCAAGACCTCCTGGGTCCACCACATTCTCAAATTATGAATACTTTCTGTCCAATTGTTTTGATAACCGGCCTACAAGGTTAACACACATTGTTTCGTGCTAGATGGAGCCAGCAGAGCCAGTCAGAACAATTCTTTCAGCACTGAAGTCACAACTCCATATTATGATACATGAACAAGGTTTGCTGGATGACCTCACTGGCATTTGTGCCAGTCGCAGGAAGTTTATCAGGATGTCAGCCTTGACCCACAAAATCTGAGCTCGGAGCCTATTATTCTGAGCTACTGTGCTGTTGGGTGCGATGTGATAAGAACAGCTGATGGCTGAGATCAGTAGATAAGAATCCACAGTAGGAAACTACAACTGTGCACAGAAGGAACTATCACATAATGAATAAAGCAAAAACATATGTGACCTAAGCTATCACTATTATCATGTAAACCCGTTCCTATTTTTGAAAGGTCTCTCTAATCTATCACCCTGCTTGTAATATTGTGCATGAGGAAGGAAAAAAAAAGATTCCTACCACAAGAATAGACCACACTGAGGTACTTTCTGGTTCCTGGAAAGCAGGGATCCCTAAAGGTCTGGTTGCTGACGGCAACAGCACACGTCTGTTTGCTATAGCAGGCCTTGGACACCAAGTGTACAGCTTCATGGTTCAGACACTCTGAAGGGAGTAGCAAACAGAAAGTCAGAGTCATAAGACACAATTTTCTGTGAGTGTGTGTCAAATTTGGGACAAAGCTCAAATATGTACCTCTGCTGCAACAGCTGAACCATTGATTCACTGTTCTGCAAGAGTTTGGTTGTAGTTTAACTACAAATCACCTTTTTTTTTTTTTAAAGCAGACATCTGATGTTTCTTTTTCTCAAGGAAGGCAAATACTTCACTCAGTGCATGTATGTTAGTTAAATAGTTTATCTGAAAGCATTCAACATCCAGCTATGTTAGTTTTAAGCATCGATTATTATAATTTGGTAACAAATGACGATGAAATTAAGCCTTTACCTCACACTTTTTGTATAGGCCTTTTTCACAGGTGTAGTCAATAACATTACCAATGGCTGGGGCTCACCAAAATGGAATGCAGCCATTATTGATGTAATTAGTTACATCTGTGCATTTGGCCAACTATATGCTGAGAAAAAAGGCCCACCCTATAGTTTTTGCTTGTGTTTCTCTTCATTAAGACCACATTTCCCAGGAATCCTACTGCTTCCTGTTCTGTGCTTTGTCCGAAATCACTAACTCTCTCACTCATGCACTACTCCCTATATAACAGACGCTCATCAGTAGTGTATATTCACTGGACAATATTTCTCTTTGTTCCACTGTAGGAATTTTTGAGGGTACTATATACTGTAGTGCATCATTTTAACACTCAGAATTTGGACACTCAATAAAACGGAGACAGTAAATAAAGTGCACTCTATAGTGAATAAGGAGTGATTTAAGAGGTAATATTTATATTTCACTTGTGTCATCATTTACCATTTTTCATAACTGTTTAGATCTGGACAGCACTTGCTCTCTGTTTCATGCCACAAAAAAATCCAGCAAATTTCCTGCATAATATGACTGAATGAAATATAATGTAAAATGCCAAGAGGAAATACATCATAATGCTATATGTTGCCCCTTATAAGCTATTACTCACTGCTGATTAACTGTCTGTTGGGCTAAATCTCCATTTCCTCTTTCTCTATGTGTGGTAAAATTAAATACATTTTCAGAGTAGTTTCTCAAGACATTGTTCTACTTGTAAAAGGAATCATCTGTTAGTTACCACCAGAGAGAAAACTGAATAACCCGTTGACTCACCAAATGGGGGTGGTCTTGTCAGGTGTGAGGGGCAGGTGTCAGTCTGGCCCAGACCTCTCCCATAGACAGCTGCATAGATGTTCAGCACCTTGGGGGGCTTACAGCGCAGGACCATGGTCTCTCCCTCACACGCCACATGTCTTTTGTGTTCAGCTGAGTGTGTGGGAAAAAAAACCAGAAAGGATAAAGAGGTGGAAAGGATGATGACGGTGCGTTAGGATGGGGGCAAGGGGTGAGATTTTTGTCCTCAGCTGACGTTGAAACACAAAAGAGCGGGGAGGGATATGACAATAAACAGGTAGGGACAAGTGAAATTTGAGCTGCTGAACTCACTTGGTTTACACTTGTAGTCCACATGGAGGTATTTGGTAGTTCCAGGACAGGGGTCCTTCCCAAATAGCAGGTGGTTGACAGGCAGTTGGCAATCTCTGTGGCTCTGACACTCTGACAGCAGCTTCTGCCGGTGCACAGGATTTGATGTTACACTTGAGACAGCCAAATCAGATGCAAAATGAGTGATGCACTGACTGGAATGGGAGGTAGTGGACTGTGCCTTCACAAATCTAAATGACCATTAGACCATCAGTAGCCAGCTAATCAAAGCCTGATGTGTTCAGTAAAAAACTAAAACAGGAAACACCCACCTATACAAAACTGACCAAATGAGAGTGAGAAGTGTTATATATTCCATACTGAAATGTACCTGTAGAGCAGTAAAAGCTGAACAGCTGTGGTTGTGGGCTCTGAGCGGAGGGTCTGCTCTGCACAGCCGCCCCTCGCTGCTCCCGTAAAAGGCAGACTGGATGGAGATGGTGGAGTGACGTGGACAGTGGAGTCGCAGAGGTTGTCCGTCACACGCGTGAGCAGAGTGACTGGTTATGATTCTGAACAGGTAGTCTGTTTAACAAAAGGCATTAGTTAGTTTGAAATCCACAGGGGAAAAAACACAGCTGCATTCAATTCATCTAATTAAAATAACCATAATGGAGGATCAGGGACCAACTAATGTCTCTGAGGGATGATGCAAGCAAGATGAGGAGTCCACTAGTGCTTACAGGGGTAGAAATAGACACAGTAAGTGGCTAAAAAAACCCATTTAAAAATAGATTCATTTTAAAGCAGCCAAATAACCATTGTCAAAGAGTGATGCATTTATTTTTTATCTATTGCACCTGTGGTTTGGGGTCTGTTTTAGCCTCTTTGGAGCTCTGTTAAGTGTCTCATGTTGCTTTGACTGCAAGACCTCTTTCCTCGCTGGCAAATTCTGCCAACTGGCTTTAAACCTAATATGACCCACCTTTGTTGCATGTTTTGTAAATGTGATTGAGTTACTTCTGATTCAAAATACTTTATCTTGAGATGTTTAAGTTATTTGTCTTACACAAAAAGAAGTTTGCAAGACTCTAAAGTGATTGATATAAATGCATTCTAGATAAAAATAGACATTGGATTGTCCTCCTCTGCATAAAACAATGGTGGGAATGGTTGGTCTCTAACTCAGATGAGATAAGAGATTGGTGCTATGAATTGTATATGACTAAACAATAACTCGAATGACAACATTACATCATTACATCACCTTGTCTCAGACAGGTTCACAGAATCTTAAGTAACACACAAATCTCAGATGGGATCTTTGGGACAAACATCTGGGATTAGCAAACCTGGACATGTGTAAAAACTTCAATCCACGATATATTTACATTGCAAATATAAGTTTTCACTACTGTAGCTATTACTACACCACTCAAAACAGTACAGTCTCATACAAAAAACCTAAAGACCTTCCTGTGATCTTTAACCACCACCACCATCTTACTTGAGAAGTCAGCCAGTCCATTCATGCGTCTGGTCCACAGAAGTAAAGTCAGGTAGAAGAGGCTGTGGCTCCAGTCCAGCCCGTGGCAAGGACGCGTCCAGCTCATGACTCGCATCCCCTGCCTCTGAGATCATATTAAAGAGACTCCCAGAATTCAACGAGACTTCATAGAAAATTCATGCAGAAAGGTGAAATAATTTGGGGAAAATCGCTTCTCTATCCATCCGTCTCCCTTCACTGAAAATATCCAGCCGATGAAGCACAAAACAGTCCCCTGTCCCACTGCAGCAATGGATCACAGTGGAGGTTAGAAATAGCAGCTGCGCAACAAGTTGTTCCAAACTGACAGAGGAGGTGATTAATCCGACACGAGGTGACACTCCCAATCCGAATTTCCCCACTGTTCAACACCGCAGATTTGTGAATGGATCCATGTGGAAACTGAAAGCGACTTGCAGTAACAGCTGAGAGGGAATTATGGTGTGGGCGTGGCAGATAAAACTATTTTAAAGGGAAGAGGGGCGACGTACTCAATGGTATGACGCACTGGCAGGACCTTTTATTCTCTCCCCCCCCATGAGGCGCATGTTTACTTTTTGGATTATGGCAAACTGCTTTCATTCTGTTAATTTCCTCCTTATTCTCTCCTTCTTTCTATCTGTCACGTTTCTGCCTTTCTCTTCCTTCTTTCCCAACACTATTAACTCACTGTTGCAATAAGCAAATTAATGTTAAAAACATGGTGACTTTATTGTTTTCTGTATATGAATATTGTTATTTTTTCTGAATTATATCCCTCTCTGTTCTTGATTTGGCACATGTCTCTTTAAAATGATGATCTGCTCATTCAGGGTTTGTGTGTGTGTCCCACATTAACTTCAACTGTAGTGAAGAGTCAGTTTCCATTTAAAAAGATCAAGTTAAAAGTGAATGATATTTTGATTCTGTTTCTTTTCATCAACTCTTGATGTCCTAACTGTGGTGCCTTTCAATGGAGAAGGGGGCCTACTGGGTAAATTGCTCCCCAGCCCACATCCATGACCCACTCCATGGTAACCAGTCAATCTACATGTGAGACCTACAACAGTCAAACTGACAGAGACGTCAAAGTCTCCACGGCCAACTCCGCAGGGAAAGAATTGGCAGAGGGAGGAACTGAGGGCTGATATTTTGCATACAAACTGGACAGGCCCCCTAGTTTGTTCCTTTTCTCTGTAGTTTAGCTTTAGGTACCCAGGGAGTGGCTCCAAAACCCCCCTTTCATGTGCTGTTATCCCTCCAAAGCCTGTGGAATTTTGTTGTCAAACTCCAAATTTCCTGCACTTCAGACAACATACAGTCAAACAGGAAAGCAGAATTTGCACTTGAGAAGATGTATTCAAAACATGAGGTGTGGTAGAGGAAAGTGCTGAAATATTTAGATGTGTAAGCCGAGAATGTTTAGATTCTTCTAACTATAAAAAAATATCTCACTGAATGAATGGAGAAGCACTCCATCGATTGATATGAGTTCACTCATCATGAGTATTCTTCAGCCTATGAAAGCTGTCATATAATTATTATTATCTGAGAAAACAACCCTGATGATGTCACAGTGATGTCATCAGGGTTATCTCTGTTTGGGCTTGAGACTTGGACAGAAAACCTGCGTCATATGGGGTGTGGAATTTGAACAATGTGGGAAAATTTATCAGGCAGAGAAGGTCCACCAGAAGATGCTATCTGTTGCATCATGGGAAATGGATCCAGTGTTTTTGGAGCTTGACCCATGCTAGGGACTAAAAGTTAGGATGTCTTGGTCTCTTCTGCTTTGATTTTTACCCTTTATCAGGTTTATTTTGAACTTATGTCAGCAAATATTAGAATAATATATATGTTAATTATCTATAACATCATATATGTATTATTAATGCTCGTTTAAAAGATTAATGTAAATGTGAAGTGCTGTAAAATGTTGAAAAGGCAAAGATTCTGCCAAAGTTGTCATAAAAATAATCCAAAACATATTGCAGTTCATTCCTTTAAATGTTTCCAAGACAATGAAGCTATAAAACCATCTCTCCCAGTGTTTGGACAGACAGATGCATATTGATTATGCATCTGGCAGACAAACTTGATCAAAGAAGAATTCTCACACGACATGTGTCTGGGAACAAAGCCTCTCGATTAGATAGCAGCAGCCAGAACATAAAGACTAAACATTTGATTAGTGTTAATGATGTTTTGTATTAAACAGGAAAAGGAGGAGATACATCAAATAGGATCAACCAAGGGAAAGAAAGACCATGGAGTCATATTAAAGTTATTTAAAGTTTCTTGTAAAATATAATTCTTTCAAAGAAGTCAGCTGTGATGGAACACATAAGTCTGGGCGAGGTGGCTTTATTTACTTGAAACAATCAAAACCTGTTTTGTGTTGTAATCATATAACGTTCAACAGAGAGAGAATCATTTGATTACTTTGAAGTCTGAGGCAACTGAGGAACAAATATAGACACATAGATAAATAGTAACAAAAATTAAGCTTAAACAGGAAGTTGTTATCAGAAATGTGCCGAGCTAACCTTAAATGAACATAAAGTTTGACTTGCTAACGTTGCTTCTATGTATGTAGCAGGTAGTTTTCAAAGGTGGACAGTTTTTACAAAAAAATTTAAAAGGAAAAAAGCAAAATTTAAAACATAATGAGCCTTACGGTTCACAGTAAAAGGAGACTCTGATGGTCTTTGATAATTTGCACTGATTTGGTGAATCAGTGCAGTTTTGACTAACACTAGTAAATTTTGGACTTTAGTTCCCCACAATAAAAACCTGGCTTACAGTTCAAAGGGTCTTCAGAGGGTTTCCTGCAGAAAGAGGTTAGCTGTTGCAAAAATAATCATGTTTAGGCTGCAGTGTCCATCACATCTACAAGGTTATTCTTATAAAAAATAATTATAATTTTGCTAAATTGCACTTGCACCGTTCCACACACAACAAAGAATCACCAAGACATGGAAACGGTTACTTTATTACTTTTCAAACTGAAAATGTAAAACTCAAAACAGGAAAGACTAAAATTTCACGCGTCTTCACTTGAAATCCACGTTCATCTCAAACTGGGAATCAATCGCAGCCTGTAATTGAGGAAAGAATAAAAGCATTGAAATGAACAGTAAGCAATCACATCTCATACATCATTGAATTCACTATTAAGATACTCACCAACTCTCTTTTTGCCTCTTCTATTTTCACTAGCGCGAGAGATGGGCTCTATTGGGTTTAGAAGGAAAAAAAAAACATTTACTAAAAGGAAAATACAGCAACGCACACATAAACATCCACTTAAATGTTTTACATAGTTCCAGTTGTCTGTCTTATCTATTAAATAACAGCACCAAATAATTAAGATTATTACCCATTAGTTTCAAATGAATTGTGGTAAGAATATAAATAGCAAAGAGGCTCAGTGTGATGTTCAAATCAGCTCCCTGATGCACTTATGCTAAGCACTACTGCACAAACAGTTATAATTAATTTTATATTGTCAATCATGTTCATCATCAATGTAATGTTATTAACAAATTGTAACTGGCTGGCTACCAATTTCTGAAGAAATACCATTATGAAAAGATTTGTTAATATATATATATATATATATATATATATATATATATATATATATATGTATAATATATGTTGATAATATGAAATCACTATTGATTGGTGGTCATTGAGACAAACTGAAAACAAACATACTGGGCTTAGGTCCATGTAAGGCTCCAGTTTCTTTTTCAAGGGAATTATTTCTTGTTTGAGTGCAGTGACCTCCTGAAGAGAGAGAGAGAGAGAGAGAAAAAAAAGATAACACACTTCAAACCCTGGAAGCAGAAAGTGTTATGTTTTCACTCCATGAAGCTTGACTGTGTTGCAGTTGAAATTACCTGAGAGAGCTGCACAATAGCTTGGTGCGTGATGGACTTGTCCATGTTCCTGGATACAAGTTGAGCCTGCAGGATTGATAAAAAGGAGAATAAAACAGCCAGCAGAGCTTTGTGATAGAGCTCTGTCATGCCTGCTGCTTTGTGGCTCTTATAATTTAGATTATCTGGTGCCTCCTGACAACGATACGAAGGGCGTTGACTGTTGGACCTGTCCGTGACATCGCCTCTGTGCTCTAAACCAGAGGCAGTAACATGATGCTCACATTTCAGCCGGGTCAAAATACAGCCTGTCTCTTTAAACAAAATAAAACCAGTAAGTCCTCAGAGGAAAGAACTGTGGCACGACAGGTTATTTGTTTTATTTCCATGGCAACGCTATCGAGCTATGAATTACATTATCTGCAAAGCATATTGGCTATTTAAACTCAATTTTTAGCACATTAAAGCTTGTCTTCTTTCCTATTGCTACATACTAGCAAATGCTTTTCTAGACTCCTCATCCTTTCCATCGTTCACACTCCTAATTGAGTATTTTTATGCCAATTGGTTGTTGCCTCCTCGGGCTGCTTAGCATGTTGTCACAAGAGCAATTTCTTTCATTTCAGCACAGATGATTATAATATACAATACATTTAAAAATGTATCAACATCTTTATGCACAACTTAAACACTTAACAGATACAAGTATAACACCACAACACACCTCTGCCCTCTCCCTCGTGTTGCTAAACTCTTTAGTCTTTCTCGTCACGAAACCCATGCTGAGCAGCCTCTCCTCCGCTTTAGCGCTCTCCACCGACTGAGACTTGACCGTTTTGTTTTTATCCCTGAAGACAACAAAGAACACGGGTTACAGATGAATTGCAGTATGTGGCAGTAAATGGTTTATTCGTGTTGTGACTGGATTTTGGCATGTGCCGACATACAGTATGTGATGGCACAGGACAGGGCATGTTGTTACTGTAATATTATATATTAATACAATAATAAATATCAACAGGTCATCATCTACATCCATTTTCTTACTCTTGTAAGTTGCTCCGCAGCACCAGAGTGGCACCAAGTCTCTTTCTGAGGGCCCTGAGATCCCTCTCAAGTCTTCTGTTTGACTTCTCTGCTTCCAGAAGTTCATTGGTGAGGTTGTTCACTGCTGGCATAAAGCTACACAAGACATAAAAATCCATGTTGTTGTTGTTTTTTTTTTAAACCAGGGAAATTATTGACTAGACTACAACAGAGCAACGACAGCTTACCTGCACAGCGATGTGTCTCTGACTCCGAGCACCATAGCATTATCTACTAAAGATGACAAGTAGTCAGTAGCAGACTTTGACAAGCTTGCACATGACAGGCCAGCACCTTGTAGAAGAACATCCTGGAGATGAGCACCTAGATGGAGGAAACACTGTTGAGTTCTGTGAAAATGCTCTGAATACTTTGTGGTGTTATTTTACACTTGACTCAACTACATACAGCATAGTCTATTAAAGATTTATTACAACTTGGGTCTTATTTTATTATTACATAATTGTGGAGATCTGGGAATATGGAAACCCGATAATACAGGTTTTATAGAAGATATCTTGGTTTATTAAAACTTATTTTAAAGAGAAAACAAAAGTGAATGTTTGTATTATGTCAGTATGTGTGCATTAGCTTAGGTATAGTATGTATGGATGTGTCTATAAATATGAGGTGTATGATTATGTATTACTGTGTTTGCAGATATTCATAATCATGTATATAGAGGATATGTTGGTTATTGTGATTTTGATATGGATTCATCAGAGACTGTGCTAAAGACACAAATAAACAATAATTTACAGATCATCTTACCAGTTCATATTTGACCCACTGTACTTGCACATGCAAAGAGTTTTCCTGTGTACTAAAGGATAGGGCTGCAACTAATGATTAATTTTATTATTGATTAATCTGAAGAATAGTATCTCAATTAATCATTTTGTCTATAAAATGTCATAAAGCCTGTGGTGATGTCTTCAAATGTTTTTTTTTGTCTGATCAACAGTCCAAAATCCACACAAATTCAGTGTACTATCATTTAGACACAGAAAAGCTTCAAATCCTCACATTTGAGACACTGCAACCAGCAAATGTTTTGCATTTTTCCTTTAAAAAATGACTAAGATGATTATTTGATGATCAAAATAGTGGCCAATTAATTTTCTATCCATCGACTAATCGTTGCAGCCCTAATGAAAGATTATTACTGAGATTTTGGATCTGACTTAAACTGTTGGTCTATTTACGGCTTGTCTGATCGTCTGATCAGTTGTGTGTCTTCATGGCAGCAGATATCCAGCACTTTAGTGAGTATAGTCATAGCAGAGAATGGCCAAAAATATGACCCCAGTTGCTATAAACTGGACTTATCCTTTAAAATGACGTTTCTGTTGATCCCAGCTGTTTCAGGTAGTTCGCTTAGAGTAAAACAAAACAAAAACATCCACATGTCACTGCATCCATCTCTGCTGTCTGTCAGTTACTCACCTTCAGCCTGATACTCTGAAGCTTTCTGTTTGAGGTCTTCTATGAGGAGAGCTGTGTCACTGCACCGGGCTTCACTGGACTGTGCCAGCTGGTACAGTATGTCTACTGTCCTAGTGTTGACCTCAAACTGCGGCACAGCCTGATCCCCAAACACTGTGCCGAGCCAGCTGTTCACCTGAGGAAGCCACATCACTAACTGGATGATATAAACAAAACCAACAACGGCAGTCACTGCGTTAACTGACCAAGATATGTTAGCAAGACATTGTACGTTACCTTCTTGATCTTTTCACACATGACGAGGAACGAAAAGGCTGCAAAAACCACAACCACTAGCTTCTTCAAACGTAGCCTATAGGTGGTCTAGCAGCCCGAAGAAAAAACGACAACAGTTTTCTGTTTCTGGTTTCGCGCCCCCAAAATCATTCTAATAACTTCCTGGTTACCAGCCAATGAGAAGACGACTGAGCGAGCGTCCTAGCTATTTTGCTAAAAACAATGATTGACATTTTTAAATACAACAATAATTGTTCACGAACTAAATAACTAGAAGAAAAAATGTGTGATGAATAATAATAATAAAGAAAAACATACAATAAAGCTCACTGCATCAACAAAGTCTATCCGGTTCACGTTTCCTCTTGACTCACAAAGATACAAATCAGGTCAAGATGGTTCACCTACTATCTTTGTCCACTAGATCGGATCAGTGTAGAGTTGGAAGTCTGACACATTTATGAGAAACTTATGCAATGACGACAAAATGAATAAATAAATAATGCCCCGTGAACTTTTTTTGCTTTTTAAATATTTGATTGCATTTGACACAGCAGAGAAAGAGGAGAAAATGTCTGTTCATCAGTGCTAGATCAATATTCATGACTCTCAGGTGTACGAGGAAAAAAAAAAAGAATGACAGAAGGAGAAAAAAGTGTGGGGAAGGAAAACCATATCAACAGTAATACCAAAAAGATATAAATCTCATCAATTAGTGTCAAGTCAAAATCAAATCAATAAGAAGTCTGATCATATAGACTGGCTCTTTTATTATGTATGTTAATTCTATTATTGCATAGTATGCCATCATTCATATCATATATACAAAAAAAACATAATAATGTAGTAGTCTAATTTGCAAGTGCTGGTTTAAAGATTTTTTATCTTGAAAAATGATGTCTATATATGCAACCAGCTTTCTAGTGTCAAATTCTGCACATACATCATTCTGCACAATGAAGCTCGAAAATCCAACTGTAGGAACGACAAGAAAAACATATTTTTGAGTGGAGAGGTACTTTAAAATGTCGTGAGTGTAAATAAAATATTATATTACATGCAAACAAAGTAATTCACTGCCATTCATGTAAGTATTAAATCACATTTGGCCAAAAAAAGGAAAACGAAAAAGCTTCGAGGGGGTCTCTCACTGCACTGACCTAGCAAGCGAAGGCGGAAGTGTGAATGAATTAAATCTTGCCTCGTCTGGATACTCTTTGATCTCCACTTCACTGTCAGCTACCCGCGTAGGTTCAAAACAGCTAGTCTGTTTGAGAGAAACAAGTAGAAATGGCGTCGAGAGAAAAACTGGTAAAACGCCCACAAAAACATGTAGACAGCACATTTGATTTGTACAGCACAGACTCCACCGCCGTCGAAGAAAAGTTGTTTGGCCAAGCAGAGGAGGACGAGGACAGCCGGACGGCAGACGACGGACCTGTGGTCTTCATCTGCGGGAAGTGCAAGTTGCCAGTTGGGGATTCAATGTCCTGGGATGGAAGTGAAGATGACCAAAACCAAATAAGATTGAAACGTGAGTCTGGATTAGGGATAGATTCGCTCGGTTTTCTGGTTTGTTCTGGTTGGTCCACACAAATCAAACACACACCCAAACATATATATCTGTCTACTTTGTATTTATTAGTTTCAACTGCATGGAAAACGCAGATAGATGGAGAAGTCTACTCAGTTGTGCAGTTGTAGGCTACAGGCTGTGGATTTAGACATATGGAAATTAACGTATGAATGTATTTCTGCATTAATAACATGTTTGTGATGTTTTAGGGGTCACTGACAATGTTTTGGTTGGAAAGGACACTCGCCTGCATGAACCCAGCAAAAGATCTCTCTGGTAAGAAGCCCAGTAATAAATAAAGTAGCCTGATCATTTACTCAAGTAAAAGTAGTAATATTATACCTTATATTACTGGATTATTAAAAACTGATGCTTAAACTTGTATGCAGCATTTAAATATTGTAGCTGTTCTCGGAGGTGACAAAACATAAAAAGCAACATGGATGTGAAATCTTAATCTGGAAACTTATTATTGACTATACCTGTCAGATCACTGTAGTGGAGTAAAAATACAATATTTGCCTTCAAAATGCCATCAAGTAGAGATATAAGGTAGCAGATAGTCAAGTAAAATAAGTACTTAAAATCATCTATATATGCGGTGCCAAAGCAAAATGTTGTTGTACTTTTTTCAGAGCACAACAAAAAGTCTTCAAAGCAGCGTTTGAAGACTTTTTGTTTCTTTTACTGATTACTGTTACCTTTCCATAACCACAGTCTTCCCTAACCTTAAAGGTATACTATGCAGGATTTGTCGGTTGCTGTTTGTAAACACAGCATCCAAAGTTTGCCCCTTCTCCCCGGCTCAGAGAGGCTGACACCCAGTAGCATCCCAAACACAGCAAAATAATAAGAAAATACAGGCAGAGGGCAGAGTCTCTGCAGATACATACACTGCCACACACTTCTAGTGGGTTATAAGCGAAGATTGAGAGGGATTTCTTCTGTATGAGTCTATACATTGTTTTTTAAGAAAATCCTGCATAGTATGCCTTTAACCAAATAGTTTTAGTTGTCTAAACTTAACCATACTTTAATCATAGGGGTGGCAGATAGGTAGGAAAATACTTATACATTTTGTTTTGGAAAGCAACCTACAGGTACTTTGTTCATTTAGGTATGAGTACTTGTTGTAAACTGTTCTCGCTCTCTTTTTTTTGTAATTTCCCTTCCAGTCTGATTGTGGATCTCATCTGTCGAGGCTGCCACTCTTTGCTTGGCATGGTTTATGCATCCACCCCTAAGAGCATGGACCATAAGAGATTTACATTCTGTTTCAATGTAGCAGACATCGACAGGTATGTTTAGGCCTTGGATTATCAGTAGGAACATTTAAAGACACACGCATCAGTTTACATTTGTTTGATGCGAGGTGCTTGACCACCAGGGCTTGATTCAGATCAATTTCTGAGGAAAGTCTAATGATGTGAACAGTTTTGTACATCTGAAGTTATTTTTCTTTGTTGTGCTAAAAAAAAAAGTGAAGAGCAATAATAGATTTACAAGCTCACTTCCACTAGAGTCAGCTTTGTACATTGTTTAAGAAGATAACATCTACTGAAATTGTCCCCTTATTCTACTATATGTAGAAAGGTGAGCATAAGTGTCTATTTTTTTCTCGGAAACCTTCATCATATTCTTATGATTAAAGGTATACTATGCAGGATTTTCCTAAACATCATTTGTTGACAGTAGCGGGAGAGAGGCAAGGCACTCGGGAGTGTGCGAAAATGTCATATCTATTGGATTTTCACGGAAAAAGTCCTTCAAATAGAAATCAGTCCACAGGCTCATATAGGCAACCGAGAAAGTTGGGGAAGGTTTCATTTTTTAAGTTACATTACAACCTGGTCACTTGTTGGCAATAAAAACAATTAATACATGTAAATTGCTTCACAATTCTTACATGTAGCACCTTTTTAAAAACAAGATTATATATGTAACAGAATGGTGAAAACAGTCATTTTAAACCAGCAGTTAAATACCAAAAAAAACTGAATGTGATAAGTTTAACAATGGTAGTGTTTATGGTAGGGGTATTGTATTGAATTTCATTAGTTTTACAGTTGTTCATATCTCCACTGTACCTGCATATTTAGCACCTTTCATATTGTACTGCAACTCTCTTTTTTTTCAGCTATGTGCTTGGTTCTGCAAGCCAGATGTTGGCAGCAGAGGGCCCCAAAGAGCAGCCAGTCACACTGGAGTACAGAGGCATTGTTGAACAGCAGCTGACAGAGGTGATTTACTGCTGCTGCTTTTCTTTGTCTGTTTCCTCTGTTGCTTTCTTGCTGTGTGATAAAATGTTTCATTCACACATTGCGTTTCAACACTACAGTGCAATTTGTAACCATGATTATTTGTCCACAGGTAAAAAAATTACACCTTTAAAATTATATTGTTGATGTGAAAAATTGATGAAAAAGTATAAATCTCACTTGCAAATTGCCAGTTATGACAGTAGTCACTGTTCTCCGTGTTGCGTGGTCTCGCTGACAGTGCTTTCACATTGCTTCGGGACCACTCTCATTGATTTTCAATGCACAGGTTGTACTAATGATGTCATCACCTTAGTTCTGGGAAGCCCTTGCCGCTGTGACGGGCAGACTCTCATATCAGACATGACCTCATCTCTCCATGTCATCCTCTATAAACAGATTTATTGTCCACACCATTAGGTCAGATTAAAATAAAGAAGTGTATTTTATTTAGGATTTAGTGTTAACATCCAAAAATAGTTTATTCATAATTTTATATATATTTCAACATTCCTTTCCTCATGGAGTAGTACGGTTTAAAGTGCCACATTAGTATTTTATGGAAATTTACTTACTTTCACTGGAAGAGCATTCCCAAAGTTATTCCCTAATCATCCTTTGTTTAAAAAACATCCACTAACCCTCAGATTGGCCAGTAGGTGGTGATAGTGCGCAGCAGCACTCTTGCACCAGGGACAAAAGATGTGATGGGGAGCATGTTGAGGAATCTTTGTCAGGGGAAAAACATGTTTTGATCATGGAGTGAATTTGTTATCAGAGCCGGGTGTATGAATGGTATTTTGTTTACTCGGCTACAGTTTCTTAATTGCCTGCATGTGACACCATATCAATTGTGGTATGACTGTAATCTATGAGTCAGTATATTTTAAACAAGTTATATTGCTTATGAGACAGTAGGAAAAAAACAATTCAAATTAGAAAAAACAAAACAAGTCATCACTGTGTCTTTGACGGGGATAGTTTTTATATAATTATCTTTCATGTGACCCCACGCGAACAAAACACATCTCAAAATGACTCACCTCCCTAAGTCACACAATGAAGCCCGTGCCCCCGCTGTGTACATGTTGCTACACCATGCCACTCAAACAAAAGGGAGCATAAGGACACCAAATAATTAAATGAAAAAGCTTACCCCATATCCTCTCTTGTTAATATGTAGGCTACCACTTAAATCTACTGGCTCATTGACTGTGTTCCAGTGTGAGCAGGCTGAAGATTAATCTGACTGTGGCAACACACTAATTGTATTAATTTTTGGTGGTTTCATAGCCATCATTCATCCATTGGTAAATAGAAACGTGACTATAAGGTGTTTGACTGGGTCAGGAATTCAAACCAGTGCTTCCTGTCATAACATGTCAGTAAGCATAAAGGACTTAATCCTTTTTCCTGACAACTTCTACTGTTATTATCTTCCATCATCCACGTGTTTGACTTTTGGCCAATTGACCCAGATATTTCTCTTAAGAAGTGGTGTGGAAGACATGATAAGACCTGTTCCAACAACAAGTCTCGTGTAGGGTGTTGCATCAAACCTCGATACTTGTTGGTTACTGACTTAAATCTGTCAGTGGCAACAAATATCAAAAACTGTCCAGTACCTAAAGCAAGTATCGAATACTTTCTCAGATTCACGTAGAGCTGCGATGATTAGTTAATGAATCGATAAGTTGCCGACTGTTCAATTAATCGCCAACTATTTTGATAATCAATTAATTGTTTTGTGTCTTTTTTTTTTTTTTAAAGAAAAAAAGTCCAAATTCTCTCATTCTAGCTTCTCAAATGTGAATATTTTCTGGTTTCTTTAGTCTTATATGGTAGCAAACTGAATATCTTCAGGTTTTGGACTGTTGGTCAGGACAAAAGAAGACATGTGAAGATGCTCTTTTTTTTCACATTTTTCACCATTTTCTGCTCCAACCAATCGATTAATCAAGAAAATAATCGACAAATTAGTTGATAATGAAAATAACTTTTAGTTTCAAACAGGTAATTTAACGTCACCTTAGGCTGTGGGAACTTGCGATGAGCACTTTTCACTATTATCTGACATTTTAAACACTTAACAATTAATCATTCCACCTGAAAGGATTCATATATTATGAAATAATGAGATGAAAGTAATTATTTGCAGCCCTGCTTCTTTTGCTGAACAAAAAAAGGGTTTTGTAAAAAAAAAAACATGTATTTCTCAAAGTTAGGTATCAAAAAAAGTTGTTTTTGTAATAGTTCAACTCAGGAATTGTCACTTGTATGTCAAAACTGTCTGACTCATTGGCTTTCTGTATGTAGTCTTTGTCCTCATGTATGTGATGAAGGTGCTCATCATCGCCGCCGCCGCCATAGTTAATGTATTCTGTCTGTCTGTCTGACTCGTAGACACTTGTTTGGGTTCTCCATATTTTACACTCACTGACCTGTCTCCCCCCCCCCCCCCCCCCCCCCCCTTACCCCTCCACCCCTCTCACTCTCTCTCCTCCACCCCATCGTACCCATCCATCCCTGACCACCACCCCTCTGGGTTTCGTCATCCTCCCCCTGCTGTCTTCCTTTCCCAATTATCTTTTCTCCTCCCTTCTTTCTCCCTCACTGCTTCCTGCTGCTCCCTTCATTTCCCACCTGTCCATTTTCTCCTTCCGTGCTCTGACTCCTTCATATTCCCCCTTTTTCCGTCCTCACTCTTTACTCTTTTTTTTTTTTCTCATCTCATCCCGCCCTTGCTGTTTGTCCTCACATCCCCGAACCCTGCACCTTTTCGCACCTTCTCCCTTCTTGACCCCCCCCCACCCTCCCAGATGAAAATGCTGGTCGTGTCCATGGCACAGAGGCTGGAGGAGATCGAGGCCGGCCTTCAGGAGGGATGTGACGAGGTTTGACAGTGACGGACGTCTGGGTGGATGCTTTGTCCAGGTGTGAGGATTTAATGTCCACACTCCTCGGCCCTACCATTATTTTTTTATGTTAACACTTCCTCCTCAAAGTTTCATCTCAACCACATTCCCTCAGTAAGACGTTTTGTCCTAGCCTCACCTTGTGCACAAACACCTACACATGCGCACAACGCGGCTCCCGCTCCGCTTTGTCCCGAGTACCAATTGTGAAACAAAGACCGGCTGCACTGGTAATCAATCACGTTGTCAGCTCGGGCTCCCGTGGCTCATGGCACCATCTCCTCCGCGCGTCTCAGTGCGGCGTGAATGTACGCTGTGAGCAGAATGTTTATTTGTGCAGGATTTCATCAGGCAGGCTGCGAACTCAGCACAATGCTGATATTGATCGGGCCACTCGAGGCCACACACACACTTTTTCTTTGTTCTCTTCTTCAAGCATGTTGTCTTGAAGCCAGACGGCATTGCTTAATTTATGTTTTCGGTTGTCTTGTTGTGGTTAAAATTAAATACATTTACTCTTTGATACTGACTGCATCACAGTCAAACACAATATTGGATAATTATTCACTTAAAAATTATTTTAAGGCTCCTGTTAATATTAGAGTTCATCTGTTTTTTTGTTTTTTTTTTTAATATGAACAACAACTTGCAATGAAACCCTTCATTTGTTGCTATTACAAAACTTGTTCTTTCTTTGTCTGTTTTTTGCTTGTTTCAATTGTACAAGCATGATTTGTATTTAGTATTTTTGTGTAATAAAGTGTTTCCAAAAGAGTCTATCAGGGTAATGTTTTTAAATGTTTCTTTTGCTTTGACTTCGTCTGGTCAGAGTGTCGGGGATCATTGGCTCATCCTGCTTTGTCTGTAATTAGAAGTAGCCTGGATTTAAGAGTTAAACAGCAAGTTTAAGGTCTTTTGGTTAGAAGGGGGGGAGGGATTGATTATATATTTAAGTAAGTGTTTGTTTACCGACTGACCTCTAATGTGCCTAGCAACACTTTCTACCAAGGCGGGAAAGCGGCTTCATGCTGTACCGCTTGCCCTCCCTCACCCACGAGGTTTCATCAGCCTCACAGAACAACAACCGTTAGAAACGGCCAACCAGCACGCTGTATCCAAGGGCAGGTTGCGATGGCAACTGAGAGCACGTGCTATGCTGAGTGCCTGTTGCCATCTCGTCATCGCGTTCACTGCCGGAGGAACAGCCAGCCAGCTCGCTGGTCGGCACGCCTGTCAACAGACGTTATCCCCCGCTCATACTTAGACACACACACAGGGGAGGAGTCCTGAATGAACCCCCCTACCCTAATCTCTGTGTGATGTTTTTCTCTCTGCTAACCCCACCCTCACTCCCCTTATTCTCCCTCTTCCCCCCCTCCTCCCTCTCAATCTCCCCTCCCTCCACTGCTGGGGAGAAAAAAAAAAAAGTCAAAACAACAACAAACAAGCCGCATGGTTTTTGTTGTTTCTGGTGGTGTTGCTGGTGGGTGGTGTTGTCTTTATCCAGTCCTCGCTTAAGGATGAGCCGCCTGCATTCATCCTGTACAGAGAGGGGATGATGCAAGCTGGCCGGCCGGGCAGTCGCCTGTCCAGATGTGGGCTGTTACGCTCTGTAAGTGACTCATTTTGTATAGTATCTCCCAGTTTGTTTGTTGGTCCATTCAGAGCATTAAAGCTTAAAGGCCAGTAGCTTTTGCTTGAAGTCATCTCCATTGTGAATGGCCTCTGAACTCATTTAGCTGTTATATAGACACGGTGTTGCTGGATGCATTGCACTGCTGAGTGCAATTATTGCACCGGTTTCACCCCTGAAGTCTCAGCCAATCATTACCAACCAAGCCGAGACCAACATAGAAACACAGGCACACAAACACACCAGTCAGTACATCTACACACATTCTACAAGCACTCGGGGACAAAGGATGAATAATGCAGAGGTAGTGTCTGAGTGAAAGTCGCCTCCCCTCTTTCCCTCCTTTTCACCTTCCCTAAGCAATAAGGAAACAATGTTGCCATGGAGGCAATGAAGCCTCGGCACGCTATCAGCCAATTACAGCCTTCCCTGTGTGAAACATCTGACCAATGGCTGCCGGGACTGATGCTGCTGTTGCCACAGACACTGAGATCCTATTGGCTGAGCTCTGCTTTTTGATTGAATTTCTGATCTTGTTTTTGAGAGAGAGAAATATTTCAAGGAGTGCCACCTGTGTGCCAACTTACAAAATATGTTTGTTTCCCACTGAATGAAAAAGATTATTTAGTGAGAAGGAAAATTATGTTGTTTAGGGGATTTAAGAGACCTACAGTAAATTCAGTTCCATTTCTGTCTCTATAATAAAGTGAGCAATGAGGAAGAGTTTTTATTTTTATTGGGTAATTAAATATTCTGGGGTGTATGTGTCAGTTAAAATGTGGAAAACAATCTAATTTCAATCATGACAATTTTAATCAGTATTTATGTCTCTCAGGAACATATTTGGTTGCCCCCTGACAAAAGAGCCACACCCCACCAGTTGCTCATTGCTGGTTTATGACCAATGCCTGATTTAACTCTTGATTTTCCACTACACAGTCCAAACACAGTACCCAAAGCATACAGTTATATTTTCCCTGTGCTGTGCATATCAGATTTCAGCAACATGCAATTCAGATAATGGATCTTTGAGTTGATTTTTATAAATTTATTTACATGGTGCCTTTATGTAAATAATATCCAGAAATATTATATTTAACAGATTATATCAAGTGCAAATGTTGATTTCTCCTCCTTTCTGTTCTGAAAATATGACAAAAATAATAAATATAAAAAAATAATATAAATAATAAATAGTAATGTAAACAAAACATTATTTTAATTTGAATAATTTGATTACATTTTATGCAGTAAAGAACCCTGAACTGAACTTTTGATCGCCACAACTTTTCCTTACAGCGTCGGCTGCTTGACATATGCTCGCCCCAAAATCTAAAGTCATTAGCTTAAGTCTGGTCTCATCTTTGTGTCACACAGACTAGACGGCAGGTCAGTTAGTAAAACCCTTCATCTGGGATGTTGAATTTCCCAAATTAATCTCAGGAATCAGTGGGTGTAAGGTGATCTTGGTGTCAAGAGTATTTGTGAAACTTAGCCCAGTTTTTGTTGTACTGGTTGTGCCCCTTCTATGAAAGCGTCAAATCTCTGATAAGCCACAGCCTTCTCGTTTCATTAATCACCTTCATCTGTGTCTGTGATCGAACAGGATAGCCGGCCAGTCAGCGACTCGTCTGATGGAATAACCCAAATCCCCTCTGAGTGCGTAAAGCCTCCTACTTCATTAGAAACATCTGCTTGTTTATTTCCCCCCACGTCTTTGTGTACGCCTGTGTCTGCCAGGTAGTCTGGCTGTCTCTCACTCTCTCCTCCTCGTTCTCTGCGTGTGTGAAAGCTGCTGAGGAAGGCAGTACTGGTCTATATGGGGTTGAACCAGGATATGTGAGTGTGTGTATGTGTGGTCAGCACGCACATCCCTGGTGTACTACACAGTGTTGCAGGTTAATCGTCTGTTTTTCTCAGACACAAAGGCTCGTCCCGTTGCCACTGACACCCTAGTGTGAGTGTGTGTGTGCGTATATGTGACGAGAAGGGGGCTGAAAACAGGATTAGTGTCATCAGGATCTAAGTCTGAACAGATTGACAGGAATAAAGTCCTGCTGTACAGTAAGTGGTCAGTTTGGCCTCATGAAAATGTAAAATGTAATAAAATTCATATTAAAACCTTTTTTTCTGGCCAAAAACAGGTAATGAACAGGTACATATCAACGGATGCCATCACACAAGTTATCAATTCTTGAATACAACAAAGAGATTGGCTGTTCAATTTTCGGTCTTAATTTGGCAAGAAAGACTACATTTCTTCAAGGTGTGGCACATGTCTGCTCTCGTCACACATTCTTTCTCTACCTCAAAACAAAGATGTGTATGAGTGCATGTCAACAGGTATGGCTTGCTGATATGGACGCAAAACAATCATAATAACCACAAGACCTCTAATTGATATATTAAAATATTTTTTTTAAGCATGGAAAATTTTCTACTGCGCATTTCCATCCGGCATCCCAAATATTTCAGAGATCATTCTTGGAGAAATCTGATGTAAACTATAAGTACTTTGGCCATATGATTCTGAAAAAAAAGATTAATATATTGGCCACCCCTGCTGGGAGAGTGGGGGGATAATTGTTTATCACGGACTCATCAATGTAACTTGACCTCTTTATACACAGATTAACTTTGAAATAATCTCTGTGTCAAGGAAAGGGTTTGTTTTTGTGTCTTTATCTCATCACTATGGATTTCTTTCATTAATGCTTCCTGAGATTATGTACAGATAAACAACTTGCTGTGGCATTGAGAATGAATCCAAAAGGCGGTCCAGTGCTTCAGCCAACGATTGTTTTGAGTAATGATGAATCAAAACAATAACCTTATAATCCATTTAAAAAAAAGTGGGGGAAAAATGCCCAACCCACAATATTCCAGAGCCCAATGCGACATCTTAAAAATACTTATTTTGTTCATCCAACAATCCAAAATCCTGACATTTAGATTAATATCACAAAGCAAATCCTTTTTTTTTTTTTGAGAAGTGAGGACCAGGTATTTTTTTGGCATTTTTGTTTGATAAATGACTAATTTGCAAAATCCTGTTGATCAATTTCTGTCAATTGAATAATCAACTCATTGACTAGTCTTAATTTGTTATTCCCCACCACTTTCCCCTCATCTCACTGATATGTTTCTGAGTTATCATCATCCATAGAGGCATTAATCATGAGAGGAGGCTTTCCAGAAGCTCCACACTTGTCAGTAGTTACATTTTTGTGTGTGTTTGTGTGTGTACGCCTATTACAGGTATCACCAGAGCAGCACTGTACTGCAGGTGCAGGTATTACCTGTCCAAGAACTGTAGTATACAACATTCCTTTCGCTCTATGCTGTGGTTAAGCCATAGTATTCATTGCTACAGCCTGTTTGTCTCATTGGACCGCCTGGGGATTTTGACTAACTGTCCACCCGTCTTTGATAAACAAAAGGCTCCGGCTCTAATGCATTTTAGAGCCACTCTTGCCCCTCGGCTTTTATCAGCTTAGCCACGCCGATTTAATCATGCAACCCTGTTTGTGTTGTCCTGTGCGTGTGTGTGTTTGTCTCGGCGCTCTGGTGATCCCCCCCTTCTTTGTCTCGTCAGGGCCGTGTCACCCAAAGAGGTTTATGATGGGGACGGGGGAGCCACAGCTGAGTAGATTAATGTCTACGGTATGTGTGTGTATGTGTGTGTGAAGAGGGAGGGGTCTTATACATGTATATTATAAGTCCTAATGTTTCTTCAGCTGTTGGAAGGGTGCATTTTTTTCTTTTTTTACCCGCCACAGGTGTTCCGTAGGAAATGTGTACAGCATGTGAGACAAGTGGCACATTGAGGTGTCACAGAGATCAAAGAGGCCAATCTTCATTAAGTCCTCCAGGAGCTGAGTGTTAGAAATATATGTAAATTAACAAGAATGTTTATTTCTGTAGATTATTATGGAATTTCTTAAATTAATTATGGTAATTTAAGTGTATTCATTCAAATGTTTTTAGCTAATAAGAAATTGTACGTCGGCATATGTTCACAGAGTAAATGTGTACATGCAAGATTGATGCCAGACAGTCACCAGGTGCATTTAAAGGACCAGACAGACACATAATGGATTCAGTATAAATATTTAAAATACTTTATACAGCATAGAAATCTCTCGACACTCAAACAAAACCATCCATTACAAAATCTTACAAAAGACCCCCCGAGTCTGTATCAATCTCAGTATCAACCAGAAAAAAGGTACAAAGACGTAATTTCAAATGCTGACAATACCGTTCGACTCGTGAAACATTGCATGCAACTTTTCATTTTGACAAGAGGAGGATTCTATTTTAACAGTGAGAAGCCTTATGTGCCCCGTGGAAGCCTTTTTCGTTCGAGTCAAACAGTTCAAGCGAAGATAGTAAGGTGTGAAAAATGTCGATAAACATTTTAGAATCCCTTTGTACGCACGGCAAAAGTGACAGGAACACAGGAGTCGTACTGTTATTTACAAGCACAATTTTCACATCACTCTCAGAGAGCTCTTGGCAAATACTCGTCATTGCAGTTAACACTTAAGACTATTGCACAAACTACAGCGTTAAGACAAAAGGAAGTGAATTATTTTCGTGGATGTTACGTGATCCTAGCAGTTCTTCCCACCCTTCTTTCCCTCAGCCTTTGGCGAGGTTGATCAGTTTCATAAGGCTTTTGATGCTTTATTTTTTCATCTTTTCTTTTTTTTTTTTTTTTCAAAACTGACTATGAACAGACGTATCCTGCTGTGGAAGGAAGTCATAACAAAGACTTCTACAGTTTGAGTTTCCCTGTGGGTTATAGAGGTGATGTAACACTTGGATATAAAAAGTTATAGCTGTGAGTTATTATCAGTGTTGAGTGACAGTTTATATGAATCTATAAAAGGTGAGTATGACTCTACTCTTGGTACCTACTCCTATTTCATCGTGTTGATTCTAATGGCACTAGCACTCAGACACTGCAACACTGTGGCAAAGTCCACACAAGCACGTCACAATCGACTGCTGTTATACATTAATGTATGAGTAATGCAGTGAGGTAAAAGATGGTAAACACCATTGTTACTACAGGTTTTGGTTTTCAAGAATAGTGCAGTGAGCTTCTTCGGCCAATCAGCACTGAGGATACAGTGCCAGCTGGCTGGAAGTCATTTAGAGAGTTTTCACAGAGACAAAACATTTATACGTGTAATCAGGGTTAGGGTAAGAGTTGGGGTCTGTTAGCTGGTGTGAATCAGTCTGCGGCTCAATTAGTAACCAGTTACAGCAATATTACATAAGAGAGTATCTCTTAAACTCAGTATATAATACAGTGTTTTGTGTGTATGCATGTGCGTGTACGTGTACAACTTCTTGACAAGGCCCATATTACATGATGTCCCATGTCCACTCTGTATCTAGGACACAGCGAGGTTTAGTCATTGCTCAGGGATCCGTTTCAAATCTCATCTTCTCTGTGTCACCATCTCTGATTATATAATGAGAGCGCTAACAAGAGATTTTATACTTTCACTCAAACCCCCTTTTGTTTCTTTTTTCTTTTCTTTTTTTTTTTTAATGATCAAGTCCGTCATGAAAAGTGGCTCAGTCGCAATAAAGGGACAGTTCACAGTTCAAAAGGCCGCTCCGGAAGACCTCTCCAACTTAAATAAAATGTTGAGAGGGGCCTTGAGTTCAGTCTGTCTTTCTTTCGTTTGCTTTTGTCTTGTGTCCCTCAGCAGAGGGTCTTGAGTGCACCTGAAGCACAGAGGAGAGTCTGCATGGGGTAGGGAGGTGGGGACACCACTTCTTCGACGACCTGTTCTGGTCGGAAGGTAAACGGCTGCAGCTGGACCTTCTTTTTCAGGATCTGTCCGATTCCCATTGAGGGGAACTTGCTGCGGTGCGTCGGACTGTCGGGATCACTGCTGCTGCTGTTGGAAGGAGGACTGAATGCTGAGGTGGGGTTGAGGGGACTGAAGGCGGACTTCGGGGGGCTGAAAGCTGAGCTGCCTGGGGGGCTTCCAACAGTGCTGGGGGGGCTGCCACTGGTGTCAGAAGAACCACACCAATCTGAGGAAATGCTCTTCTTCGGCTGCGGGTTGACAATGAGGACGGGAGGACTGGGGATTGTGGCCTTCTTCAAGTATGAGGAGTCGGGCTGGAAGGCAGAGACATGGCGGGGCGGGGACAAAGTCCCGTTGGTCAGCTTGTACCACGGTGAAGCCGGAGTGTCTTCAATTTGCTCAGCTTTGGAGAGGGAGCCGAAGGAATGCATGCCGATCGGCGATGGCGCTGGTGGAGCAGGAATGTTGTGTTCCGGGCTCGTATTGACTTGCGGGAGGGTGGCCAGGCGCCTCCGTTGCTGTGGAGTGTTGGGGAAGAGAGGATGAATCTCAAGATATTCCATAGAGGAAGAGGCGACAGTGCCGGGTGGTGCCAGAGGTGAGTTACGATGGCCTCCAGTTATGGCACGCAATAGACCTGAGGAGGAAATGAGAAGCATTGTAACATTTCTGAAATACTGGATTTTGATGTTTGTCAAACATACATTTAGGTAACACTTTATTTTACAGGTCCCTTAATTTTATACCAATTTCCTGGAAATTTTCTCAGTAATTTGCAAATATGTAACAGTTAAGTTGGTAATTACCCACTCATTATATATGGGTTCATATGTAGTTGTTAATTTGCAAAAAATCTTAATAAATTGACAATTCTTTAACTGACAGAAAATACTCAGTTTTCAGTGTGTAGTTTTGTGTGTCAAACTATTGGGTTTTTAATAATTGCTGTGTAACTGTTAATTAAAAGAACATTTCTTTGAAAAGGTTATGTAATTTGATAGTATATAGGAAATGTGTGTTTTTGTAGAGTTTAAAAAAAAACAACTGAACATAGAGTTTGACTACAACTACAACTAACAACTACAAACAACTAAAAACTTTTTTCTGTTTTTTGTTATAATTTGTACCAAATTGCACCACCCTCTTTGTAAAATGTCCTAAAAATTAAATACCTGCAAATTACTCGGAAATTTCCAGGAAATTAGTATAAAATTAAAGGACCTGTAAAATAAAGTGTTAACAACATTTGTAACATTAGTTTTTGCTCTTCTAGCTGCAGACACTGAATGAGGTTATGAAGTGCAACTTCTCTGAATACTTTTGGCTGAGTTCCTTACATGTCTACATTCTATGCATCATGTCTGTGAAATATACCTTTCACACCATGATGTGAGAGTACAATACTGTATGTAACAAGCTCATGTAAAGGTACAAGGACACTCTGTCCTGACTGTAACCTTGTGGTGACCAGCCCCTCCTGACTTGCTGGATTTGTAATAGCCTATGGGCTTTCTCTATAGCACTTACAGGTAAATGAGGAGAGGGAAAGGAGCTTAGGCTTCAGCTTTGCCCCCAGGTCCTTGTCTGTCACTTGTAAGCTCTTCTTCAGGGAATGTTCTCACGCAGACTCCGACCACTTGTCATTCTTTGTTAACAATCTCAGGCCTATTTTTTAAGAACTCAATTCAATTAACGCTGCTGTGTTGCAAGACTAAATTTAGTTTTATTCCAAATTAAAAATTTACTGCTGTTCTATCTTAGTTATTTTATTTAAGTGTCAACCAGCAACATTAAATAAAAAAGTGTTTGTGTGTTTTCCCCACAATTACTGGCAACTTGTCCAAGATGCTTCCTCTCAGATGGATGGATGAATGGGTGGATGGTTGGATGGATGGACAGACAAACGATGGATGGATGGATGGATGGAAGGATGGATGGATGGATGGATGGATGGACAAAGAATGAATGGATGGATGGGTGGGTGGATGGGTGGATGGATGGATGGATGGATGGATGGGTGGGTGGGTGGATGGATGGTAATTATGTATGTGTGCAACAGGTCACTGCTGTACAAGAACATGCGTGCTCAGTCAACCTACCCTGTATGAATAAAAGTAAATAAAATAGAAATAAATAAATAGAGTGGTACTTATTTAAACCAAATTACTGTATCTTATTTTCTTTTTTACAAATCTGCCCAGGTTTTTTGTACGGCACCACATGAATCCTCACCTGTCCTGTGTTTCTTCTCCTTGCTGGGCCCCTTGCTAACAGCCAGATAGACGGGCGTCTGTTTGGGGGGTATGGTGAGCTTGTCGACGTGCTTCCTCCACTGGGTCTGGAAGTATTCATTCTTCTGTTTTTCTCCTTTCTTTTTCTCCTGGAACTGCATCTCCTAAACAGCCAGAGTGAACCGCACATTACAACAGCCCTTGGCATTGACAAACCTATTGTGTAACCATATATAATTAGCATCATAATTCTTGCACCCTTTTAACCCTTTCCAGGCATAGACACTGAACTCAGGTGAGCTGATTTTTACAGAGCAGACTAACTCTTCCCTTGGAGAGAAAATACTGGTCTTTGTAAAACTAATCCAGCATCGCCATCCTAAGGTAAAATATGTATACGTGTATAAGAGCTCAGATTGATTTTTTTACTCTCTGTTAATAAAAATGACATGGGACAGGCGTTAACTGGGATCTTCTTACCCTGTATTCTTTAGAGAGCCTCTTCATTTTCTTGTTGAGGAGGAAGTACACAGCCAAAGTGTGGCAGGCGCGGTTGGTGAGGACGGCACTCAGCACCTCACTGTGCTTGTAGTCCATCTTCTCTGTCATATGCAGCAATACCGTGTGGTTTATTTCCTCAATGTGGATCCTGAATACAGAAAGGGAACACAGAGTTTAACAAAAAATAGACGACAAAACTGCTGAAAAAAGACTCGGAGCATTTCGAATTTTCATATGACCTCGGTGGATGTGTGTGAGTCTACCTGTTGAGGTACGGTGCCCCTGTGTTCTTGTTGGCCAGCTGTAGCCAAGAGTCAGCCATCACCTGATGAATATTGGGGCGCTTGTTGGGATCAGGCTCAAGAAGCTTCTTCAGAAGACAGATGGCAGCTGAGAGAGAGAGAGAGAGAGAGAGACGGAGAATAAATATTCATACACTGCCACTGACACGCAACTCTCTGCACAGAAAGGAATGTTTACTGATGCTGAAATTAGGGCTGCAACTAACAATTATTTTTCTTGGTTGACTAAAACATGTTATTACATATTTTACTTTAGAAACGTAACCGCTCATCGGGTTGACAACTATGTGATTGAACATATAATATTTCTTCATTTCCTGTCACCTTGTTAACCTCTGACAACTAATCTGTATAACTAGCTCGACCAGGGGTGTACATTTCATAATCCCTTTGTCTTGACAGTGCATGTACACACTAAACACGAACTTGGCCCTCATCCCGTTATTACATAAAACAGATTAGATGATACTCATATGTCATTAGCTTGATTAACAGGCACTTGCAAAAGGGGGTTAAGCCAGGCCTTACTTTGCACATAGAGAGCGCCACTGTTGTGATACACTCCGGTATGAGCGTCACTACTTCCAACGAAGTTAATACACCTAAAGTTAATAATAAAGTTAACACACCTGTGTTCACATGCTCATTTGATTTTCCGACCTTCGTCATCTTGGTTCACAAGTCCCACTATATTTAGCCCTATTGTTTATTATTAAGTAGTAGTACTGAATTTGCTTTAGAAATGCCTGTGCAAATATATTCTACTTCTATCACTATAAAATGACTACAATGATAGATTCCCGCAAAGCCTATAAAAAACAGTGGGCGGTTTTAAACACCATTGTCAATATATCTTGATATCTTTTTGATGTTCTGCCAGCCACTTCTTTGGAACTCTTGATCAACAGGAAAGATTAAAGTCTACTGAGGATTTTGAACAAATAATGACGGTTTCTTTGGTACACATGTTTACTCAGGCATGCCAATCTGTTTCCTTCATGCACCTTGACTTCTCACATGTTGTCCTCTGCTTAGACACCGATTGCCTTGAATTTCCACAGTAAAGAAATATTACAGTACAACTACAATAAACTCACTGTGCTGTTTGCTTATGTTTAGGTAAGCAGAATGTTTGAGGGTAGAGTTTCTCTTGAAGATTTAAGAGAGTAGTTATAAAAGGAGTGTCAATCACAAAGATGCATATAATCTCTCATTTTTTCAGTGATGACTATTCTTACAGTTTTTTTTGTTTCTTAAGCCTTTTGATCTGCATTTTGTCTTTTTTTTTTTCAGTTGGGTGTCATTTAACAAACAGCTCCAAAACTCCATTGTGAAACCAGACTGTCAGGTTGATAGCCAGCCAAAAAGCTAAGCAAAGGTTATACGTGACGAGTGATTTTTTTTGGCACTAAACCCATAAAGACTCAGGTCACTGGCAGAGCAACTTCTTATCTCGACATTTCCATTTACCCGTTTGCGTGTCTATTGTCAGACAACTGGATTTTCATTACATATGTCAACATATTTTCATTCTCACACGGGAAAACAGATCCCGCAATTATCTTGTTTACATGCCTGCTATTCATTCAAACTTCACTTCTTCCCTGAGGGGTGATTGCACTGATACATGAGTGGGCATGATAGTGCACCATCTGTAGGGTATAGGAGCTGATGGATTCATATTTTGCTCACCGCAAAGCAACAGCTTGTCGTCTGCACAGAGGTGTGCATTTGTGCATTTGTTATTTACCTGTAGAGAGCGAGGGAGGTAGAGGGTTCATCTCCTTGTCCACCATCTTCTGGTGCAGGGCTCGGAGACTGAAGGGCTCCACAGTGAACGGAAGAGTCCCAGTCAACATCGCATACATGTTCACCCCACTGAAAGATCAAAATACATGAAATTAACAAACCTATTTCAATATCTTGATGTTTGACAACAATTTGTGTAATTGCTGAGAAGGAAATTACACTCACATGGACCAGACATCCACCTTCGGCCCATATTTCTTCCTGGAGAGTAGCTCCGGGGCAGCATAGGCCGGACTCCCACATTGGGTGCTGAATGGATCTGAGTATCCCAAGATGCCAGCGCAGTTACTGAGTCCAAAATCTGAGGGACAGAAGAGGTGGGTGAGTGTTGTTTCTTTTTCTGACATACCATTATTTAAATGGCCTCATCAGTGCTACACACACAAACAGAAGCAGATTAGCACTTTGGTGAGAGCTTGTGAGGGTTTTAACGGCATATTTAATTGCTTTTAGCCCCTCACCACATGGGACACTGTAACACTCCAGCTGAAAAAATCTTGGCATCAAAGGCCCTCTTTTTTATTATTAACTTATCTTGTTCGTCGCTGTGAGAATGTTTGTATTTATGAATGATTTTATGGAATTTCTGTATCTTAAGTTTTACACGTGTGAGTTTAAAGAGAAGCAGCATTGCACTGAGTGAGGAGAAGAAACAGAAGGAGAGAAAGCTTGAGGTGAGTTAAGATACTCTAAATGCTAAGAGCGCCTGAGTTACCTATGAGCTTTATGTTGTCCTGCTCATCCAACAGGAGGTTTTCTATCTTCAGATCCCTGCAAGACAAAGAGAGAAAATGGAGATGTCAATGCCTGCACAGTGTCCGTGTTTACATTAGATAACTTATCTAAGCCGCCGTCATCATACAATGCACAAGACGGAGAGGTCAGCGGTAATCAACCCCCTCCCCATCGACCCCAACACATACACAAATACCCTCCCAATGTGGGTCACGCTGGCTGATTTCTCGGGGTCTATTGTGTGCCTTCAGATCCCTCCTTAGTCTTACAAATCCTGTTATACAGTGATCTACATAGACCATCTCACCACGATAGAAATTTAGTTCCCAGGCTCTGAGCGACAAAGAATGTAATATTCCCAGGAAGAGCTTTGTGAAATTTAAATCTGAAATTTGACTTTTTATTGTAATATGCAACAGTATTTGAGAAATGCACTCGAATGACTAATGTTTGGGTTATTGCACATTGCTTGGAAAGTCAGCTGTTGGATTTAACAAGTAAGAACTTTTTTTTTTTTTTAAATCATATTTATTTTTCAGTTCTTAGCAGCTTTCTGGGAAACCTCCGAAAGCATAGCACTGTAGTTATTGAACAGACAGATCTGGTTATGTGTGGATTAACAGTAACGTGCACAATGAGGACTTAACCCACACTTTGAGAAAGAGGATCATGTCTGACTCTGAGATCTTAAAGTCAGCTTTAACCCCTACAAGAGCACAAAGCTCTCTGAGCTACTGTTGGCAAACTGTCAACATTTTTGGTGGCACTGACAATAGCAGTTAAAAGTTCTCATTCAAGTGAATGGGAATGTGTCCAACTTTTGACAGGTACTGTATGCAAATACTGCTTGTGACATTGAAGATCAGTGTGTGTGTGTATTTTTCTTTCACTTTTTAATTGTCTGCTGGAAATGAACTCCTTGCACCCTTACCTGTGCACCACACCCGCCCTGTGCAGGTGCTCCACAGCCAGCACCAACTGACGAATGTATTTCTGAGTCTCTCTCTCGTCCAGGCGTTTCTTGTCATAGATGCGATTCATGAGGTTCCCGCCAGGACACAGCTCCATCACTAGGTAGTAACTGTTCTCCGTCTCAAGGATGTCCAGCAGCTGCGTGATGTTAGGGTGGCGGATCATCTGCTGGATGTGGCCCTCCCTCCGCAGGTTCTTGGTCACATACGAGTCCTTCTTGGCCTTGCGCTTGTCAATCACCTTCACCGCCACCTGGAGAAATTGAGACAGGAGATGTTGTGATTAATATCCGTGGAGAATGGAGCAGTAGTGCACTGCTGTGTTTTGGAGGCAGGATTTCAGAGAGTTGTAGCGTAACAGGTGATGAGCTACTCAGTCTCAGTTACAGAGAATATAACTCGACACTGACTCACAGCTGCTGCCAATGTGGGACAACCCAGGCGCTACAGGGCCCTGAGGCTGCAGGAGGGGGAGGCGTGTGTGTGCATGCACCGTGTGTGTTGGAGGAGTTACTGAACCATCATAAACTAGGGGAAAAGCAAATGTTACCCGATCTGTTAAAGGTGCTTAGGCCAAATGGACAGTTAATATTGTCCCATTTGGCTCAGAGTTCAGTTGCAGCTAAACACACATGAGGAGTGGTGACAACTGCAAAACCAAAACTGAGGAAGGATAAACTAACATTTTTCTGAGGCAGATTCAACAGACTGAGAAGAGCAGATTCCCAGGCAGGCAGGCGTGTTAAGTTTTTTTCTGTAATTACTCATCCCCAGCATCTTCTGTCTGTGTTTCACTGCCCTTGTTGTCTCATCAGAGAAGAAATCTGCATAATGTCCTCATAAAAGTCACAGAATGTGTCCTTTTTCTTAATGACACCACTTTGCTTCCCTCTGTACCTAATTACATTCAATAGCGTACCCATCTACTCTATTTCATCGTTTGCCCATGTCTCCTTGTGTACTGTCTAGACTGAGTTCAAGAGCATGGCTACCATACACTGCAAATCATCTCAAGGGGAGCCCACCGACATGGAAAGACATGACCAGTGAAACTAATCATCATATCCATTAATGAAATGGTGAGGGCCAAAGTGGATGTATGTGTGTGTGTGTGTCTTCTCTTTCCTCTGTCCTTCAGCTTGTCTTTTTTACTTTTGTCCTTTCGTCTCTTATAATTGATTCACCTCTGAAAACCTTTTTACTGCTGCTAATTAATATTGGCTTGTATGTGCGTGTGCATTGAGCTGTCACAATACGGTAATAGATGGCCCGTGTTTACGACAGGCAGTGTGGGTAAGAGAAGTGGGTGTGGGGTATATATGGGGGGATGGGGCACTGTATTTACAGTAGGCTATATGAGTAGAGGAGGAGGGGGGGGTTGGGGCCAGGGGGAGGGGTGAGCCCTGCCAGGGGGCTTCTGGGGGATTCAGTTGTTTATCAGGCGCCCCTCAGACAGAAAAGGGGGGAGGTGGGGCAAGACAGGAGGGAAAGTGGGTTACAGACATCAAAAACACATGCATATGACCTCTCAGGCCCCCCTGACCATGACAGCACCATCTCTCACCTCTCCTCACTTTCATACCCCCTGCCATTAAACACACACGCCCAGCATGTCCTCACATCCATGCTGACTTTCTAGTGATGCTAAAAAAAGGATCTGGGAGTCTTCCTGTATTCCCTTTCCCCCCCCCTCCACTACCATTTTGCTTGAATAAATTTGCTCACTGCCCTCCGCTTCCTCCCAACGCCTGTTGGACCCCGTATGCCACTGAATGAGAGAGAGAGAGTAAAGAGAGGGAGAGCATGTGATGTGCTCGATGGTGTGATTGCCAGTGTTTGCATCATCCTCAACAAAGAGAGTGAGGGAAGGAGCGCCTCTTCTCCTCACAGCAACAGAATGGGGAGGGGGTGGGGGGGGGGGGGGCACAGGATGAGCTAATCTCTAATATAAATGTGAATTTCAGTGTTGTACAAAAACACAAATAGAAGTGGTCCTACATGTGGGGACACATAGGGAAAAGGAGGTACTTGTTTTTCCAATATGCAAATGTCCTGGCTGCTCTTCAAAAAAGCCTGGAGAGACAAAGGCAACCAGTGGCCAATGGTAGCCCATATCAAAGCCCTGTGCTGGCAGAATCATAATGAGGCTGAAGCCCATTTATCAACGACGTGATTTCATATGCAAGTAGCAGCCCCGTTCTCTCATAGGCTGGGCAATTTTCCTCTCTTTTCCTATCACAGGCTTAGGCGCCCACTGCGGTGAGATCACCACCACCAGCAGACAAAGCAGAGATTGAGAAAAACCACGGAGCGCACAACTAGTCATCCAGCACATGTTGGGGGGAAAAAGACAAGAGCACATGTTGGAAAAAGACACACAGCTCTCACATACACTAAAAGTAAATATTTTCACTCAAGCCCAGCTATAAAACAAGCCCTGCTGAGCATATAGCTGAGTTCAACAGCTGGTGTGCCACATGAGCTCATTAACAAAGACTCCCATAGCAAACAAGGCTGATCACTTTCTCTGGGGAAGCTAAGCACTGATTAGTCTGTCAGATCTGTATTGACAGATTGTAAAAAAATCTTAAAGGCTAAACTGTTCATATGAATAGGTGAAGAGTTTTTCTTGGCTGACATGCAGCAGAAAAGAATGTATTGCCAAACAGGCATGAGCCAAGTGACAGCTGACACTGTCCACTGAAATGAAATCTAAAACCATATCAGACCTCTCTGGCTGCATGCCACAGATGGTTTTTAAATTACTACAGTCAGAACAAAGTCATAAAGTTTTCTGAAGGGTGTAATTATCTCTCAAAAAAAGTTAACTTTTGATTTAAAATTTACAAGTGTAAGAAATCAATGATAAATCGATATCAGCTGCATTTATTCTGAAGGCGTGTGGTAGAATCACAAGATACATTTAATTCATTTAAAGAGATATATAATATATCACACACAATTTTACCAAACCATGTTGTTTAGCAGTCACATTTCCACTTTGTTGCCCCCGGAGTATGCTTACCTTCTCCCCGGTCATCGCATGGAGACCTTCTCTAACTTTGGCGAACGATCCTTCTCCCAGCTTCCTCCCAATCAGATAGTTCCCGACCCGTTTGGTGTGGTAAAAGTTCTTCAGGATGTCTGCCGCAGGACTGCATAGTGAAGCCGGGAGGATGCTCTCATTCCCGGCACTGTTTGGGGTTTTACCCTCATATAACGCGTGGCTGTTGTCCACTACCATGTCGCTGTCAGCAACTGGCATCACAGCTCCCTTGTCAAACGCCTCCTTTTAACAAGGGAGAAAATTACGCACGCTCGTCTCTCTCCTACCTCTAAGGCAGGTATTCAATGCTTACAGCGTCCGGTACAGTGCGTAAAGTTCGTTCTGTCTGCGTACTCGCCCCTAATAACAAATTAGGGAAATCGGAGCTTGCGCCACCTGTTCGCCCAAAGCATCCAGTGAGCGCACTCAGCAGTTTCCAAGACAAGGCTTGATTAGTGTGTCAGCTTAGATTTAAATGACACGGAGAAATACCGGACTCAATCATGGAAAGTTTATAACTGACGCAACCTGTCTTAGTACTTGAGAGGGCTTTAAAAAAAAACAGTCTGAGGTAGGCTCTACTCAGCTCCCCTCTCCATGCGCGAACGTCTTCTGAATAGTCTATGTGAAGGCAGCGTGTTTCTCGGTTTGAAGTGACTTTCCCGGTCATCAGAGTGGGCGTTACTTAGTGTGATGGTGAAGAAAAAAAACACACACACACACACAGCCCCTTTGCACTGTGATGGTGATTTTCAATCCAATCAGCGCAGTCGGGCGGAGCACATGTGAGAACAGCGCTGCTCTGCCGTCTCGCATGGTGCGCTCAAAATATACATGGATGTGAACAAAGAATACATGTGTAGCCAGAAGAGAGAGAGAGAGAGAGAGAGAGAGAGAGAGAGAGAGAGAGAGAGAGAGCAACACTGTCGGTACAAATACCTGGACATTTTATTTAATAACGTGATTTCTAGGTGTCGTGATTAGGCTGATGACATGAGCGCAGATTTTTGGTCACACCGTGCGCTTTGCGTCAGGCAGCTCAACAATCCATCCATTTCATTGATAGAGATTCACATTTCTAGTAGCAATAAATAAATGTTGATAGTGAGAAGTAGTTAATTTCATATAACGCGCAACATTTTCCAGACAGGAGAAGTGTTGCCATTTTCTTCTCAGTGTGATTTTGGTTGTTTCTGAACTTGGAGTTGTGCCAATAATACAGAAAGTTGCACTCCAGTAGCTACACCAGCAGCAGCAGACAAAGGAGCATTTCCCACCTTCCACACCGAGGTGTTCACTGGCCTAATTAACGTGGTGTTCATCATCACTCAAAGGAGGACACCTGCGGGGAGGGGCAACAGTTTGAGATGTATTTTTCTTCCTGTATTTGGCTCCAGCTCAGGTTAATCTGACCTAATATGATTGCATTATGATGAATATATGTTTTTACTACACAGTGAACCTGCGAGGGTCAGACAAAATAACAGAAACACCTGACAATTGAATGCAATCCATAAAAATAGCAATGCAATAAATACTACAGTGTGAAGCTTATATTTGTTAATGATTTGTGTCAAATATGTGTTTTATGAGGCTGTATATAGTGGTGGTACTGTATTAGATTTAACTGTATATACAGGTTTGGCATGTTTATTTTCTTTGTATGGATTCCTAGAAGGAGTGAGAGGAATGCATCCACATATACGCATACATTGCTGGACCATGCATCCCAGACACTAAACCAGACACCCTGACAGGGAGCCAAAGGTATAAGTATACCACCATCTATTGGAGTTATTTTGTACTGCAAGATATGAGCTGATTACCATTGTTCATTTTCCTGATATCAGACATTTATTTCTTTAATGAAATCATGACTTGAAGGAAGTTGTCCTTTGACTAAAAACTGTAGCCTGTAAAATAAAGACATTTGCAACCATCCATGAAGGTGATCTGTTCAAGAGGGGGACAAAGGGGTGTAGTAAGTGAGTCATTTCATTATTTGGAGACAACAAATCTCAATTTTAAGTACTTTAAAGTGCCTGTTGGAAATGTATGTATCCTTCAATGCTTTATTCTGCATTTGGCAAGTGTTATATCATTAAAAAAAACTGATTATTTCATTACTTTTCCTTATCTGTTACTTGTAATACTCAAAAGGTATAGCCTGTATTTTGCTCAGTCTAAAAAAACAAGTACAGACTCAGTCTTGAACTTGGGTTCATGGTTTGTTATTTTAACAAAAAAAGGTGGGGAAAAATTCATGTTACAACCAAAAAACAGAAATGTTATTTTAAAAATGTTCACACGCCCAGCCCCGGAAGTATGAGTAAGAGATGACAATTTATTGTGTCATTCAGCGCGGTTGTTATAGAAGATCTGAATTAGTAATGAACTTTTCTGAGGTAATGTGCAACCTATGATAATTGAAATAATGAGTCACAGATTGTAGACTGAAACAGCAACTGTCAACTTCATGACATGGAAATTTTCCATTAAGTCTTAATGAATCCTATTGATAGTGGAAATATTGAGGTGTTGAACAATGTTGGGCTACATTTAACTACAAATTTACACATAGTGTCAAGCTTGCTGGGCTGTTTTAACTGTTACATACAAAGCTCTTTCAGGACTTTAAAAAAGAAATCTTCAGTCATTTCTTTAAACATGACAAATAAAGTTTCCTTATAATTTTAAATAAATGTTTACAGGGAGCCAGTCAGGTCCCAGTGCCTTCCTGTTTATATTTTAGATGTTGCTTCAGCCCTACAATCTGAGAAGTCTCAGTTTTGCTTTTCATGTCTAGTAGCAGCATAAAGACTAAAGATATATGGAAAAGATGGAGGTAAAGAAGATGAAATAGAAAACTGATTTGCATGTGTACATGTTTTGTTCTCTCAAAAACACCATATGGAGGTAGGCCTACGGAAAACACCACAACTTGCAAGAGAGTCGACATATTATTACAGCCATAAAACAACATAATTACATAATAAGTAGCATTACTATCTTATAAGTACAGAAGCTTGACACATTGGGACATAACGATAACAGGCTGCTATATGGCTAAAAGCAAGGCTGTGGCCCCAGACCCTGAAGGCCCCGAAGGCTTCAAGTTCACAGTGTGTCAGATGTTTGTGACAGTTTGATGCCAGCACCTCTAAATTGCAATGTCAACAGAAATGATGAGGACCTCAAGGTGGTGAATATTTCCTATTTCATAATCTTGAGGCCCTGTGTGTCAAAATATAGTTTTAAGACCTTTTTGAGGGAGTAGACATTTACAGTATACATGTTTCTAACCGAATTTGTGTTCAGTCAAATTACCACAGATTTTTTTACATACTGCAAAACTGGGGCCAGGTATAACGTTGCCAGATCCAGCAGGCTCAGAGACAGCTTCTACCCACAAGCCATCAGACTGTTGAACTCTGGGACTTTGTGAACATACATAACACACACATACACACACAGTCTCTATAATACACAGTCTATATTTGTATATTTCTCTCTCATTTGATTATACTTTTTCATTTTTTCATCTCTACTCTTCTTATTATTATTGTCTTTATATTGTGTGTTCTATGTTATTAATACTGTAACACTTTGAGTTTCACTATGAATGAAAAGTGCGGTACAAATTAAATTCATTCCTTCTTCTTCTTCTTCTTCTTCTTCTTCTTCTTCTTCTTCTTCTTCTTCTTCTTCTTCTTCTTCTTCTTCTTCTTAACTCTAATTGCAACTACAACTCGGAGAAGCCAAATTTGATTGCCTTCAATGTTGCATCTGCTGTGTTGCTGCTCTTGAATATTGAGCATAGTAGGTCACTGGTTGATATCTGGGGCAAGGCATAATATAGACTGCCATGTGTAGTCTGCTGTGTGTATGATGGACATTTGAAGACGGTTGGGAGGACACACGGTCAGTGGGTGCCCGTAGCTCCTTTTTTGGCCACTAAAAAGGACACACATGACCCATGCCCTGTCCACACACTTTCTATTCCTGTAGCAGTCCGCCACCCAGTGGACAAATCGTACAACTACACAATTCAGCTGAATCCCATCATGCTTTGCCGTGCCCGCCGACCCGAGAGCTACTGATGCTAGGCTAGCTGCCGTTAGCTCCGGGGAGCGGACATGTTGTACCGACCCTTCCTTGAATAAACATCGCTCAAAGCGGGGAATAAAGGGGTTGAGGGGCGTTGGGCAATCATGGACGCCGTCAACGCCTTTAACCACGAGGTAAGCTGCTTTCCTGGCTCCATGAAAGTCTGTACACACCAAGTGTGGCGGTGCTGGTCATGGAGCTGTGTTGCATTGAAGTTAGCCGAGCAGCACAGACCAGTGGGCCTGGACATGTCCACCTTAACCTGGGTTAGCGTTTGTGTTGTACACCTACAGCACACATAGTGTTGTTATTGAAATGAATTATAGGACTTTCTGCCAGCTAGCGAGCAAACATAAGGATATCTGTAAACGTGGTCTCCAGGCTCAAAGTTGTGGTAGACTACATTAACGTTAGCATGTGGGAGAGTGGTCTCTAACGTTGTTGTTGGTAACAATGCTCCTGGCTACCCCTTGAGCAAACAGCAACATCTAATATGTTATTGCCATACTGCAAGGTTATGAAGAAGAATGTCCATAACTGCTTAAATGCTATACACAGCATGCAAGAAGACCTGATGTTGTCAGAAATCTAGTCAGTAGCCTGGAGAAGTCATGTATTGGTGTTTTTGGTTCCTCTCGTTTCTACTGATGGCCTTTTCAGTCTTTGAGTCTAAACAGTTACCGTATCTGGGCCCATATAGGCTAGTTGATGACCACTGAGTGGTAAACACCATCCTGTTATATCACAACTAGTACTGATAATATTTGTTTATTGCACCAGAACAACATGGGCTATGAACAGTTTCAGATACTTCTTGAAAAAGTTCCTGCAGTTTCTATCTTGCACAGAAACAGAAAATACAGTTTATGGATTCCAATCACTATTGGATGTTATATAAATATGACAAATATGTCTAGTTTAACTGTAATGTATTAAAAGAGCTAACATGTACTCTGGTAATGTCTAGTTTGCCAGTTTATCTCAGAGTAAGCAAAGCCAGGCCCACCACACAGCTAATATAAACATAGTCATGTGCACCACACAACCATCAGGACACTTAAGCATCCTCAAATGCACACACCCTTCTACTTTGTACAGTTTATTTATTTCTAATTCCATCTAATGCACCATGCTCTATTAAGGCTGCATCATGTTGTCTGTGTAACATGGTTTCTTCTGCTGTTTGTTGACTTCTTGGATCTTCCTTACCTTAAATAATTGAACATCTATCATTGCATTCCCATAGGCCCTAGGGGGACTTAGGGAAACTCTATTTTAGATAATCAGATGCCAGTTTCGAGTGTCTGCACGTACCACCTTTGTAGCGGGTGGAAAATGAAAGTGGTAAACAATTGAAAGGGATGCATTTCACTGTTGTTGCAGCACATTTCACTGTAATACCAGAGCTTTCAGCCCCAGGCCCCCACCAGAGCATAATGAACAACATAACAATCACACATGATGGAGAAGCAGTGGAAAAAAAAAAGAATCAGTCTGCTGAACCAACCACAGTGTCACTTTTCAGATTGTCAGCAGTGGCAGCCACTAAAAAAGATTGGGATATTGGTTGCTTAGAGCTTATAATTTATTTGTTGCTACTAAAATATTCAGCTGTTAAGAGCTTGTCACTGAAGTGTGTCTCTCTGATATCGAAAGACATGAGGGTACCAGTAAAAGCTGATTGGCATGATGTCTTGACACTAGTTTCACTCCTTTTCCACTTTTCCACTCTGTCTCTAGTTATTCTCGTTGATGGACTCCAAGCCCCCAATATCTCGGGCAAAGATGATCTCCATCACCAAATCGGCCATCAAAGCTATGAAAGTAAGAATGAGTTTGGCATTCCTTTGTTTCGAAAGTTACTTGTATGTCTATCTGAGTGACATTTTGTGTTTTTCTAAAATCATATTCCTTATGTTTTTGAGCCTATATTGAGATGAGAAATTGCTCACCTTTCTCCTCTCCATCTCAGCTCTACAAGCATGTGGTCCAGATTGTGGAAAAATTTATCAAAAAGGTGAGACAAAAGTTGTCTAAATTCAGGCATCACCCAGTTCCTCCTCAGCAAACATGAATAAACTCTAATCTTTTTTCTCTGTCTGCTCTCTCCAGTGTAAGCCTGAGTACAAGGTAGCAGGTCTGTATGTAGTGGACTCCATCGTTAGGCAGTCCAGACACCAGTTTGGAGCAGACAAGGACGTGTTTGGCCCAAGGTTTACCAAAAACATTACAGGAACCTTTGAAAACCTCTGCCTCTGCCCCGTAGAGGACAGGGTAAGAAGAACAGGAGGAGTTGGTTAAACATTTCAGTGAGATGAATATTAGCTGGGATATTGCAGACTGTAGTGTTGTAGTCACAAATAGTACAGAATTTGGTTGAAGGATTTTTTCCTTTTAATGACAAATGTTCTCACCTATTTCCTTGCTTTTTTTTCTTTTTCTTTGTAGAGTAAGATAGTGCGGGTGTTGAACCTGTGGCAGAAGAATGGGGTGTTTAAGATCGAGGTTATTCAGCCCCTCTTGGACATGGCAGCTGGCTCTAGCAGTGCTGCTGCACCCTGCATGGGCACAGATGAGCCAGGTAATTTGTGTGTTTTGTGGTTTGTACACACACTTATACACTTAAATATCAGTGAGTGATGCTGGTGTTTCAAGGCATCTGTGTGTTGTACACACATGTTCAAGCTGTATCTCCTCCCTCAGGTTCTTCCCCACCTCCAGCCAAAGAGCCAGTTACTGCAGTAACAGTAAGCTCCACCATGACACCTGCTGCTCAGCTGCAAAACTCTGATGCCTTTGCTGCTGTGGCACAGCTCTTCCAGTCCTCACAGGGTCAACAGGTGGGTGTGTAGTACAGACTGGCGTTAGCCTTAACCTCAGCCTTTTTGCTTGTATTGTTCATTGCTTGCACATCTTCTATACCTTCACTAGTAACTGTTGTCTTTCACTCTCTCTCACTGGCACTTTTAGCTTCAACAGATGCTCCAGAACTTTCAGCAGCAGCCAGTGAAGCCCGAAATCATCACTCAGCCTCCAGTCCATACCATTCATACACATACTCAAAACGTCACCGCTGGCCTGGGTGTGGTCCCCCCGCATCCTCCCCTGCCCACCCAACCCACCCAGCAGAAGACGGCCTTTGACAAGGTGGCAGTGCGTTTTTGTATTTGTGATCAACACCTAAATGTACTCTTTACAATATTGTGGAGATCAAGCATTTTGTAGCACAGTGCATGAGTATGTTATAATGAAGGGGGAAATTTTAAACTGTACAGGCTCTTCCATGTTGAAAACATCATAAAAAGTGTGTTTTTGTTTACCTCTTTCCTAGAAATTGCTGGACCGTTTTGACTACGATGATGAACCAGAAGTCGGAGAAGAAACAAAGAAGGATGAACTATCGTCACAGCCCGCCTTGTAAGCCCTTCATTTATTACATATTCTACAGCATGTTTGAGATGCCAAGGAGTTTTTTTTAGACATGAAATAAAAGCTGTGAAACTGATGGTTTATTTTTATCATCACAGTATGCAGCAGCCTCCAGCCTTCCCACAGCACATGGAGCACTTTAAACCACCACTGATAAACATGTCACAAGACCTCTCACAACAGGTAGTAAGGAACTCATCTTTCCTGACAAGTCAAGCCATCTTCATCCTTGATTTTTTTTATTTTTATTTTTTTTATTGTAGCTTGTGTTACAGCATAGTAGTTATATAGTAGTACATATACTGTATACAATACAGTGTATGCTTTTTTAGATGTGGACCTCTATTTAAAAATAAATACTACATATGAAATATGTAAATAAAAAAAAGAAAAAATGGTGCATGTACAATAAAACTGTTGTACATGCAAAGTATTTAAAACAGTTTCTTTCTCAGGTTCCTCTTCCTCCTAACGGCCAGATCCAGGCCTTTGGTTTACCGCCAGGACAAGGCTTCCCAGTTATGATGCCTCCTGTGGGGCATGCTCTGCCTGGACAGCCCCTCCCTGGCTCCACTGGGCCCCCAGGATTCCTGGGGGGATATGTTCCCCATAATGCAGCCCAGCAACAACAGGTAAACTTGACAATAGTACAAAAGATATGTAAAATAGTAGCATCTAATAAGCTATAGTAGGATAAATAAAATTAGTCAAGTAAATGTCCATATCTGATTTTTGGACATTTTTCATTTTTGCATTAAAATTGTAATCAAGAACAAAATGCTATAAAATGTTACATGATACCTTTTTTGGCATACTAGTTAGTAACAAATCATTACCACATTCTCTCCATACCATATTAGGATTTGTCAATGGATATGGACCGTTCATCTATGAAGGATGGCAGACATGGGCGAAGGTCACACTCAGGCTCCAGGTTAGTATCTGAAATTGGATGCTTTGTGTCAAACTGGGTTTTTCTTCTCCACACTGATTTGTTATTTTCCATGTCTTTTGTCATGTGCACATAAGCTGCTCAGTGCTCATTCATGGTGAACATGTCATAAGTGGCACTGTCTTTTTTTTCTCTCTCTCTCTCTCCAGATCTCCAAAGCGGAGGAGGTCACGGTCTAATTCCCGTACACGGCGATCCAGGCACAGGCGATCCCGCTCGCGCTCCAGAGACCGGCGTCATCATTCTCCACGCTCCCGCTCGCAGGAGCGCAGGGAGAGAGAGAAAGAGAGGGAGCGACGGCAAAAAGGCCTCCCGCCACCCAAGAGTGAGACACTAAGCAGTGAGTCATAATCTATTTATGGTCGTATTTATTTAAGTAGGTAGACATGGACCTGAAATTATCTGTTAGATGTGCACAGCACGTTTCATTGTAGGTTCATAAAATGATTGTCTTTGGGCAACATCACTGAGTTTTTTTAAATAATTTTCCTCCCTTTGAAGTAGCGTATGTATTTTGAGTTCTTGCTCATGTTATCATCATTTCTGTCTCCTTTTCAGTTTGCAGTACAACTCTCTGGGTGGGTCAGCTGGACAAGAGAACACAACAGCAAGATGTCGCCTGTTTACTGGAGGAGTTTGGGCAGATAGAGTCCATCAATGTAAGTGGACCTGTGTAGATCAGTTGATCCACATGTGACCATATCCTGTAGTGTGTTACGATGATATTTGTATTTTCTCATCCAAAGATGAAAAATACATTGACTGGTTTGTTGTTCATATTTGATATTTATGTTCATATTAGTGAACGACTGATTACATACAGTAGAATAAGTGTTCACGCCAAACAATCTCTTTTTTTTTTTTCCTCAACTGTCTGTCCTCTTTTGTTAAGATGATCCCTCCACGTGGCTGTGCCTATATTGTCATGATACACAGGCAAGATGCCTTCAGGGCTCTACAGAAGCTCAGTCGAGGATCCTACAAAGTTAACCAGAAAGCCATCAAGGTGAGTGAGCAACAGATATTGCTGCTTAGTAATGCACTTTTACACAAAAAGTGCAATCCAAAGAGAAAACTGAGAGTTGTATAATTAAATCACAGATTGTTTTCTGTTCATTCTTTGCCAGATTGCTTGGGCATTGAACAAGGGCATAAAGGCTGAGTATAAACAGTATTGGGACGTGGAGCTGGGTGTCACCTATGTGCCTTGGTCTAAAGTCAGAGAGGACCAGCTGGAGGAGCTAAAAGAAGGAGGAGTATTTGACGTAGATACCTTATCACCAGGTAAAAATACTACATCATTGAGCATTTCATACCCTGCCTCTGTTTTATAATTGTGAAAATTGCTTTCACTAAAAGATGCATCAGCAACAAGCTGTATTAATGACATAATTGTGTATTACAGCGTAATTTTTTAGCAATTCTGAATTGTGTCTGTCCTCTCCAGAGTGGAGTGGAGTGAGGAAGACACTTGAGAACCCAGAGGAACTAACCCACAACGGCGGTTCAGAGCCACAGCAGCCGGAGGAGGCACAAGTATTACCTGTGACTGCCGCAGCTGCTCCTCCCGCTCAGGTTAACTAAAGTTGCAACATGTTTCCAGAATTTTAAAGTCTTTGAAGAGTTTAGAGAAATTTCAATCCATCACCGAGAAAATGTTTGTAAACTGTGGAACTTTTGATATAGAGTATGTGCCAGCTTTTCTTTCAGGGCTCTATGCAAATGCTCAGTTGTGTGTATCTGTGTATGGTACATAATCAGAAACGCACATATGGAGGCCACTTATAAAATAATATGACAAGCTGCTGTGACACCTGGTCCATACCTACATTAAAATCGATAGGCAGCTCAGATAACATAACGTGATTTATATTGTAGTTGTTTGATGGAGATAACGCCTGTGTGTCAGTGGGATGTATAACAGTTATCTTCCTCGTCGGACATCTACAATAAAACCTTGTAAATGTTCTCAGGTTCCTCCAATGCAGCAGCCAATGGTTGGTGTGGGTTCTCTCCAGCCTCCTGTCTTTCCTGGTCCCATAGGCATGCCTCCGCCTTCCTTCCCCCCAGGCGTTCCCCCTCCTCCTTTCATCAGACCCGGCTTCAACCCCATGCAAATGCCTCCAGGTAGTACCTCTACATAATCTCAAGACAAGATTTTGTTACCGGAAGTGTTCTGGTTTCCGTTTGTAGTCCGAGTAGTATTGACCTGTCACGTTTGAGCAGGCTTTGGTTGCATGCAGGTAAACAGTCTGTGTGGAGAGGAAAAGAGGCGGAACGCATTGGCCGAAATGCAGTCTTGACAATTCAGCTTTTTATCACAGCTTTTTTTAGTTTATCTGCATTCATATGCATATGTCTGTTTATGAAGATTAGCCAAAATGTTCTCTAGACCATCTCAAGATGCTAATTGGACTGTAAACAACAACCGGGGCACGGAAGAGGAAGTCTTGGCCCAGAAATCCGTTATCTTGATATCTGCTTGCTACACCGGAACCTCCGAAATATTGGCTGTTGCCCCCAGAGGCTAAATTGTCATCAGACAGATAGCCGATGGGTTCCAACACTTCCTCCTACAGCTGCCACTGAACCATTTCTCACTGGCTTTCGTTCAGTCTCTCTCTCTCTCTCTCACACAGTGCCAATTCTTTAATGATGTTTATCAGTATTTAACATACAGATTAAGGTCACTGTCTCACCTGTAGTTCTGTTCATTTAGTTTAGTTCATACTGGCTTTTTCCAAACAAATCAAGAGTTGTGAACACAAAATTGAACAGACTGACGGATAAGTCATTCATTGGGCAGTTATCAGCTTCACAATAATGCATCATGTTTGTTTTCTTGGTGTAACAAAGAGCTAATAAAGAAAGTCATGTGGAGCCCCATCTCATATGTCAAGAGTAGTGACAGGTAGACAAAGAGGTAGAAAGTAGAAACTTCTATGGTACAAAATAGGTGTTATGTACCGTAATAGTAAGGGGGGATAATTATTGTGTGGTCACTATATTTTGCTAATTTTTTTAATGAGAAACTGCAAAAATACATAGACTAGAACACACAACACACTGCTGTTTTAATTCTGACATGCCTGCGTGTTACCATGGTTACCAAATTATCTTGCTTAAACATGACTCTTTTACAGATGCTATAAGCCGATAGATTTCATAGTTTAGTTTTTTTATATATGCTAAAATCATTAATCTACTATTACGAAGTTCTGTAGTTTGCCCACTTTGCTTTCACACCACAAACAAACTGCACCACCTGCCACCTTCATGTTGTTAAGTCCACACCACAGTTGGATTGACAGGTTTCACACCAGCCCAAACAACCTCAATCAAATCGGCAAAATGCACTGGAGTTTGTTTGAACAGAACCAGACGTATTAGTTAAAGGATTTAAAGCACCCTAACTTCTCAACCCTCTTCTCCTAGGTTTCCCTCCCCCTGGTGCCATGCCTCTAGGTCTCCCACCTCCTTCCAAAGGTGGAGTTGAAGACCTACCTCTGGACCCAGCAGGTCTGGGCAACAGGAAAAATGATGAGATCCCTGAGGGTCCCAACCTCTTCAATAGCCAGATGGGACCCATGGGTCAGTCTGTCTTTCTCTCTTGATTTTTTCACAAATGAATATGTTGTTTTTACATTGTTGTTTTTAATTTTGCCTCATCCATTGTAAAATGATTGATGAATTGAAGGTGGCTGTTACTTGAGTTTGCCCATTAAAACTTGGAAAATGGCATTATCACTTTAAAAAAATGCAGGGAATCAATCATTAGAGTCACTGGCTTTGATTTTGTGCTTGTTAAATTCATATAGTTCTTAAACGCTCGATTGGTTGATGGGCAAAATTTTTTAATGATGACGAGGCTGATAATGATTAATTGGTTTTAATTTTCAAGTGAAACACAGAACCAAACATTCGTTATTTACAGCATCCCAAGTGTTAAGGCCTAAACGCACTGGAAGCATCTGACGCGCGTGTTTTGAAATATATCTATTGTTTTTAATGGCAGAACACGCACTAGAAGCGTTATGAGGTGCGTCAAACTGCCTCGACGCGCCTACTCCGACCTTGTTTCGATTGGTCAAATGCGGGCCCAGCGACCAAGGAGAGTGAGCGGTAGTGAGAACAGAACCGCTGAATGAGAGAAATAAAACGTTATATTCTGATTATTTTACGGCAGTTACATTTTAAAGCACAAACAGTCAACAGATGATTTACTGTGGACACAGACGCTCTTAGTTTCAGTTTTCATGTTCCTCCTCTGCATTTCTCCTTTTCATTCATTCATTACATCCAACTAATGCAGCAGTCAATAGAAAGAACAAAATGAAAAACCTGTGTTGGTTCTGTGGTTGGAATTTCAAATCTGATGCCTGCAGTGCGCCATAAGAGCATCAATTGACGCGTGTCAATCATCGCTTCAATTGTTTGAGCCTTTAGGATTAGCTGTTTGTAATACATTGGTGTTTTTGGACAAAATAAGCAGTTTGACAACATTTTTGTCCCTTTTTCCCAGTTAAGAAAAATCTAAAAGAGTTTTTTTGTTTTCTTTTTTTAATTAAATCTGTATTTTGTATTTGTTTCTCCATCAGGTAACCAGGTAGGCGTACCTCCAGGTGGTCCTCTGGGAAACATCCAACCCCCTTCTGGTGGTCTGCTTGGCGCACGGCCCGGAATAATTCCACTCCAGCGTCCTCCAGTCCCCCCACCACCGCACATGCAGCGTTTTCCTCCACCCCACGGGCCACGACCCCCTCACCCCAACATGCCCCCCGTGCCCCCACAGATGATGGCCAGAGGGCCACACCCTCAAATGATGCACCACGAACCCCCTCCTCCAAAAGGAGGCTTTGGGATCCCCCCTCCCCACAATATGAGGGCACCTTTCCCTCCGCATGGGCATGGCCCTCCTCCTCAAGGTCCTCCTCCTCCCTTTATCAGACCAGGGGGTCCTCGTGGCCCGGAGGGGCCTGATGACATGGATGTCAGACCATTCAGGGGAGACAGGCCTGGATTCAGGGACCGAGAGCCAGAGAGGGACAGAGACTGGGATCGAAATAGGGATAGAGAGAGGGACCGAGGCTTTGGAGGTGGAAGGCGTCCATTTGGTGATGGAGGGAGGGGAGGAGGCGGTGATAGAATGGACGGGAGGGACAGGCTCGGAGGCTGGCAGGAAGACGGAGGCGATCACCGGGGAGGTGGATGGGAGAGAGACAGAGACCGTGATCGGGACAGAGATCGGGACCGTGATCGGGACAGAGACAGGGACAGACGGGACTGGAGGGAGAGGCGAAGCAGCCTGGATTGCGACAGAGAACGAGGGAGGGGTGACGATGGGGATAGGGAGCGAGGGAGGGGGGAGGGAGGAGAAAGAGGAAGGGGAGAAGGAGGGAGCCGAGGGAGAGGAGCTGAGGGGAAAGAAGGGGACAGACCAAGGCGATCAGAACGGCGAGAGAGAGCCACGCGGTGGGACAGGGATGATCGATTGGCAGAACTGGAAAATATGGACAGATTTCGGACCTCTGACAGCACAGAGCAACCTCGTGTGACTCCTGTGGTTACCATGGAAACCAATAAAGAACCAAGTGTGGAAGATTCAGAAAAGAAGGAAGAATCAGAACCTTTAGCTCCGCCCCCAGAAATAACTACTACTGCTGCAGCAGAGCCGCTGCCGTCTGAGCCCTTACCGTCAGCTCAAAGTGACCCTGTAGAAACTAAACAAGAAGCAGAATCATAAACTGGCTCACTTCTTTTTTAGCCAGAGACTGCTGGAAGATAAAAATGGTGTTTTTGACTGATACCCCTGGTAGATGAATTTTGAAGAGTCACACTGTCATTTTGTCAGTTGGTAATTGGCAGTTTCTGGGCAGTAACACATTTCTGGAAAACGAATGTCTCCCATATGAAAATAGTTGTTTTCAGACTTTATGGTTTATCATCACATTTGGCTTTGCATCTGTGTCTTGACACACATGACCACATGAAAATCAGTTTGGTAAAATGGCTGTAGTTAAATATTGCCTGTCAACTCTAGTTTTTCCTCTTTCCTGTAAGTTATAAGTATGAATGGGGTGCTTGCATGTTAACTTAGTTCTGTCCATCTGAGGTTAATTTGAGTCTAGCTTTTATGTTTTTTCTCAAGTTGGTTTACAGATGGAGAAATCAAATGATTTCTATGACAGATTTTTTTTTTTTTTTTTTTACTTCACGGCCTCATCTGTGTAATACCAAGCACTCCCCAACAAAATTTTCATTTAAAAAAATATTTTTTTTAATCTTCCAAAATATGTCAAACACTGAATATCTTCTAAAACATCTACTTTCTGATAATAGAGGCTTCTTTGTTGTTTTCATCTCATCTTGTGTTTTATGTCTGCTCCTCTTTGCCATATCATAGCCAATAAGGCACAGTTGTCAAAAGGACTTCTAGGTGTTTGAGGGGACAAGGGCATGGATTTTATAAAAAAAAGTACAAATTGGGGAAGACATGCTCTTCCATGTTGGGGTAGATATTGAGAATTAGGCCTAGTACTTTGCTCACACAAATTGCTGCGTTTATTTGGTATTTTGTCCTCATTTTTGACTTTCTCACCTGATGTGCGCTTTTATTGGCCAATGTCCTTAAAACAGTCCACACTCAAAACATGGTTTTTATTTAAGTTTTTAAAATGTGTGTATTCCACTAGTACTGAGACTTACAAACACAGTACTGATAACAAGCTGGATGCATCCTCACAAGGTCTCTAAATCTAACTCAGATGTTTTTTTTTTTAACTGATAACGGGAATTACACCCAATTTCTTATGAAAAAAGTAACACTCCTATCATTCTAATATTTGAGGAATGATGAATGCTTCACCTTCTTTGATCATACTCTGCTTATCCAGATGTCACTTTGAAGCAACTTGTTGGTATGGAAAACTTTTAATTCTTGGTGTGTGTAACACCATATTCTTTGGTCACAGAAATATTACATAGACAAACACAGACCACCGTAGAGGCTCAGAACAAGTGACTAATCTTTAGATGTTGGTGTCATCAAATTTCTCGATATTGACTGAACGACCAAAAAGCATTTCAGATAAGATATTTCAACATAATATGCACAAAAATTAAGAATGAAAGAGAAGAAGAAACTTGTTGAGGAAGTAAAGAAATTTGATAATGTAATGTAAGGAGGAGTTTCAGTACAAGAGTAGTTCAGTGGATCTAGACATAGTGATCTATTGGTATGCAAACACAAAAGAGGATTACATGTATTTATGAAGACTTGTTCCCGGATGAGCACCAGCTGTTGAAAATCTCATTTAAAAAAAATCATTTGGGGTTCTATTGAATGTTTTGACAGTCAAATCTTTTTATATCCTTAAGGTGAAATGGAAGTAAAATGCCAATGCAAATTCTTGGTGTATACTTTGTAAAAGTTTTCTGTTGTCTAGAACTGTGTATATTTTATTTTTCAGTTAAGGAAATAGAGTAGACCCTTTTTTTTTTTTTTTTTGATCCAACTGGAAAATCCAACATGTTTATTAAAAACAATTGTACACCACAGGAAAAATGTGCATAAATTCAGGTGCCATATTGGCTTTTTGAACACCTGTTAGCAGGCAGAATCGATAAGCTTTATGTCTATGGTGGTCTTTTCTTTTACCTGTTTTGTATGGAAGGAAGCGGGGTCTCTCTTGGGTTAGAGTTGATTTGTGTTTGGACACCTCTTTCATTTTTCTCATGTACGTCAGTCAAACTCTGATTTGAATTAGTTTTGCCACAAATACAAAATTTAACCATGTATCTTCTTTTATTGTCTTTGATAAACAGCTTTCAAAGCTAGTGTCTGTTTCACTGAAGACACACTGTATCGGATATTACGTTGCTGACATCGGAAGCCCAGATTCTGCAAGCCCAACTCATGCGGTGCTTGAATAACTAATTTAAACTCAAAAGAACCAAGGGCAAAAGTAAAGTGATGAAATGAAGAGTATTGCTTGGGACACACTGCTGTAAATATGCTTGTATCACTGACGATTCCAAGGTGTAATGGTAAATGTTGTTTATAATCTGTTATCCGTTTATCCGAGAGAAACAAATAGACTTGGAAGGAACAACAGAGGCCCTTTGCTTTAACGTTTTTAACTCCTAATGGTTTGAAAGTTGACAGATGTTTCTATGGTTTGTTAAAAATACAAAAGACATGGAAGTAAAATCTTCAATATTTCAGCCATAGGAAATTGTTTTTAATAAACTATTTTTGTACCAAATCATTTTTTGCTTGTTTAAATGATGTCCAAATGCTTAATCCATATCCAACTGTCAGTCAATGTTGAAAGAAAGATCAAAACTGCTTGGTACACATTTTCTGTAATGATCTGTTTGAATTCCACTGGTCTCATAATTTACTGTGGTTTTTGAGTGATTTCACTAATGCTTACAGGTTGACAATGTACTTTACATCCACGGTGAAGAGTGAAACAGGTAAGAGATTCTATTTAGTCTTGGTCTCAACAATAGAGTGCTGATGGGACAGACAGCTTTGCAGCACACACAGTTTTCCCTTCAAATGTTCATCTTTATATGGCAGACCACTTATTAAGCTTCCAATTGGCTTTGTACCACTGCTGGACTGATAAGCACATGGTCAAACTGTTTGTGCCTAATGGTCACAGGACAGAGACAGGTTACTATATTTATAACCTATTGACAGTCTTGACCCCCAGCTTGGCTTAAGTCACCTAATATTGCAACATAGGTAAATATTGAGTCAAGTATGAGGTGTGTAGGCACTTCTAATATTATGATGAGGGAATTTGACTTTTCTGTTTATTATTAAATGTTGTTACTGTATCCGTAAATTACTGTTACTAAAATAGCAGCAATACGTTTTGTAATAGTTTGGTAATTATGACAATGCTCTAGCAAAATTATACTTCAAGAAAATGATGGAAATGTAATATCTTTTTCATGTTTGTCATGAAATTTCAGTGTTTTGCGAATCAGCTCAACTGGTTTGTCAACATGGACAATGTTTGTTTTTTGTTTTTTTATCAAAATTGATTAATAGTTTTGTTAGTTCAGGATTAGTTCACCTGGTGAGTCATTCTGAGTGGGCTGACTTCCATAATGGGAAGCGACCAATCAAAATCCGCGTATATGATTGTATTTTACTCTGATTGGCTATCCACATTATACGCCCGCCCATCAAGCACTTTACATACGGTTGGTTGTCTCTGTAGCCAACAAAAGCACGACAGAAACTTCAAGCGGCGTCTGAAGATATTAACTACTGCAAAGATGGTGTTGAAAGCTGTCTGTGTGCTGAGAGGAGCTGGAGAGACCACTGGGACTGTTTATTTTGAGCAGGAGGTAACACCTTTTACAATGCTTCCAGAGGAAGAAATGTCCAGTTAGTGACTTTCATAACATTTCGGGGTGATTTGCCATGCATCCTCTTGGCAGCGTTAGCGCTCGTATGCTAGGCTAGCTAAGTTTTCCATTCAGAAGCCAGGGACGTTAGTAATATAAGATCTGTTTTGAGGAGCGATTACGCTAGCTAGCTAGCTAGATATTAGCACGAATAGCCAGCGAACTTGGTTAGAGTTAGCAAATCAGCGTAAATTTACATAGGTTACCCAACAGTGTGCACAATTATTCAATGCAAATTAATGTTAGCCTGCAAGTTGCAAAGCAGCAATTAACGTAAAGTTCGCATGCTGTCAGTTATTGCTAATTTCCTCTAATTATTCAAAGCGCGCGGCTCATGTGAATATGTTCTAATTATCTGCTTAATATGCCAGCTAAAATCTGTGTTTTGTCATTAAAGTCATAACCTTTGAACGTTGAAGGCCTGTGATGTGTTAATGATCGACAGCCCATGCATAGGAAACGCCTGTTGAATGAAGTTCAACGTTTTCAGTGTCAGTTTAAAACGTTAATATTGCCAGTTTGATGTGATTTGCTGAATCACAGAGTCTTCTTTTTTTAACAATTTTGCAACCTGTGAAACTTAGTTTGAAGTCAAAAGCTGCAAGATTATTGGCAACGTTAACGTTTTAAAACCAGAAAAGCTTGCCAACTAATTGCAATTTTGCTGAGTCACTGCCTGCCGTCGTTCTTCTTGCTTTTGTGCTATCTCGAATATCTGGCCTTGTTGACAAGGATAAAGCCTGACAAGGCAACCTCGTGTCATGTAGGGTGAGAGTCTGCAGTATCTTACCACCCAGAAACACCTGCAGATGAATTCAATGGTTATTGCACGTTTAGCCGATATTGTATGGTTAGACGGAAAATCTGTATACGCAGCCCCTGACCACAGGGCAGATATTTTGTCCAGTTAAGTCGACTATGTAGTTCATAGTTCATTTGGCTGTATTTTGAGGGAAAATACTTGTACATGCAGCGATAACTCAGTCTTAGTTGACATGATCTGCACCTCGTAAATAGCAACACACGTACATTTTATTGTTGCTTGATGATTTATTATTTATTTAACCTTTTATACTGAGTAGGTTGGCTTGGCATACCTGCTCTTTTACAGCACCAATTACAGAAACAAAGTAAATATAACGGACAAAGCTATTATTACACAAACCTTGACATTTCCCACTTCTGGACAGTAAACTATTCAACAAGCAATTGGTGGACTCTCAACCTGTGATTCATAAAACCATAGTGAAAATAAGAAATTCTCAGTGAAGAATGAATTTTGAATATGTAGAAATGGTAAAGATGAAAATCCCTCCTGCATACGGATGTCAGGGTCAGCGACAGTACCCAGATAATATGTTGCTAAAGGGGTTTAATTACAGTAGATATAACTGATAAAAGAACTTGAAGTCAAAATATGAACATCAAAGTATCTAAAACTGTTTCAGCGTTACAAAAGTCTTTTTAATTAGCCTCATTAAAGAAATTACACTTTTTTTGGCATCTAGTGGCTACATCAATCAAATGCAAGTTGTTCAGTTATCCTTTACATCTTATTACAAACAAGAATGATGACCTAGGTAATACAGATCTTCTTGCCATGTGGCTTTGACAGCTCTTTTGTGTCTTCGTATTCTCCTATTAGAATGATTCCAGCCCTGTGAAGTTGACAGGAGAAATCAAAGGCCTTACTCCTGGTGAGCATGGTTTCCATGTCCATGCTTTTGGAGACAACACAAACGGTGAGCGTCTGACAATAGTTAGTCAGGATTCCGAAATCGCAGGACATTGCAAATTAATGTCACCACATTTCCAGGTTTTGGCTCGCTTATACCAATTTGTGAATATGTGTCATAATAAAGATGTTTTTGTAAATTTCCCTTTCCCAGGGTGCATCAGTGCAGGGCCTCACTTCAATCCCCACAACAAGAATCATGCCGGTCCTAATGATGCAGAGAGGTGAGTCTGAAGGAAAGCTTGCCTGTAGTGGCATGAAGGATTATAGTGTTATGCAAATATGTGTGCATTTAAAGATCCCTCACATGAGAATTGAGAGTAGTTTTAAAAATGGATCTTTAAATCACGACTCTGACTGTGAAATTTTGAAAGGATCATATTTGATCAATCACTGAATGAAATGGGGAGACCTTTTATTGATATAACTGTTTGTATAACAGGGAGCGACAAGGGGAAATTTGACATTCATTGTTTGGGAGGTCTTTGAATAGATGAGTCATATTTCCTGTGGTCTAACAACACCTCAAAAGTTTGCATAATTTTGCATACCATCAGTACACAGTTTGAGGGTTTTTGTTCTCATAAATGTTTTGATATCACAGATGATTTGATAAGAGGCTGAACTAGCAATGATTTGCTTTCTGCGAGTGCACATTGATGGTTTCACTCTTCTGATGGGAGCAAAACTAGCTTTTTATATTGCACTTTTATTTCCTCTTTTATTACATAATAAAAGTTGAGAGACAGACAGGAAATATGAAGGGAGAGAGAAAGGGGTTTGACATGCAATGAAGGCCCTGGCTGGAATCTAACTGGTGACATTATGTTCATGATATACGCCATTAGTGCCACCAGACCCCCATTTCACACTCATTTCACGTGTCACTTCAGTAATGTGATGCATCAAAAGACAGCACCAGAGTGCACCATGGCAGGGAAAGCAGTTGGCAAACAGATACGAAACGTGAGGTGGTAGACATACTTCTTCCTCGCACATTTACAGTTTTAACAATTTTTGAAACACCGACTTAAAACATTTACTGCCACTTAAGGGTAAGAGTGAGATTAATGAAGACTTTTTTTATTTTCCCAGCAACATGATTATGACCTGAAGATAAATTGATACACAAATAATATCAACCATAGGCTATTAGTTTGTACTATGCATTTAAAAAGTCTTCTCACAGAAGATATTTAACTCAATTCAACTCACCATTTTCTGACATTTTATGGACCAAACAATCAATTAATCAAGAAAATAATCAACAGATTAATTGATAATGAAAATAATTGAGTTGCAGCTCTTGTTTACATGATTCTTCATAAATCTACAGTAGATTTATACATGTACACATAGTAATTTTTATATAAATAAAAATGACAATACATAAAATCTGACCAGAACAGATGATTACAGGAGAGAGTCACAAGTAGATTAATTGTTCATGCTGAGACGGGCTTAATGTGTGTAATTTTCCTATTTAAAACATTTTAAACAGGCATGTTGGAGACCTGGGAAACGTGACTGCAGGAGAAGGTAATGTTGCGAAAATTAACATCACGGACAAGATAATCACCCTCACTGGCCAGCACTCCATCATTGGCAGAACCATGGTGGTAAGGAAAAGTTCCCGTCACTTTAGTAGGCCAGGTTTTAGCCCCCAAATTATTATTTTTTTTCATCTTGCTTTATGAGACATGGCTCGTGTGTGGGAGGAACTAAAACTAATTAACTCATTTGACTGTGCTCTGTCCTATGTCTTTAGATCCATGAGAAGGCTGATGACCTGGGAAAAGGAGGCAACGAAGAAAGTCTAAAGACGGGCAACGCAGGTGGACGTCTGGCCTGTGGAGTCATCGGCATTACCCAGTAAACAATCTGCTCGAACTTGGAGCAGAAGCACTGGAAGCAACTTTCCCCCTGAGCACTTAGCAGGCGCAACATAGCTACTTGATGTGACAGTTTGTCCTTTTCAATACTCTGAGGCTTTTTATTTACTAACTAGTCAAGAGAGTAGATGAGCCATGCTTTACCTCGTCTGTTCCTCACGATAATTGTATGTATGTGTTTCTATGTCTGTTCATCAGTTTTGGTCCCAAAGAATTGGCAACGCACAAGTAATAAACTGATGTACATGATTTACAAAGTCTATCAATAAATTATGAGGTCATCTGGATGCTGTGTAATTGTTCTGCCTATTTGCAATGTGCATGTGTAGGATGTTACGACACATTCAAAGACCTGGAATAAGCATGGACTTGAAGCTTTTGTTTTCCAGGCCTTGAAGTTGTGACATGTCTGGCCTTTGCATTTCAATAATAGACCTTTTTACCTCTTACAAAAAACATGGTGAGGGCCCATATGTCACATATAAAGAGAGATTTCTCCTTGATGGTTTCATATAAATAACTGTTTGAGGTCCACAGATGCAAAAATTAGACAAAGGTCCAATACATTTCTGTGTAGCACAATCTTGTTTTTCTTTCCTGCACCATTAATTTTAGGACTCCCCAGATTCCTCTCTTGACGCACTGGACAAAACCTGGGTTGACCCTTAGTATTGAAGCCAGTAGTGAGCTGTGTGTTGTGTACTTCAAATCTCCTTCTACTCAAAAAAAATGTGTTTTTCATCTTGTTCCTACCGTTGGATGTTTGAGCTTCACTGTGCGGAATGACATATGTGCAGGCTGTTTTTCACATTAATCTGCAGAAAGTGGAAAGTTTCATGCATCATTTGTGACATCACAAATAGTTTGGAAGCCAAATCTCTTCCAACATTCAACTTGCGCAACTGTGATGTGGAAAGTTAAAGCCTCCAGTGAACAAACACTGAGAATCAACTTCTGAAATTAAATATATTTACATTCAGAATCCGGAATTTTTAATTAGGGGGAATGAATGGATGTAATTTTCAAGATTTTAACAACATAATTGAACTCTTTGAAAAAAACATATCAGACACATGATTATTCAAAGTAGAGCGTTTTATATATAGGCCTACATCTCTAAACATGTCCTGATGGGATCTTTGATAGAGACTTAGAGGCAGTAGCGACTAAATTGCAATCAGGTTAATCTGGTTTAAGCAACCCACTTTTCTAAATGGTCAGTGAAACTGGCGGGACACGGAACCGGATTTCGTTGTAATACCGGTGCTGACTGGACATGTTTGCTAGTATGGCGCATGTTGGAATAGCTCCTCAGGTAAGTCATGAGGTTTTATGTGTTCTTGCTGGCTCACCAGTATCACATGGGCTTTGTTTAAAGTTGAGCAGTTGTGAATTAGCTGTTAACTCGACTTCTTGGGTGCCGAGTGTGATGACTGCTCGATGTGTTATGCCAGCTGCTCCTATAACTCGCTGATTTCAACATTTACAGCTACAAAAGATACGTTTGAGTAGCGGAAATTAAAGTAATAAGATTACTTTTCCAACGAGAAATATCTACATTGTGACTTACAGGTTAAATTGTTCAAGTAACCTGACCAACGCTGTAAAGGAAATGCACTCTTGTTAAATACATACAGTAGGTTAGTTGTTCTCAAACAGAAGAATGAAAGAAAAGAGACAGGTGTGGAACAATATAATTTATTTCAAGAGTTATGTGCCTAACCAAACAATGAAAGCCTGAATTTAGGCTTTCATTGTTTGGTTAGGCACATTAGGTTGTGTTGCTCTTGTTTAATGTGCTTAGTTTTACATCAGAACTTTAGTCTAACACTATCATCACATTTGCCAGATTTTCGTATTCACAGGGAGTCACTGATGGTGTTTCAGTCATGATGCTTCGCAGTCCACCTGGCAGGAGGCTACAGGTAAGGAAAAAAAAAAAGTTTGAGATGTATTGAAAGAGACTCATTTTCAGTGATATCTCGAAAAACCACCGTGCTTGGTTGGATACTCTGGCAATAAGACATTTTAGCCTGATGTTGACATGCGGGTCACCAAAAACAATGCAATAAAAGAGACTATAAGTAAGTTTGAAGAGGTCATTTTTTAAAAATACGACTGAATGTAAAAACCCTAGATTATCATGCAGGGGATTTTCTAGGAGGTCCTTTTTGTCGGCGCTGTGTGCTGTATTAAACTATATCATCCTCTAGAGGGCAGCAGTGTTACTCTTCAAATTGTAACAAACGCTAGTCTGACACGAGGAGAGACCGGATCACAGTTTGTCCTCCTCATCAAAATTTTAAAATGCTGTCTTGTAGAGTGTAACTACCAGTGGCTGGAATACAATGTCCACAAGTTTAATTATTGATTATATATAATTATTTCCTTTTAAATTATTAATTGCAGGTGCACGTACATAAAAACATTACATTTCATGAACATCTCAGGTAGGGCATGACAGTCAAACTACTAAAATATAAATAACAGTTAGTGATTGGAAATTTTGCATTGAAATTGGATTCTTGGTCTCTGCTCTTCCCCCCATGGTATTAATCTGAACAGCTGTGCCCTGCACCAGCCAACACACACACACACACAGTAAAACACATGGACACACTCTTATATATATACACATTCCTGCTTAAATATGTGCATGGTTGCTGAGACTGCATGTTCTAAACGCTTTTTTCCTTTTCATGGGAATTGCGGACGCTTCCATGTGAAGTGACTTGGCACCCTCAGCTCTTCTTCCAGTGAAGTGAGAGATTGGAGTGCCTTCAATGGAGTTAATACCTCAGGAAGCAATCATCCAGAGGCAAGCTGTGGAGAGTGTGTACTTTAAATTCATACATGGAATGTTTAGCTCTGAAGATGTGCAGTGGAGTAATCATAAAAGTCAGACGAGTGGAAATGTGTCGGCATATGGGGTGTTTCTCTTCATCTGCTTTCTAAATAATGGTAGATTTGTAAATTTCAGCTTTGACGTTGGCAGCGTTAAATAAAAAATAGGGAATCTCAAGGTAGGATTTTAGAATTAACATCTGCAGGTGTTATTACAGTTTTCATCTGGGTCGTTAGTTGTGACAAAACATTGGTTTTAACCTTTTAGCTCATTATGTTACAGAGAAAAGCGAAGCCTTTTACAATTGACCAATTCTATTTTCTCCTTTTGTGGTAGCAGAATGTGTTAGTATACATATATGTATGTGTTCACGCCGCACTTGGGTACCTGTAGTGATGCAGGTTTTAGACCCAGAACTTGCAAGCATCCCAACACCGCATAGAGGAGTTGAAATAGCTGTATTAGTGTAGACAGATGCAGCCAGCAGACCAGAAAGACAGACTGACTGTAAAAAGCTGGTATAAATAGCCTGGGAGTGGAGGTGATGAATAATAGAGACTACCAATGCTGCTGACAGTGAAGGAGAGAGGCCGTGACAGCAGGAGAGTCCAGCAAAGTATGAAGTATAGTATGAAAGCAGAGAATGGAAAAGAATAGAGAAGAAGACAAAACAATGAGGAAGAGACTGAGAATTTTCCAGCCAGCTGTCGACAGAAGTTATGGGTCATATGTCAATATAATATTGCCTTTTTATGAATAATCAGCCTACTCTATTTTCTTCCTTGGATAGGACTTAAATGGTACAGTTTGTTCGATTGATTTTCAATGCGTATTTAGTCCACGCTACACATAAAAACTGTTATGCTGAGATTCCACTCTTAATGTTGATTATTATTGGGTTTATTAGTCAAGGTTTAAGCTGTAACTTTGTGCCTCGTATCTAAAGAGAATAACTTAATCGATGATAAAAGCATATCAACTTAAACATCATCCTTCACCTTTACAGCACAGGCCTTCAAATTCAACTCGAACTTCAACTTCGAATGAACCAACACATAACAGACAGCCTACGCTTATGAAAGGCTTAAAGCATAACTGTCACTGGCAAATTACGTTCAGGTGAAAGGTTATGCCTAAGGTGTAGTCTTCCATTAATAGCCATCGCCCCAGGGTTTCACATGGCACAGTATATGTGCGTGTTCCTCCCAATAGTATTGGTGAACCAGTCCTACAGGGTTCAGTCCTTTTGTTGCTGACAATGAGTGGATGTTTACGCGTCATATTAGAAAGAAATGGGAAAAGAAAGTCCTGCTATTAATTGATATCCAACACCCACATGCATACAGTCACACTGGGAGGTGGTAAGGCTGTCCCTCTGGTGTTCGCAGAACGATGACTCAGAGGTGGAGGTTTTTTCTTCTTTTCAACAAGTTACATAACTGGCAGAAAGGGCACTTAACTGGAATGTGAGTGCGCGTATTTGTCTGCAACTATGTGCATGTCTGAGTAGGTGCACTTTGTCTGTATTCGCATTCACGGGGTTGTCTTTTTTAAAATTTTTCTATACACGTCTCTAGTTTTGCACTCCAAAGCACTGCTGACAAGAACCAGTGTGATCACATTTCTGAAGGTGGCTTCCCATTGTTCACCCGAGGGCTGCAGCAGCAGATGTACAGCCCAGAACCCAACCTAAACACTTTGGACAGGCTTTTACTTGTTTAACAGCTAAACACTATATATACACACACACTGCATTCCTTCTCATCTTCAATCTGTATAGGTGATTTATCTGAGCTGCAATATTATTCCACGTCCCTGCATATCAATTACTGGGAAAATGAAAAGCTCATTTAGATGTATGGCTTCCTAACAGATGTGATCGAGGCAAAATGGCAGTCAGCTCAAGTTTGGAATGAAATTATAACCACTGAGCGACTGGCTTCAGTCACGCAAGATTGCACAAGTTTGTGTGATTTAGGGTGCAACTGTTACTCTCTTGAGAGACAGCTTACTGTTAAGTATCTGCATTCACACAAACACATGATTTGAAATGAACACAGGAGCCTATTCTGCACTCTAGCCTGAATGATCCTATTGAGCTATTGGTGCTCCCTCCCCTCTGACCCTCCTCTATTCTCTTGGGTGAAAGTCCACCTTCCGGTACGCAGTCTACCACTGACATTGCAGGGTTATTTTAGAGACTAGGAGCCATAGGTCAGGGGTGAGATGCCATAAATGGTGCCCGTCCTATGAGACATGGTTGGTTGGTAGACAGACTAATTACAAGGCCCCTGTCACCCAACCTCTGACCCCTGAGCTCTGTGTCATGTGATCATGAGAGCGGAGCCCCTGAAGATCCCGTTGACAGCTAATTTCTCTTTTTTTCCTGGTCATGTCCACCTCTATTATACTGCAGATTAGATATCATGTTTCACTCTCCGTCTTCTAATAGGTGTAGTTTGGGCAAAAGGGGGGAATGGAGAAGGGTTTAAGTGTTTGAATGCTGTATTATTTGTATGACAATGGTTTAGTAGTTTCTAAGCGCAGCAGACAGGCCTCAGCAGAACGTAGGATGAGGTTACACCATGTGTAGTCCATGTAGAGATGACTCCAGAGGGACTCAAAGGCTAATTTAACACATTACAAACCCCGTCTCATCCATGGTGAAACAGCAGTCTAGGGGTCTGACCTTTGAACTCGTTGACCTGCTAAACCTGTACAACCATAACTCTCACTTTTACCCAAGAAGGTGCTTATTTTTATTACTCTTGCTAGTGTAATGGCTGTAGGATTCGCAACACTGTTTAGTAGATTGCTGCATGAAGGAAGGCGGGGAGACAGAGATCATTTGATGTTTGGCAACTGAGTGTCCTGCCAGACGCTGACCTTGTGTGACATTCCAGAGATGCTTCTGTGTCTAATTCCTCAACGGTCGATAGCAGGAATATCACATGTGTTGATCGCAATCAAGTGACAGTGAAAAAAAATCAATCTTTCATTTCAAAATGTACAATTTATGTACTTTGCATTAATTGAAAAAAAAAACATCTATAAATTCATTGCTAATGAAAATAATGGTTAGTTGCAACCCCTAACAAATCATGTAAGTTATTTTGTATGACATCTGTATGAAAGTGGCCATAATCGTGTGAGAAACAATACACATACATTTTTGTTCATCTACATAAATTGTACAATTTACATGTATGATTCTTTCAGATTGTTTACAGAACTTATCAGATCATAAACGCCTTATCTCCCCTCTGTGTTTTGATATTCCCTCTCTTTCTTCTCCCCCACCTCTTTTCCCCCCCCCCAGAGCTGGTTCATGTAGATTTTTCCCTGCAGACAGACTTCAGATTCTGTTATGTAAATTAATTCCCCATTCAAATATTTTCAAAGCAAATATTTAGCAAGGAGTTACAGAAGAAGCAAGTTGTAAACAAGATAAAGAGAGGAAACCAGTTTGCCACACGTTGTCAGCTTAAATCGTATAGGGAGGGCCGTGAGTGAGTAGGAATGTGTGTGTGTCACACTCAGCAGAGATACTGTACATTCTGTTCAGAGGTCGGATTATTGAACCGTGCGGAATAGATCGGTCTTTACCTTTTCCTGAAATGATATCGACTCACACTACAGCAAGTGTGTTTGCACATATGTTTTATCTGCAAGGTGACCTTTCTCTATAAACACGCCACGCAGATTTCATCCTATTGTGATTATTGTCCGTCTTGAGAGCTGATTGGGTGCACTTGGGTGCATGTGGGTATGTTTGCGAGTTTTCCATTTAGGACTCTCGTAGGTGTGTGTGAGATGTGATGGTCAGCTGTGAAGTGTTCTGTGGTTCCCAGCAGGCTGAAGACTGCTACACACTCCTCTCTTGTCAGGAGGAGAGGGAAGACTCAGGGGGAAGGGAGAAAAGCAAAAGAACAGAGAGAAAAGGAAGGGAATGGAAGAAGGTCACTTTACTTCCAGAAAATATAAATTCTACAATGCCCATGGCCAGACTAGAAGGAATTTTATTATTTCCCTCATAGAGTGTCCTCTCTCTCTCTCTCACTGTAGTCCACTTTTTACATATATTTTTTCTCTTTTTCTTTGTATCTTCTTTCGTTCTCCTTTCTGTCCATTACAGATAATGGAGAATCTGGGCTCTGACCCCCATGCTCTTTGAGATGAAGAAGGAATTGACTGTGCTAATATGCGCATATTTTGAATTCTTTTGAATTTCCCAGCCTAAAATTATACACTTCACCCCACGTTTTACTTAATTATTCATCCACTTGTGAAAGGAATTTGGAAAGTAAAGTGTGTTCAGGGGTTCTGTCTGTAAGAAGAAGACTAGAGCTGCAACTGATGGTTATTTTCATTATCGATTAATCTCAGAAAATAGTGAAAAATGCCTCACAAAGTCCCAGAACATATGTTGACATTGCCCAAGCAATTGGTTTACCATCATAGAAAACAAAATTTACCATCAAGTCTTCACAAATGAGAAACTGGAGCCAGCAAAAAATTTTTTTTACCATTTTTTGCTTGAGAAATGACTTAAATTATACATTTTTTGTCAGTCCATCGATTAATCAATCTTTCACATTTCTGAACCAGAAAGGTAACCTAATGGTTCACAATACTGCCAAAGTGCAAAGGGCACTTATCCTCTACTGCGTACTACCTTGATCCAAGGACAACTAATGGCAACTGGCTTGCATTAGCCAAATGTTGTGCCCACTTATGATACATCAGAAGAGGCAGTTGCATGCAATATGTTACTGTTACATCAGTCTGTGTAAGCATAAACCATCAGACTATAATTGCATAGTTATATGTAAGATGTAAGGCATAACAGAACCCATAATGGATACTTTATGTTTCCTGCCAAGCCTGCGCTTTGTTCTGCTGTATATGTTGGTCACCATTATGCACGGGTAGTTCTATAGGTGCTTATGTGTGTATGTGTGTGTGTGTGCTTTTACTGGTTCTTTAATGTGATTGTATTAATTACTTGTGGTGCCCCCAGTCTTGTAAGCCCTGGACAGCAATTAACCTGTTTTAATTAGACAGGTGTTGCTGGAGGAAGTGAGACAACAACACCCGCAATTACAGAGAGAAGGTTAGAGTGAGAGTGACGATGAACTGAGCATGTTCATGTCTATTTATTACTACCAAATGTCTTCCCAAAGATTTCCCAGTCCTTGCTTCTTTTAAGTTTATCAGCAGATCCTGGGTTAAGATGAAAATGTGGATAACATAAGGTAAAGGTTAAACTATCATCCTATGGAGAGAGTTAAGGTTACGGATGCTTTCACATGGTTTGTATTCAGCCTTGAACATATTGATGCCCTTTATCAGGATCAATAGCTGCTCATTAACTTTGAACACGAAGCCAGTTTCATGCCTTTGTTGTGGTACAAATATTTTATTTTATATTATATTTTATAAATATTTTAACTGTTGAACCCAATAAGGGCAGAGGTCAGTGTTAGGGCAGTCTGTCACTCATTCAGGAGACCTACCCGAATGCCCTCATTTATACTCTAAGTATCATTATCTAAAGAGGAACAAACACCTTGTGTTTAAGGAAATGGGGAACCCCTTTCTTCTGCTTCACCTCACCTTGCTAAAGGTCAGCATCCATTATTCTCACATGACCCAGGGCAATGTATACCTGTACAGAATCGAAACATGAAGATCCTCTTTTTATGATGGTATATAATTGAGACATATGACCAGTGTTCCATTTAAATCTACTAACTGAAAATCAATTCACTAATCCGCTAATTGAATGTTATGTTGACTATTTAAATGCCAAAGTAATCATAGAAAAGACAATTTCAGAAACGAAAACAATACTGTCCATTTATCTCACAAAATAATACAATAATTTAGGTCAATAATAATGATGTCAGCACATAATGAAACAATATATTAATGATAGTATCAACAAATCAACCAATGACTGAATTAAGAGCATACTAGTAAACCAATATACAGTTTTTGTTAGAAGATGTATACAAGGATTGTATAATGGGAGTTTTATTTCAAGATTTGTAATCTAATAAATTGACACAAACATTACAACATATTTGGGATCTGGATACTTCTCAGAAATGATGTAAAATGTAAAATGGTAATTTCAAATGGCCAGATGAAGCATGGATTATCCTTGGTCTTTGTGGGACTGAACTAAAACCCCTCCGCTGACTTGGAAGCATCACTCAGCTCCACTAAATCCCATCCCTCTCTGCTCCCTGTCTGTCTGCCTCTATTTGGCTGTTTGTGCTTCTAATTATTTTAGGTTGCCAGCTAACACAGCATAAACCTACCAAAGCACTGACGTGTGAGCGGGGTCACACCAGTCCAAATCTGCCACCGACATGAGCGAACAGCAAAAACTCTTTCCTGTCTTTTCATAGCAGGGCACAATGGTCGTAGGTTTTGCTGATGTACACAGAAAGCCTAAGAGTTGGAGGGTGCAGGCAGATGTCAGGTGTCCTTACCTGACACCCCACCGCACAATATCTTCCACTTCTGCAGTCTGAAGGATTTTACCATGCCGTGTGTCTTTGCACACATTTGGGAATTTTTATGCCTCTGCGCTGGCGACAGCCATGGCTGGAGGCATTATGTTTTCTGGTTGTCTGTCCATCCGTCCATCTGTCCGTCTGTCTGTCCCATTCACATGAATGCGACATCTCAAGAACGCCTTGAGGGAATTTCTTCAAATTTGGCACAAACGTCCACTTGGACTCAACAATGAACTGATTAGAATTTGTTGGTCAAAGGTCAAAGTCACTGTGAACTCACAAAACACAAATTCATATGCTAATTACGACAAAGTTTCACAGTTTCAAATGTCTAATAGGATAAAATGATGAAGTGATGACATTTTATTTCCAAAAGGTCAAAGGTCAACCTCACTTTGACATCATAATGTTCTGCCAAAACACTTTTCTTGCCATTATTCAACACCATAACAGAAACAGAAGGGGAGATTGTGACCATATTTCACATTTGGTTAGATACTGAATTGGTGACACTAATTTTGGGTGTCCACTTTGAAACTGTGGTGATTGTATAGATCTTCTGTGCTGCCGGATTGAAGATGTGTGTGAAGCATCCATGTTTTAGAGTTTGTAGTTTCTTTGCAGCAACATCCTTATCTGAACTATCTGTCAACTATCATGGTTACAACTATCACAATCAGCTTTATTGGCCAAGCATGTGAACACGTACATGGAAAATACACTTAATACCTTTTATTAAATTCCTTCAAGGTCTTCACTAGAAATATGATATGAGTCTGGACAGACATGGATGTAAACTGCGACTTGACTGGTTGGCAGAGGCATACAACCTCAAGGTGGTATTACTAGTTTATTCTTATTTTAATCTTGTCCAAGCATGTTCTTTTTACGTTCAAAACTAAAGATTATTTTCATTACCGACTAATCTATCGATTATTTTCTCATGTTTGATAAGTTGCTTGGTCTATAAAATGTCAAAAAATGGTGAAAAATCTTGATCATTGTATCCCAAATCCCAAGATTAAACCTAGAATGTCTTGTTTCATCTCAACCAACAGTCCACAACCCAAAGATAGTTCAGTGTACCGTCGTAGAGGTTTAAAGAAACTTGAAATATTCACATTTCAAAAGCTGAAACCAGAGAATTTTAGCATTTTTTCTTTAAAAACGACTCAAAACGATTCATCGGTTATCAAAACAGTAGCCGATTCATTTTCTCTTATTGTTGCAGTTCTACTTACTATAATTACTAGCATTTGTGTGTGTGCGTCTGCATGTGTGTGTATGTTTTGTTTGTGTGTTGTTTTGTTTTTTACCTATTGTCACAATGCCATATATCTGCTTAATGCTCTGAAGTAGAAAATGTTTTGTGTATAACAGTCAGTACGTTTCGTCTCTGTCTCTGTGTATCCATCTCAGTGGGTGGTAACTGTTAAACTCTTCCATTTGGTAGGATTACTCCTCCAGTCAGTCCTCGTGGGAGCAGCCATCAGCCCGTCATCTTTCAGAGGAACACTGTACCTTCTGATGCTTTAATCCCTTCTTCTCTCTCCTCCCCTCCTTTTCCCACACTCAACCTCTTAACCTCATCTCCCGTTTTCTCCTCCCTCCCTCCCTTTTTTTTTTTTTTTTTTTTGCTGGCGCTGTCAACTTTCAGCTGAAGTGGCTGAAACTCAGTAGACGCAGCAGCTGTGGTGTTAAAAGCTGTGATGTTACAGCACCGTCTGACGAGTTCAATACCAAGATGCTGCATGCTATAGGATAAGGAGTTTTAAAAAGGCTTAAGAAAGAAAATAAATTATTTCATTAGATTTTAATAATTTGTTTTTTTCCTAGAATCCATTGTTTTTCACAGTAGGTATTGCATTATTGTCCCACATGGTTTGAAATATAACAAATAAAGTAGCTTAGCCTCATCATAACATGAATCAATTAGACTTTTTTGTTTGATCTTATTCATTCTGATCATTTATGCCTTTAACACTATCTCTTTCCATGTCTAATACTGAACGTGGCAGCCCGAGAGCTACTGAATAGGGGTTAGATGATGTGAGTTTGAGATGGCTGTGTGTTACGGACAGTGAATGATGTAACCAGACAAGCACAACTGGCGGACAAGAAAAAAGGTCTAATTCTGTCTCTGCTGCTTGACCTGGAAACAACTCACATGCAAAGATTCGATAAATGAGCAGGATGTGTGTGAAAATATGTGTGTGTGTGTGTATGAAGTGGAGGAAGTAAGAAGGTGAGAGAAAGAGCATTTATATCAACATATTACAAATTATTTCAAACGTCATGGTGTGTTTTGTTGCTGTTTTTTTAATTTAATTTAACTCACAGGAATACAGTGATGCATAATCCACAACTCCAAACAGACATTTAAAGACATCTATTGAGCTGAAATGTGGGAAATTAGTAAATACAAATAAGAGTGACCCCCTCTTTTGGCATTAAAATAAAAGAAAATTGAAAAAAACAAAACAACTTGTTGTTCTAACATGAACAGGAAGACTATACAAAAGTGTATTTCAGACTTTCTTATTTATGATAGTAATCTGTTCAACCTAATTTTGCTGCAAAGCCTAGACTTGCTTTGTTTGTGTTTGGCTTCATACGCATGAACGAGTATGTTTGCCTGTCGATGTTATGTGTGATTTTGGAGAGTAACAACAGCAGGTTTTTTTTTAGGGATGCCATGTCAGAATCCATTTACATCCTTGTCGGAAAGTCTCTGACGAGCAGTGAAATCTTTTGATGTGTGGTGGCTGCAGCCTTCGTACAGTAAGGGTTTGAGCGTATGTGTGCTTTAATAACCAAAGAGCCGATTGGTGTGTGTGTGTCTCTAGAGAGGCTGAGTTACTGGGCTGTTTGAGTACTGAAATGGGCTGTGCAGTTTTTCGCTCATGAGTTTGTGACAAGGTCAGGAGGTTGTGTGGTGTGGTGTGTGTGTGCGCAGCCGTCTGAGCTCTGCTATAGCCTCGTCTGTCTCTCACTCACATCTCCCTCACATCCTTCTCTGTCCTCCAGTCACACACACACATTTTCTTTTGCTGCCATCCCTTGTTAATTTCTTTTACAAATGAGTCAGAAAGTAGAAGAGATTAGGAGGAAGACATGGAAATGCTAATTGAGCATGAAATCAAAAGAGACATATACACTGTTCCCACCTCTCCCATGTGCACGAATCTCAGATTATCATCTTTGAATGAAGCACCCTAATTACTGCTGCTCCCTGTTTACATTGAGGGGGATTATGATTGGTGAAGATGATACAATGCTGATCTGAAGGGTACCATCATGTATGGAGTACAGATAAATCTTTATATCTGATACGCTGATTTTGTGGTTTTCTTGTTATGTCTGCCAAACAGTGCCAAATGATGACATTCAACATATCCTCTATTTTCTCAGTCTGGTAAGTCTTAACTCTGACTTGTCTGACTTGGTCTCAGCCATTATTGGATGTTGACTAGAGTTTATCCAGCCTAAAACAATTTTAAACATGTATTTTCTTTTCACCTTTGCTACATGTAATTATTTTCTTTCCAGACATTTTAAGGGATTACCGCGTGGATACAATGTATTTATCTGCAGTAATTAGTTAAAACCTCAGCTAGTTGGTTGTTTAAGGGTTTAAGCCCCGACAGATAGATCACTTATGCTGACACCTTAAGCATAATATATACTTTCCCATGAATGGGAAAAGTGGTACTTTTGTTTTCATTTGAAACAACATGTACATTGTTTATTCCCTATTTTCGTCTGAATCTTACATTGGACACTATTTTATCTCGAACACAGCTGATCCTGGAATAATGCTGACTGCAACGCTGCTTCTTGGTTTATTTCTTTCTGTTTATTTCAGCATAACCTAAAAAAATATACATGAGTTTGGTGTGATAGTGTACTGTCTCCAGGGATTTCTATCTGTAGTGTTTATGTGGTGTGTGAGGGACAGATTATTTGCTTGGTGCTAATGTGTTTGCATACTTGCGTGTTGCAGTGAGTACCTTATTAGTATGGATTGTAGCTAGTCCATCAGGTTTTAGGGATAAGTGTAGCTGATTGTAATACAGTCCATTCATTTACTAAGGGGATGGGGGATTTACATACTGATTCTATCATTCACACTAAGACAGGGTAATGGAGGCTCTATGTTTGTTTTTTGTATGTTTGTCTTGAATTGATTATGAAACTGTTTCCAGGATATAAAATAGTAAAAAAAAATTCACTGGGCGTCATTCTTGAAATGGTACGTGCAGATATAATCTTGAATCAGATGGAGGGTTTTCTTATTTTGCTCTTAATCAATTTCCATGAGCAAATTTAAGAGAAAAAATAAGGAAATGTGTCAGTGAGGCTCTTTGTCTTATCTGGTGATAAGCGACCGTTGCCCTGGTGTTTAACTGATAAACGGAGGATGTGTGAGTACCGCCCTCTTCTTTGCAGCTCAGTCATGGTGTTCAACACTCACGGATGTATTATAAGAACTGGAAACTGGACTCCAAGATGGTGCCAATTCATTCAAATGAAAATTGCTCACTGAGTGCAACAGCCAGAAAAACCTCCAGGTTTGTGCAAGAAAAAAAAAAAAAAAAAATATATATATATATATATATATATAAACAGTAATTACTGACTTTGTCTGCAGTATCTTGTCAACAGTTTTATTATCAGCCAATCAGGCAAATGGGCAGCAAGGCTGACTGACAGTGCTGCCTTCAGCTGCGTAATACATACATGCTATCACCAGTGATGCTAATGATAAAAATATCTTACTTCCTGTGTGTTACATGATTTTATGGATAAAACCCTGTGTTGTGTAGAGCACGACAAATGTAAAAGCTTTCATGAGTTGCTTATAGGTTGATTAAACTAAATGCACACACATTTGGATAAAAATATCATATATATTTTTTAAAAAAGTGAGAAATTGAATGAACCCTCCCCTCCCCCCACCCACTAAAATACTGTGCCCACTGTGCTAGTCTGATTTAACTTCTCTGTGACAATGGTGGTGAACTGACAGCAAAACTCGGAATCAGGCGCTTTTATGATGTAAATGACCAACTGTAATACACGAGGGGCTGAAGGTCATGTTTCTCTGTACTGTGAGAGCATTTTAAACCACATAGCATAGCAGTGGTTTAGGAACAGTAACGTAAGAGTGAATAAAAAAAACAGTACAATATATATAGTTCATATGTAATAACTGCAGGTAACGAGCTAACCTCTTCCACATGAATATTCATTAGAGTCATACCTTTGGGCTAATGTTGCACAGATGTGTGCTGAATGACCTTGCAATTTAAGTACACAAATCTACTGGCCAAAAATCCATCTTAAATTAAACTGCACTTTTTTGTGTCTGTTTCAGCATACATTTGTGCTCTGTAAATCACTTGTTCTGTGTTCTCCTTTGAGAGAAAAACATCAGAAACCAAAAGGAAGAAATATATATTTTATATTTTTTGGTTTCATGATGGTGCCACCTAGTTTTGCATTAATACACCATTAGGTATCTGTCTATGTAGATGGAGAACAACCAATCAAATCTTTGTATTAAGCAGTAACGTCAGTCATAAACAGACAGTCACACTGAGCCAGACAGCAACCTGCTACACAACACAAGAGCTACAGACTCTCAACAACAACCCACATTAGTCTCCTCATTATCCAATTCACAAAAATGAATACACGTCTTGTCCTGCCTCTTGACAAACAAACATTCTCCAGGGAAAAGTGCACTGCTAACGTCAGTCAGCAGGCTAGATAGCTAATTAGCTACTAAGCTACAACACACTAAACAGCATGTAAACATACCTACAAATGTCACTTCAGTTAGATGCGGGTGTGGTTCTATCTCTTACTCCACTGCTAACAACACAATGCTCATAACACATGTAGGCTAGATGTTTATATTATGAATCACTTTTTTTGCTCAGTTCAGTTCAAACTTTCATAGTCACTGACTATGTAGTTCATTCATTTTTTTAAGCTACTGTCTAAGCTTTTCCATCACTGTCCAATAAGTGAATGTGTCACTGTGTGAGCAAACACATGTTCATACCACTGATTCTGACTGTCTTCTGTTCAGTAGCATGTTCAGTTTGTTGCTAGGTCAAACTGTTAAGTTCAGTTCAGTGAAAAACTGTATCATATAATGTACATCAACTATATACAGCACTCTTTATAAGGTTAATAGCTCAGTAGCCATTTATTTGCAAAAGCATAATTACAATATGACTGTTACTGTGGGTTCCACAGTCCCAGATGGCAGATGGAAGTAGGCCACTTCAGGCAATGATGCGGCACTGCTGCCCTTCTTCTGGCCTGGAAATGGCCCACATGTAAAATAGCAAGTATGGCCCAAATATCCCAAATCAAATTTTTTGGTAAAGATGCGGTGCTCTCAGGTATGTGTGTTCTGGATGTGGGCCAGTTCTGGTTTATGTGGTTTGTTCTCAGTTGACATATGGCTTGCTTGTGGCCTAGATCTGGGAAACGGGAGCGGACCGCCCAAGTGCCGTCATTCCATGCGGTATGTGGGCCAGATGAAAGTGCCGAAAGTGTCTGGTGTGGGCCGGATCTGGGCCACAGCAATTTTGCTATATGGGGTGTGTTTTAAAAACCATTTCTGATATTTCCCCAAATACCCTTTTTTTCTCTCTTTTAATAATAAAAAAACTATTAACAATACAATTAAAAAAAACTCATTGACATTATTTTTACTGCAAAAAGTTATGGCTTAATGTGATTTCAGTTGGACTTTCAGTTGCATGTTGACCTGCTCTGTTTTTGAGCATGTCAATAGTGTGCGTATGTGTATTGGGGTTGGTCAGTCCAAACATCTAAGACCAGGTTGGAGGGTATCTTCAGAATAAAGAGAGACATTTATATTTACTGTATCTGCAAATGGGACTGGACTGTAACTTGTAATGTTCACAAAAAACTGAGTCTGCAAACATAAAACCAAGCATCAACTTGGGTATCTACAACACTATATGCCTGTGTGGTTTTGTGTTTTTCTGTGTGTGTATGTGTGTGAATGGAAAGATGAGATTGGTGAGGGTGGGATGCATGTATGATCTGTTACACTTGACGATCGAAATAATTGACACCTCACCTATTGTGTCAAACCCAAGCTGTCCATCACGGTGTTACACCTGATGTATGTCATCGTTTCTTTGTGTTGATCATGAAGGGATGCAACCTAACACCTGATGCCCGCTTGTTCATCAGATTGAGGGCCTGTCAGTCACATCTGTCACTATTAATGAGTGCAGTTGTGTCTCTCAGTATACCTGTCCAATTTATTTTTTTTTATGTCTGGAGCATATATATGTGTGTGTGCATTCCACATATGCTTTAGTTTGCATGTGCATATACAATGGTATCCCATGCTAATGGAAAATGTAATAGCGCTAGACAGGGATTAGCTGATATGACCCCAAGCAGTGCAGCTAGCAACCGGTAGCTAATGTGACTCTAAGAGAAAGGTAGCAGGCCAGAAGGGACGTTCTATTGTGGCCCAGCAGTAGATACATTATTCATTAGCTCTACTCGCTTGGCTGGTGATAATGATTTTATCAAATCTGGCAAGCTGGGTGGTTGGGTTAGAGAAACGGGCATTCTGACTACGTATATGTGCATATCCTTTTTGTCCCTTTTCCAATACAGTATGTTCATGAATTTCAATATGATATGTTTAGCAACAGATATGGCAGCAGGCATGAAATGGGAAACCAAATATGTGTGTCATTCCTTCAACTGATATTGCCACCCCCACCCACACATACACACACCACGATAGCATCTGATAAGGACGCTATTGTGTTGAAAGGCCAACCTCAGGTGTTCAGGAAGGCAGGAAAACAAAAAGCGGCTTCACTTACAGCGCCGCTACCAAACAGTTCGTTTATTCAACAGAGAACTGTTGAATGGGCTTTGATATTCATTTACTCCTAGCTGTCCTAACCGCTGACTGCGCAGACGGCAACAAACAATGAGCGTGTTCCCATTACAAAAGCAGCACGCCAAATGATGAGTGCAGACAGAGCAAAACAAGCAAACAAAAAGAAACCCCCCTGACATCCTGATGTTTCTCCAGCCCTCCTCTTTGCTTACATAACATCCTCCACCTGCTCTTGTTATTATTAACTCCTCTGTATGCCGCTTGTACCAACATGCCATCACTGCCACTGAGTCGTCATTAAACTACTAGCCAGTTCCTTTTTGCTCCTCGGATAATTGCATTACAGCCCAATAACGCTATGTTTGGGTAGGAGTGTGGGAACTGGTTGTCTAAGTCTTTGTTCATCCCCCTTGGATTGGTTATTTCCTGTTTCAGCCGGCTCCCAGCAGGACACAACCTTCTCCAGCTATACTGTTAGATAACACAGAGAGAAACAAACGAGGAGACAGAAAGGAAGGGGATAGACTGGGGAAGAGATAGAGGTCTGATGAGAAGACAGGTGCCAGGAGACAGTCAGACGGACAGTATACGCGCACGCACACACACACACACACATCCCTTTCTCAGAAGAATTGTAATAGGCAAGAAGCAATGCAGTGGTATTGTCTGAGTTAGGTGCTGAAATGTCACAATGTGCCTGGGGGTAAAAAGCTGTGAATGTGTGTGTGTTGTTCGTGCACCAGTGTGCACACATGTTAGCGACTTTGTGTGTTTGTGACCGTCTCCTCTCTCTCTCTCTCTCTCTTTTTCTCCCCCATGGAGGCTGTGACAGGTCCTTTTGTCGGTTAGATCTGTTACCTTGCCTGCCCTTTGTCCCGACATGTTTGCCTCTATAAATGTTAAATACTCCCAAACACCACAGTTATGTCAGTAGCTTCACAGTGCAGCGGACAGAGACAATGGGGACCATCAGTTTATTACATAATCGGCCCTGTTTTTCCTCATAAAATCCCTGTGTCCTTAAGCCAAACATTTTGGTACTGATCTGATGATCCCGAGAAAACAGAACTGTTTTGTCAGAAGATACAGAGCAGTTTATCTCATATCTCTACAAAGTTATTTATTAATCGGCTGTATTTTACCTAATTATTAGTGCATATCTGTAGATTAACGCTAATTCTCCCCATATCTCAAGATTAAAGAAATTCAATACACTTGAATCTCACCACTGAATCCTGTTACAGGACCTCCTCGACCGACACATAGTATACATACACATTGATATATTGGATGACAAGTCCAACACATTAAAATAAAAATTGATTGTCCTAGTTTTGTGACAAAGACTCTTCCAAATTGTGTCAAATGTGTACTGTTTGTGTTTACCTTTGTCACATGCAGCTATGTTTGCTAGCGTTAGTCACAAAGGTAAATAGCTACACTTTCTATAATAGGAAACTGGGACATGTAGCCATATTGTGATACGTGTGTTTGGAACATATTTAACATACAAATAGACAGTGGAGTAGTTTAAGTAGTTTCTATGGACATCTTGATACTTTTTTTTTTTTGCAATAAAACCGGATCACTGTTGTGAATCCAAGCTGACTACACTTACTGTCCTTGAAAAAGCAAGTTAGAAACATTTCAGTCTACAGGTGGTGATTTCTTGATACTCAAAAAATGGAAGAAAATAATCATTTTATTTGGAGCGTCTGTTACAAGAAGACTGGTGAGTTATAAAAGAGTAAAGGACAAGAAAAAGACAAGAAGAAGAAGTAGTAGCATAACACTCCTGGAAAGTTTCCAAGCAGAAAGTTCAATTCCTCTTGTACTCCACTACACCATACTGTGCACCTTTCTACTCAAACTACATCTCTATTCTGGTATATGAAGTCTTGCAAGTTTTAAGATAAAATTTGAATTTTAGCAAACTTTTTTTTCTTCTGACTGCAACTTTTGGTTTTTCCTACCTGGTTTGGATTTTCTATTTTTTTTCCACATTCATCCTATCAGTTTATGTACTTCTTTTCAAGTGTGTTTTCTTGTCTGCACATGTATCTGTATGTGTTGGTGCGTGCCTGTGCTTGTCCAATGTGTCTGTGTTGTCTTTGTTTTTTTGTGTGGAACTTGTGGCCAGGGGAGCCAGCAATTAAAAAGAGGACTGGGACATCTAAAGGCTTAGAGGCACAGAACCAGCACACATGCTGGCAGTCAATTGGCAAGCCGGGGGAGGTGAAATTGGAGAGATAGAGAGGAAAAAGAGAGCGAGCAGAGATGACAGAGGGAAGAAGGAGGAGGAGGGCAGGGTGAGTGCATGTGGGAGAGCAAAGGGAGAACTAGAGGAAAGAGGGCGGGCTCAAACTCTGGCAGCGCACACACACACACCCTCTTCTCAGCTCAGTCTGGTTTAGGCGTGCAAGAGGCAGCATGTGTGAGTATGTGCTGTAATGTGTGTGTGTGTGTGTATAGTCGAACGCTGGCTGGAGTCCGGGAGACATCTCACTGATGCGAGGATTCCCCCGTTTGCCCTATGAGAGGAGTCGTGCTGACTGTGTTTTAACCACCACAGGGAATTAACTGTTACACACACACAGGAAACACTGGGAGCTTAAGTAAAGGTAAAGAGACACATTTCTTGTTTTGATTATGTTTTTTTTAAGCTTTGTGAGTGACATAGACTGAGAAGGAGGGATAGATGTGTGTGTGTGTGTGTGTGTTAATATCTGTATCTTACATTGGTATATGTTGTAAGATGCTTTCTTGCTTTCTTACCCAACGTGTCTCTGTGTGTGAGTGTGACCTCTCTACTTTGATAGTACAGTATACTACTGTTTGGCGGCGGCTCTTTTCTCTTGATGGCTCCCGTGCTCTCTCTCTTTCTCAAACACACACACACACACACACACTCACTCATATATATGTATAAGAAAACTGAAAGATAAAAGCCTTGCACATATTTTGTTCAAATAGCCAACCTACGTGGGCCAGCATGTGTGTGGCAATGAACAGAGTTTATCAATCATTAATGCCCTCTGTGGGACGTTGCCTAGTTTCTTCCACGAGGTAATTTAGTGATAACAAAATACCTTAACAGCCCTCTGTAACGGCAGCACCTGACATTTCTCCTCATTGAACAAACTGAACAGCTCAAAGGGCTGTTTGTGCATTTGATTGTAGGCTTTTACGTAAGTAAGTACAGAAGGGACGACATTACTTCAGATAAAGTGAGATTACACTCCGGATCTGAAACTCAAGCGTTACTTAGAGTAATGATGATTTGTCAAAAGCTTGTTAGAGAGCCGTAGCACTTGGAAGAAATGATGAAAGCGCAGGTCAATCCTCCGGATTTCTGGTTATGCCATCAAAGGTGCACAATGCAAAGTGAAGACAGGAGGATCATAACGGATTTGGATCTGATAAAGACATTAGCCTTCTTTGTGTGTATGTGTGTGTGTGTGCTGTGTTTTGTGGAAATATTAATAGAGGAGAGGAGAAACAGCTAAAGAGCAGGATAGAGGAGGACTAGACAGACAAAGAGGGAGACTTTAGGGCCACTGAAAGTCTTGAGAGAACAGCCAGTTAAAGGCAGAGTGGTACTGAGGACTTGGCAGAGAGCGACTGTAGCCAACAACAAGACAGAACGAAAGAGAGAATGTGTAAGAGAGAAAGGATAAGTTAAATGAGTCACTAAAACAAAGGAGGAGAGTCTGCAAATGTGCACTTTTAGCTCCTACTGAATACTTCATATACCATCTCTTAAATTTATGTGTGTGTGTGTGTGTGTGTGTGCCCGTAAGTGTATTAGTGAAGGTGTGAGGTGTCAGCTGTGCAGAGAGTCGTCTTCAGACATCCAGATAGTCGATGAATTACGAGGGGTCAAGGGGCACAGAGTCTTTTAGGTATTTGGTTTGGTCCGGTAAAAAAAAAAAAAAAGATTGTTTCAGTTTCTTGATAGAAAATTCAGTATACATTGGAAACAAAAAGAAGAACTTTTTCAGCATAGTTTTGCAGTAATTTTGTTATTTAGTCCTAAAATAAGTCTAAGTATAAAATAATTAGCATTAGGACCTTATGGTCAACACAGTAAGACAAGATATTCACCGCTCATCTTACAGTATATGGTAAAATATTGCTGTGACATACCAAGTCCAGGTTTTTGACAAGTGAATAAAACGGCTACAATAGATAAATTACAGAGAGTACACCTGTGATTTAATAGTCTATTTCAACTTCTGTTGAATAACAAAATGCTTCAGGATTTCTGATAAGGTGTAAAAATAAGACAATGATTACTACTTATTAACTGTAAAACAGTCTAAGCACTTTGTGGTAAATCATACATTCAATCATAAAATCAATTATTGTGCCCAGCCTCATCACCAAGCTCTAATATGCTGCTCATTCTACTATATTAACCTTTATTATTAGTGTTTGTTTTGATTTGAAAACTACGAACTAGTTGCGTGTCTCTCTCTCTCTCTCTCTCTCTCTCTCTCTCTCTCTCTCTCTCATGCTCCCTCTGTCTTGTTATCTTTCCTTCATGTTATCTTCCTTGCTACGATTCGCTGCTTCGGTTGCCGCCACAAGGAAGTTGAATATTGGTGGGGTATTTTGAGGAAGTGATCCATGAAAGGATTTATAGTGGCAGATAAAAACTGGTGCGTGTGTAAGTGTGCACACACTTTTTTTTTTTTTTCAAAATCGACAAAGACTGTGCTAAAGCCCGGGGCTGTGAAAAGGGGGGGGAAAGCCATTATCTCATACACTGTTACACACTGCTTGTCCAGGTCTATGTGTAAGTGTGTCCGTTTACTATGTGTGCAAGTGTGTGTGTGTGTGTGTGTGTACTCTGTCTGTGTACAGTAAGCTAATGTAGTGTGTGAGCGTGAAAGGGGGGGATGGGGCTCTGTTAAGTGAGCCCTCTGTGTGTGTGTGTGTGTGTGTGTGTGAGATTGATACACTGCGCTCATGCTAAGTCAGCTCACCTATAGGGCAGATATAGGTAGGCCTATCCTCTTTTACACACATCCAACCTCATGTCAACACCCACACGCAAGCTATTAGGTACTTTATTAATCCCCGAGGGAAAATTTCTTAGTTACAGCAGCAAGGGCAAAAACATAGATCAAGCAACACAATGAAAGTAAAAAATAGAGTAAAAATAATTATAGGAATAAATAAGATTAAAAATAGACATTAGCAAGAAAATACTCATAAGAGCTGTTTAGCAGTCCAAATGTCCAATTTGTGGTGCATCACTGACCATGTTGGTGGGTGGGTGAGGGACAGCGTGTGTGTAACCGTGAGTAACCCCAACCCTTACATTAACTTGAATCAAAACCAAGTCTCAACCCTAATTAACATCGCACACACAGTCACAGAGTGGACACACTGGTAGATATTCTGCAACCTCAGTATAATCTGTACTATAAGTACAAACAAGTAAGTCATATCTTATCCTTTGATCTGTTCCTGTAGAGCTCATAAAGTGCTTCACGCATCAAATGCTCAAGCTTGCCGCAAACGCTCACATCTGTATCCACTGTGAATAAGACTCTTCTGACCTTGTGGCGGAGCAAATGAATGCCCTCTCTCTTTATGATTACAGATACAGTACATAAGATGCAGTTTGATGAGCATGTGGTGGGCATGATAAAAGGATGATGCAATTAACATGAAAGGGATGATCGCTCTCTCTCTCTCTCTCTCTCCCTCTCTCTCTCTCTCTCTCTCTCTCTCTCTCTCTCTCATCTTTGTCCGACTGCCTCTCTCATTTTCGAACCGTTGCTTTTCTAAGGCTTCATCCCTCTTCCTCAGTGATCCACTTATTTCTGCTGTTAAGCAAATATGGGGCTTATGCAGCCCCCATCTCCCCACATGCAATCAAGCTGTTTAAATGTTTGTGTTTGACTGTGTGCCTGTGGGTTCTCTCTCTCTCTCTCTCTGTGTGTGTCCCTCTGTCTCTCCCTCTCCCAATTCTCTGCCTCTGTCACTCGCAGCCCAGTAGCAGACAGATATGGTTGAAGTCTGATTTGGGAAATACGAAGACAAAACTGACAGCTGAGGGTGGAGAGGCGCTCAAATGTTTTTCTTTTCCTCTGGTTTCACTGAGTGTGTCTAATTAGGGTGCCAGTTCTGTCACGGTTGCATGAAGTACAAGGGAAATCCCTTTGATAGATACATAGATACTTTTTTTTTAAACTTTAATTTATATTGTAGCATTTGGCTAGTAGAATGAAGCTATGATCCCACACATATACAGTATATGCATGTGTGTGTGGCCAAGACCAGGGAATACACTTGGCTTTTTGAGGTAAATTGTGCAAGACAAGAGAGGCTGAATGAGTCGGTGTGAGCATTATGTCACGCTGATATGTTTTCTTATGTGCGTCCGTTTGTAATGTCACTCGTCTGGTTAGGCAGGACTACAACATTTGTTAGCCGAGGTTTGCACAACGTGAGGTGAAGAGCATGTTTTTGTTTTTGTGTTTTTTTTTTGAGCCAAACTCCTCAACATCAGTCCCCTGATGAGAAGAAGAAGAAGAAGGAGCAGGAGAAGCAGAAGGGGATGCCTCTAATTTGAGAAGGGGTGCAGATGGGGGAGGGATGTCTCAAAGCTGACATGAGCTGGCGTGTACCCTCATTCATTTCCTCCCTTTTGTCTGTTCTGTGTCTGCTGATGAATTGGGAGTTTCTTCCTTCCTTCCTTCCTCGGCTCCCTCCCTCTTTTCTCTCTCTCACTCCCTTTTATTTTGTCTCTACTCTTTCTGTCTCTTCCTCCATCATCCCTCTTTCCTTCCTCTCTCGGTGTGACAGCATCGCCATCCCTGTCATGTCTGCCCATTATCTCTGATCAGTGTTGCGTTCCAGCCCACACATCGGCTCTGGCTGCCAACTGATGATGTGTAAATGTATGTGTGTGTGTGTGTGTGTGCGTGCATGCATACCTCTACATTTGTTATACAGGATGTTAGATCTTTAGATTTTTCTGGGGTGCCCACAATACAGACGAATAGCAGAGTACAAAAGGGTGAATTTGTATAAATTAGTTACAGAATGATTAACAAACAAAGGATGTGTGTCATTCCAGCGAAGCGCAATTTGATAAGGTGGCGGAAGCTGAGTAACTGTGGAAGTGTGGTGTAGTGGTAAAAGGAAGCATGCTTTGAGATAAGATGCGAGATAAAACATGTTACCTGAAGAAGAAGCCGATGTAAAAGACTTCAGAGTGAGTTGAAATACATTGGTGTGTGAAATGCTGAGTAGGGATTTAAGGGAGGAATTACAGCAGGAGCGCAAAGAGCGTTTTCAAAGATTGTGTTTATAGCTTTGTTTGCGATGGGGAGATCTGGCCTTCCGGGATCTTATCTCTGCTTGAAAATCTTTACACCCACCACTTTGTATGCGTGTGTGTTGAGAGTGTGTTTTTCTGTTCAAGTTTATGACCATGTGACTGTGCCATTAAAACAGAGGAAATAGGCCACTTGGCTATTGTGTCTCCACTCCTTCCCTCTCCTCTTTCACTCCGTCTATCCCTTCAACCTCCCAACGTAGTTACATAAAGAGCTGCCGTCCCGGCCAGCGACTCGGCGCTCATCACATAGTCACACTTCACGTTCCTGCTTGTTGACCTGGAAGTGATGCGGTGGGATCGTACAAGGCACTCTCAAAGGCTGTGTATGCATGTGCAAATATGTATGTGAATATGTCTTGATGTGTGTGTGTGTGGGGGGGGGGGGGGTGACAAAAGAAAGGATGGAGGCTTACAGACAGAGATGCATGGATTTTTTTTTTTGTTCTTCGGATTGAGTGTATGTGGGGACAAAAAACATGTGGTGGATGCTGGGTAAGGTTTCTTTTCTATAGTTTTTGTTATTGTCCCGTAGTGTGTTAGCTTTGAGGCGCATGAATGTGAGTGCGTATGTGTGTGTGTGTGTGTGGTCAGATTGCCTTTGTCCTCTCCCCTCAGGCCTGCACTCAGATGTCAGTGAGTCGTGTGGAGCTTATACAGGTCACTAATGCACTGAGAGGGGAGACTCTATTCACCGTAGCCACTCAGAGCCCAAACAATAACCCCAGCTCGAGTCCGCACAAGTGCTCAACTCCCAGGAAATGGACCCATTGACCCAGATCCAACCTCATCCACTGAAGAGATGCCGCAGAACTGACATGTTGTTGACATAGTTGTCTCTGTGATGGTGTTGTTTTTGTCACAAGACATCTTTTAAACCTGAGATGAAATCTTACGGTATCAGAGGACCGTAGGGATTTAATGCTTGTTTACTAACCTTTATAGCTGGTGACTAGAGTTTACCTAAGGGCTGACACCAATTTAAATGACGTGAAAGTAATTGGCACTGATAAGTAGCAGAAAAGATGCTTCAGGGAGATACTGTAGTGCTTTGAAAAAAAAGGACTTTCTTCCTGAAAATATGAATCCATATTTATTAGTTTAAACAGTGGTTGTTTGCGTTACATTGATGAAAACCTGAAGTTCATACTTATAGTTTATTTAACACAAGGATATCTGTGGGTATCTCTACTAAGTTTTCTTTCAATCTAAAGCCCGACTTAACCTCCGAGAGGGAAACTGACCTATATAGTGCAAAGGTTACTGAAGCGGTTTGCTGTTGTTGAAATTTGCAGAACATTGATGCAACATTCTGGGCGTAGGTCCACTCACATTTTCTGAAACCGTCACACCTCGCTATCGGCAGGGATGGTTTTGTGTGTGTGTGTGTGTGTGTGTGTGTGTATTCGTGTGCCACAAAAGAAAAGAGGAAGTAGGTATTAAGAGGCAGGGCATTTTTTTCTTGGTAAAACAGCAGGCAAAAAAATTTGTATGTCATTTGCACATTCTGCACATCATTGTTTTGTTTTTGACAATAGAAACCTTTTTGTCATTGTCAGTAAAGTTTAGTTTAATTGATCTTATCTTATTTTAACCCCAAGCAGTGTATCATGAGTTTGTGTACCACAGAACAGTGGTCTGTGTCCTTGCCTGTTGTCTCAGAGAGGCAGAGACACACCAGAGTGAGCTGCTGTTTGTCTGTCACATTCTTGCTGAGCATTTCTTACCCCCTTCCCTCACTACAGTACATTGTCTCCTGTCTCGTCTTCAAGGGGGCACTTTGTTTGCAAGCGCTGCTGTTGACTCAGGTGCAGGATTGTACTAAGATAACTTCCCCTTCCCGTCCCACTACCCCCCCTTTCCCTCCAGTCCTCCTCTGTGTTGCCACTAATGTCTATCCTAACCTTACCTGCTTTCTCAACCCTGGCAGTTTTATACTGTCGTAGTGTGTTTGGCCCATGTGTCTCTGTACTCCCTCTCCTTGCTTAATCTTCCATTTCCTTTCACTTTCTCTTCCTTCTTCTCCCATGGTACCCCGTCTACTTTTTCTTTTCTCCTTACCCATCTTCATCCAGTCATGCCAAAGCCTCTCTCTGGCTCCCTGGTAATGATTAGGATAGTGCTATAAAGCTTTTGCAGAGCCTCATCAGTTTTCTTAATTCACAAAGTGATAACAGTGCAGCTTTGTGTTTTATTAACTGTCCTTGCATTATTCTAACAATTTAATTAAAACCAAAGTAGGCCGATACTGCATATTGTATTGCTGCAGTATTTAAACCTTAAAGGACTAGTGTGTAGAATTTAGTGGCATCTGGGGGGGAGTCTATTAGAAAATGACCCTACTTCTCACTTGGTTTATTACCTTGATAAACAGTTTCCTCATGAGTTTATGGTCTCAAACGCTAGTTTCAAGTCTATAAAGTATGATGTTCATTTTGTAAATTATGCTCCCATTTAGAGTAAAATAGACAATAAAGCAGGGTATGCTCTAGGGCGTGGCTACCTTGTGATTGACAAGTCGCTTCCATGTCGACAATGTTGATAACATAACATAACCATAGCGTAACCCCACACAGTCTTTTCAGTTCATGAAAGTTAAATGTAACATTTTGGTCACCTAAAAAAGTCTCATTCAGCGTTTGGTTGTACTAAAAGACCCTCTAAGGAGTCAGATGTTTAGTTTTCCCAGTAAGTACATTTTGTTTTAATGGTCTTAAGCTTGTTTTTTGCTTGTGAAAATTAGCAATAGCATTAGCATTATCACAGTTAACCGTAGACTGTAAATGCATTGTGCTAACCCAGCTAGTTGCTAGTGTTAGGATCAGCTCCACTCTCATCTAAATACAGTCACTTCTCATATTTTCTGGCTCCAAAAATCCAAGATGGCGACTGTCACAATGCCAAATTTGAGGCTTCAAAACAGGAGTCCACAAATCAATGGGTTACATCACAGTCCGTTATTTTCTTACAGTCTATGCTGCAACCTCACCTTTCAGTTTACTTTTGGCAAGCATGTTCTGTTTTTTTCCCCATTTATTCTGTGCAGGCACAATAAAGCAGTGTGTAAGAAAAACAGCAACATGGGTGATGAACAAAGTCCCTCGATTCTTCCTTTAGATTTCTATTTTCTGTTACATATACACTCAGATGTTAATTTAACTATACACAGCTCCTGGATTATTGGGGAAGACTGGATACTATAAACCAAATGTAAACAATTTAATCAAACTATTACATTCATCTGGGTAATCACATGTGCAAATGTTCATTTGAGCAAATATTCATTTTGTTCTTCTACAAAAATATTTAACGAAAACATTTTTTTTTGACCAACTGTTTTAATTAGTGCATAAGTATTTTAGTTTTATTATCAAAACAGTAGGAAACAACCATCAAGAAAATGTCTCCATCTTTCTTATAGACCATCTACTCACCCCTACACACACACTGTAAACACATACTAGCATCAACAATAATCTCAGCAATAACACTCTTTAGATAGTCTTCGTCCGGTTGTATCGTTACTGACAACAAATCGAGCCTGTTCACATCTGCTCTACTTTGAACTGACACAACATCCATCTCTATCAGCCCCTCAGGACCTATCAGCACCACTCCACCTCTTTACCTCTCATGTCTCCTTCCACCTCAGCACACATCATTCATCTGCCTACCTGTGGCCCAACACTCAATTCCACCAGCTCCCCGCCGCTCTAACAGCCTCTCATCCCACTTTCAACACCATCATCTTTTTTTTTTCAGATCCTCTTGCAGCTCTCATTCCATCCCCCCCGTACCAACCTCCCACCTCAATCAGTCTACCTTTGCCTAAAACCCTCTTATCCCTCTCTCTCACCCACTCATTCACCCTGTTATTTTGCTGTCCCGTCAGCCCGTAAAGAGCAGAATAGGAAGTATTACCCACCAATTTGGCTCCATTCACACCTGTCTGTGTTTGTATGTGGGTGTCTGGCCATGTCAGTGTCTGAATTTGTGTTGATGTCAGGGTTTAACTGATATGGCTCTCTGAAGACAATATTTGACTGTGTTTAAATTTGCCATTTTTCGCCACATGGAATGGAAAACAAGAAACTGCTTTTCAACTGAACACTCACCACACTAAAAGATTAAATCAATTTTATTCATATTTACCTCACATTACAAAACAATAAACCCCCAACCTCCTTAACTTTAAACCCTTACTGAAGGGAAAAAAAAAACATCCCACTCACTTAGGGGTAAGGGACACAGCAATTTCCAGCTGATACAAATGTGTTTTTAAATAGTTAATGTAGCTTAAGAAGTAGGAGAATGTTCGCAACCCATAAATGAACACTTAATCCTTCAGTTTCTCACAAACATTCAAATTCAAAATCACCAAATTTGGAGAAATATGGTTTCCACTGGACTGGAAGGGTATGAAGAAGTGTAATCTGATAACTATCTAGTAACTACAGCTGTCAGACAAATGTAATGGAGTAAAAAGTACAATATTTCCCTCTGAGATGTAGTGGAGTAGAAGTATAAAGTAGCATCACATGGAAATACTTAAGTAAAGTACAAATACCTTGAATTTGTACATAAGTACAATACTTGAGTAAATGTACTTAGTTACATTCCACCACTGCAGCTAAGTGTTGAATTCATTGACAGGTTAGTTATCTAAATATACCAAAGACAAAGAAATATGGATAGGCAGTGTTTTGTTATTATGGACCAAAACTCTCGAACAAGCTGCCATAAATACCCACCATACAACTTCTATAAATTCCTGTAAGAAACATCTTAATCTTGCTTTTAAGTAGTCTGTATCTCTGGCAATTATTGAATCTCACTGAAAGTTTGCTTGTTTCTTTTACTCTTATTTGAAATTTTATTCCTATTATACCCTGCTTTACTGAATTGTAATGCTTCATTCACCACCATCAAATTTATTTCTTACATTTTTTAAAAAACACTTCAATGTAAAGCACTTTGAGCTGCATTGTACGTATGAAAGTTGCTATAAAAATAAAGAATCGATTGACATGGACAGGGAGAAACCACACTGGTATTGGCTATGGATGACACTAAATGACTGAGTCAATATTTACTAACAAATGCACAGGTCTAAAAATGCACGTGTAAGTGTGCTTGAGTCTTTTTCCTTCTGTAGTTGCATATCATTCCCCACGTGTCATTTCAAGAAATTCAAATACGCTGCAACGTCCGTGCAGTGCTTCTGTTTTTAACCTCTTCTTATTTCTACACTCCCAGCCGCTCCTCCCCCAGGCTGTGTCTTGCCCCGCAGGGTTTCTACGGTTACCAGCTGAATCTGGAGCACAGTCGACCCCTCGTCCCACTCCTCCTGGATAATTAAACAACACTTCTTTTACTGCCTCTCGCATATTTGGAACGGCAAATCACCACATGCATATTCAATTGATTGGTTTTGATAACTGGGAAGGTGATTGTAAGCGCAATCACTGTTTCATCAGGAAGAGCGAGGGAGCGTTGATTGGGGAGTGGCAAGAGAGGGAGGTGATTTACTATTAACATTTAACAAAAAGCAAATGATAGTTTCCCATTTTGTCATTCAACCTGCTGCACTGTATGGTTGTGCTCTATCAACAAGAGGATTTCAAGTGGCATAGTAACCTACAACAGAACTCCAAGATGGATTTTAATTTAGGCTTGACACGCCTTGATCTCCTCCTTCATCACAGAACAAGTGGAGAATGGAGTACTCTGATCATCCAGTGTAAAAGCCTCACATTAAAATATACATCTTGAAAGAGGTGGAGAGTTTTATCATAATAGGAGGTTTAAATCTATGGGGTTTCCTGTCTCTGAATTCATACAGGGACTCGCTGATCACTGAGGTTGCACTCAGCAGCAGCTACACACGCTCATTGACTCACTTGGGCCCCTCACTCAATGGAGGAGTCGTGGTAGAAGGATTTTCTTTAAAATATGGTAATCCCTGACTGCAGCATGCTGCAGAGACAGTCAGCTGAAATCTGAGTTAAGGAGCGTACAGCGTAAGCTTCTAGAAAGATGGAGGAGCCTATTTAATGAGGTTAGTGACACTTGAGGAGTAAAGTGGAGTGAATTGGCTGATACTCAATTCCACTGCCCACTTGATCCTCAGATGCCACACAGAAACACTGAGCTAAAATCTTTCATATGTGTCATTTTGCAGATGATATGCTGCACTACATAGTTGTTTTTCCCTGTTTATATTTTTTCGTTTAGGCTATCTTACTTTCCTCGCTCTCTTGCAGATGCTTTTTGACAGGAATTGGCAGTGAATTTGCTTCACTACTACTATCAACACAATCCTAAATCTTGAAGGAGATGACAAATAGAGGGGACCGTAGTAAATTAATAACAATCATCTCATTTCCTCCCACTTTGTTCTGTCATTTTTATGCTTTGCTCTCCTCTGTGGCCTCAAAATGAAAGCACTCTTCAGGAAGGAATTATAATTGGTCTCTCACCAGTTAAAAGAAATTAATGTTTGATTTAAGCAGCAGCCGGGACTCATGCTTGCAGGCACTCTGTTTGTGTATGTGCGTGTGTGTGTGTAAGCTGGGAGAGGGGGGGAGGTGGCGCGTGTCTTGTCAGATCCCAAAAGGATGAATAAGAAGCTAATCTCCCTCTTCCAGGGAATTCTACCAGTGATGTCTGAGACAGTCCCGTCTCAGAGGGACTGGGAGTGCAGTGGAGTGTGCGCTTCCATCTCTCTACAATAGGATGTTTTCAGAGCATATTTGACTGTTATCTTGGCAGATAGAGATAGACATAGTTTCTCTTCAAATATGAACTATGCACACCTATCTAGGTGTGCAAATACAGACACACCCTCACAGTCCTGGATCCTTATTTATTTGGACCATTGAGCCTTCATGCACCTAGTCCTGATTTGTGTGACATTCACGCTGTGTTTGTTATCTTTCAAAGCAGGTTTGCTCGACGTAAACAACAACAGGGAAGCCCTGGTGCCCATGCATGCATGTTAGCAGGTGTGTTTGTGTGTATTTCTGTAAGTGTTTGCAGGTGTGTATGCAAAATCACACAGCATGGAGAAGCTCTGATAAAAACCCTCTCTCAGACTCCCATGGTATTCTATCTTGACTTGCTTGGAATTAAGTTTGCCCCATACAGAAATTCCTTTGTTTACCCCCCAGAGAGAGCGTCAGCTACTTCACCCCTTGCCTTGAGTGAAGGGGGGGTACGTTAACCATTTGAGGAATGTGAAAGGTGCGGGAAAAAGCCTAAGGGAAGGGTGAGTCTGGTGACTGCATCATGTGTTTTGAGGCTTGATGGGGGGTGGTCGTAGTTCCAGGGTGCAGAGAAAGGTCAGAGAGATCAGTCAAGCTGAGAGCTTCTCCTGTTACAGTGGTGTCTAGACCGGTTACTACTGTTTCTACCTACCTTTTTGTTTGGATTATTATTCAGTGATAATGATAAAACACAACACTGATAACTATGGTCATTTGAATTTTTTTTTCGGTACCAAAACAGTGACCGGTAATCTCATTAGTCACGATTACTTAGTTATGAGAATAAGCACACGCTAAAGGATTTCAGCCCGGATTTTCAAGTCCCTCCAAAAATTGTAAAAGATGATGAAAGCATCTCAACAGTTGTTAATTTGACAGAGTGCACAGTAAACTGGGCAGCCACACATTTCTCTGTTCTGTATTTCTCTGTTTTGTGTCTTGAGGTTATGCTAGCCCATTGTTGCTAACTTTGGAGCTAAACACCTTTACTTTTCCAGCATTTAGAGAAACAACAGACATGACTTTTTAGCATTTATTAACTGACACACTGTCGTCTGTACTGTACATTTACTGCCAGACTGACAACTTACTACTAACCTTTTCCTCTGCCCTGCTAGCATCCACCATAACTTCTCCGCCCCTCGCAAACATACTCGTCAACAGAGCCACACTACCAGTGGTTTCCCAGGCAACGACAGAGGTTGACTCACATACTGGAACAGTGCTGCTCAGAGACTCCCAAACGCTATCAAATATTAAAAAAAAATTTTTTTCAACAGGGGTATTTTGAATACACCCCCGTTGTTTTCACAGGTAATTTGTTAGTCTGTCCCTCCCGTCGCAGGAAATAATGGATTACTCCTGGAAAGCTGTTGATGTAGCACTTTTCTCCTTATGAAAATAACACGGAGATTATTCGACCAATGAGAATTTAGTCGGATGAGAGCATATCGACCAACTAATCGACCAGTCGACCAGCAGACTACAGCCCTACTAATCACTGAGAATAACAACAACACTACAAATATTTTTTTCTAATAGCAAAACTTCAAGACTAAAACAACTGTTTAATTCCTCTATGTGAAACATGTTGAAGTGTTGCCTCCATCTATTAGAGCACTAAAAAACAAGAGATAAAATGCTTTATTTATAGATGGGATCTTTTTCACATAAAGTATGTTAGAGAAAAAAATGTTCAACAGGTAATTTATTGTTAAAAAAGACAACAGTTTACACATATACCAGCAGTCATTTGCATTTCTATGCTCTTGCAAAAAATGTGTTGTTGTGGGTGGAGTGCAAAAAACAGTGTTTAATAATGTGAAAGGTAATTATGATTAATTTATTTATTATGATTGATTTATGTTGGGTTGTAGTCCTTTGGGAAAAAGATGAAGGACCTGTCATAAAAGCGCTTGATGATTTCATAATCGAAATTCAACAGCCGCCCCAGCATGCGGTCTAGTCTATGACAGCTTTAAAAAAGCAATGAGACAGGTTTTGCTTGACATCGCTCACAGTACAGTGGGGTACAGTAGTGCGCGTCCACGTCATGTGCGGTTTGAGTCTGGAGAGCTGATCTGTGTGTCATGTTGGGCGGAGCTGCGAGACAGGTGCAGAGATGAAAAGATTGGCGGGGAGGGAGGGGAAGTAGGGTGTGCCTTCTCCATGGCTGTTCTGACAGGCCTTTGGTATTTTTCCAAAGAGCTCGAATGCATGTGTGTGTGTCGGAAAAACCTGCTCACATTTCTCTTGGGATTGTTGCAGGTGTGTGTGACTGGAAGCCTGCCTTTATACCGTTGTACTCTTGTGTATGGCAGAAAAAACGACTTGCTTGCGTGTGCGTTTGTGTTCATGTGTTAGGTGATCGACGTGAGAGCCTACAAGTGTTGAGGATCTTTCGAACGCAGCTGTGGCAACCTGGCAGAGTTTGACAGCTCCAGCACAGAGTTGTTTCTGACAGCGTAGTTAAGTGGCACATCCAGTCCCGATGTGATGCTCAGTTCCTCTCTGCTCTCCCTCTGATTTTGTGTCAATTATACTCAACCACTCTGTGCTTGGAAAGCAGCAGATCTGCTATTCAACCATATTGTTAAAACAAAATAAAATTCTGTGTTAAATAAATAAAATCTAGAGTTTAAAATGAAGTGAAGGCACTGAGTTTTTAGTAAGACATTTAACCAGTGTGGAATTTTAGTTTCAACATGTAATTTTTCTTTGTCCCCTCTTGGTGTCTGTGTATGCGTGTGTGCGTGTGCTCGTGTGTGACTGGGCATGTCTGCATGGTAATGATGCTTGGGCGGCTGTTACGCCAGCCATTGTGTTAATACACACTCTCAATGTGTTAATATACTGCGAGAATGAGAGCGAGAGACCGAGAGAAAGAGAGCGAATAATTATGTTTCCCCTTTTGTCTCGACTCCCTCAATTAAGCCCGGAGAGAGGCAGCCAGAGCACATGTCTACTTATCCACTTAAAGCTCAGCAACAATAGGCCCCCCCCCCCCCCCCCCCTTTAATTTCTCTCTATCTGTCTCTCCTTCTCTCTCCTGCTCATCTCTTCCTCCCCCTGTTTTCTCACTTTTTACGTGTCTAACTTCTATTCATAGCACAGTACCCCAATATTTTTTTTCTTATGCTTTCCCCTCTGCACCGACCTCAGTGCCCTCCCTCCTCATGAGTTTCGCCTCCAGCCTTTCCTCACCTCTCAGCTCTACGCGGGTTCAGCAGAGAGCACACCCCCCCCCCCCCTTCTCCATCTCCCATGCCTTGCTGCAGGGCACGGGAAGAGGAAAAAACGAAGAGACTAAACATTTTAGACTGTACACTGCCAGAGGAAAGATAATGGTTTGATTTCCCCCATGTTGTGTCAGACGGTATTGTTTTGTTTGTTTGGTCTGTGTGTGTGTTTTTCACTTCTTTTACGCTAAACTCTAAATCAGACAGAAATATAGATGAACTATGGCCTGGCAACAGCAATCTATCTATCTATGTATCTGTTTATTCTATCCCATCTAGTCCTATGTTTGCACTTACTGTTGACACATTTTATTGATTCCAGATGTAAAATGAAAGCAGGACTGACTCAAAAATACATATCCAGCACCTGTCAAGCATTGTGTGTGCACCATACTACCTGTATGTGTGTCTCTGTTTGTTTTTTGGGGGATAGGTTACCAGCATGTGGGTTGCGATAAGTCTCATCAGGCCGGATAGGACGGAGGAGGGATGAGAATGAAAGGGCAGTGTGAGATGCAGCGGAGAGGAAGAGGAGGAGAAGGATCAGGGTCAAGTTTATGTAACTGCTTCCCACAGCTGGGGTGAAATGTGCTGCAGTGGCTACTTTTAAATACACGAAGACGTGTACTGACATGGTGCAATGTCACAGTTGACCAGTGAAGAGAACACTATGTATGTCTTTCACGCATTTGCTCAGCTATGGCCCTCGCTTCTGTTTTTGCCCTTCGTGCTTCTCCTTTTCTGAACTCTCATTTCTGTCTTTTCCCAGAACTGTAACATGGTTGATTTATCAAATTTCTTCCCCAGAGAGTAAACAACTGATCGTTATCAATAATGAAAACAGCAGCTGTAGTCAAATGAGTGAATTTATTAGTATGTTCATACCAGACCTGTGGGAACAAATTGATTATGCTTCTTTTGCATAATGTCCAGTTAAAATAACTCACCAGATGTGAAGGATCTGAACAGACCTCTGTACTTATTGACATCTGCTTTGCAATTGATAAAGGACCCATTTCTCTCCCTTTTAGTTTTTTGCATAACAGCAAAATTATTTTCATGCTTAGCGGACAAATGTTTGCAGCATTCTCATCTGTCTGTGAACTGAAAATATGCACGAATCTACACACAAGCAACCATGCTTGCACTTGCATACCTCCAAACTATATATAGCACATAATGGAAATCATGGTCTACTTTAAACAGCTCAGGGCAGGTATTAGGGAAAATTAGGTTGTGTTGGCAAGGATCATTTATTTGAGTCTTAAGCAGAAAATCATACTCCATAGCTGCTTTCATCTCCTGTCATTTTACCAGCAGTGTGTGTGTGCATGCACATCTCTTTGTCTGCAGGGAGACAAGGGGTGTTTTCTCAAAATGTTTAGTAGTCATGCCCACACATGCCTGTATGGTTTCTGGTTGGCAATGAGTTTCAGGGTGCAGTTCAAAGAAACTGTGGTTGTTTGTGAGTTTTTTTTCCCCCCTCAGGCTCAGACAATACCTCTGCGCTTTGTTTCTGATGATCTGAGAGTTTGTATATGTGTGCATTTCAATGTGTTTCTTGTTTGTCTGCTGTTTTTACTCGCCTTACTGCATTATCTTAACTCCAGGCCTTCTGACCACAGTGTCTGTTATTCCCTTTCATCCCGTATACTCTCTCTCATCCTATAGGCTTCCTCTCAAGCGTTTTATATGACATACCTAGCAGATCCTCCGCAGTAGTTTCAGAAGTACCATCCTCTTCTCGTCTTCCCTCTTCCTCACCGTGTCGTCTGACACATCGGGTCACTTTGAAGTTGTGAGAGCTCCACTGAAACACTCTCTCTTCTTGTTTGTCTCAGGGCAACACCGACACCACCGTTCAAGGATGTATGGAGGATCATGCAGTCGGTGAAAGATGACGCAGCAATAATGTGGGGATGCCGGTGAAGCAGCTGTTTAACCACAGGTAATCACAGCTTTTACAACTTGATTGGATTTATTTTGTATTGATATTTTAAATCCTACCCGTTTTTAGCAATAATTTTACTTGCTTCAGTATATTCCTGCTTGTCTCGTTTCACATGATATAGAAACAAGTAACAGTAAAGTGATTTTTGTATTCGTTTTTCGTGGTCAGTACCAGATTACTTATCACAACAGATTTTTGTCTCGTTAGAAGAGATTCTTTCTCTGCAGTTTTGAGCCCACACTGAGAACCTGATGGTGTGGGTTTGATGATGTGTGACTCACAGAGGACCAACTGATCTGACAGCAGTTGACTCAGCAGCTCCATGTGCTTATATAATAGAACATGAGGTGAAGCAGGATGCTGAGATAACGTTGTGATCAACAGAATGCAGCTAAAAAGGGATTTCTTTTGGGAATTCAGCTAATGGATGATTTTAAAAGCAGAGAGGGAAAGAAGTGAGATGGAGCTGCAGTAGGATTAGGCGATCCTTCCTTGTTTCAACTAAGCTGATAACCATTCATGAATGTTTGGGATAAAAAGGGCACAGTGCAGTTTTGAATTCAACATTTATTTCTACATATGTTAGATTAAATTGTAACTTTTCAAAGTACGAGGAAAGGAAATGTTGGCATTTTAAATTTTTGATTTTTATTTTGTAGTCACTAAAAAGTGAATGTGATTTTGATGCATTCTAAAAAAAAATAGCTGTGTTTAAGCTTAATTTTTTTGTAAACTTGAGTGTTTTTCTTCTTACTGTGGTACTCCATTTAATTGAATTGTTCTAGGCAAATTACCAAACATCAAGGTCAGTTGAAGTAGCCAAAAACTGGCAAGGGAATTTCCACCTCAATTGAGGATACCTGATCCCTGATCTCATTTGGCCACTCATTTGGAGCTCAACCCTACAAAGCACTCAGAGAGATCATGGATACCTTTGACCTACCGCCATCAGTTAATGGGCCATCAAAGGTTACTCACTCATCCAGCGCAGAGATCGACATGGTTTTTAGAAATAAAACGTGAAACAGTAAACAGCCCGTTTAACATAGTTACTTGTCTGTCAGATCATAATTTGAATCTCAATGTAGAAATCTCTGTAAAATCAGGTTAAACTTTCTTATAATCCTTCTTTATTTAGAGAGTAGGTTAGTGCCTTAAGTCTTTTTGACAATAGAGGCAGAGCGCAACGCGTCATACTCTGAAAACCATACCCACCGGAGGGTAAAACAATCGGCGCCCTAATATGCAACCAAGGGCTGAAACAGTAATATAAAAACAAACATTAGATTTCAGTATGTCAAAGGACTATTTTATCACCCTATGTCTACCAGATAGGAAAAGGTACATTGACAAACTCAATATTGTCAGTCTATCCTTACCTTGCTTGCTGGCAAACATAATACATACAGTAGCTTTCTGATTTATCTACATTCCACTATAACAGAAGTTGCATACTGTCAAAATGCTAGCCATTGTTAGCTGTTGTTAGCAATACCAGTTGATAACAACACATTACAAAGTATTTTGCGAATACAAACACTGTGGCAACATGTCCACAGATCGAAGTCGAATAGTTCTGTGTATGTCTGATTAATAAGACACAAATAAGACAGAAGTGAAAATAAACAGTATATTACTACAGCTTTCACTATAGTTGATGTAGCAGCCATCTTGGATTTTGAGGTTAGGGTTGGTGAGGTTCTTCCGACTTTCTGACGTTGAAATCTGACGTCAGGGGGCATTCCTGTTGAAATTTCCAACTGGGAACTCGAAATTCCGGACTTCCCAGTTCAAATGGAACACACCAAAAGTCAATTGAGAGCAATGAATTGTTTTCCTCTCCGGCGTGGGAAGGACTTAATTGCGCTCTATCCCTATGCCATTACAGAGCAAGACTATAACAGTTCAGTAAAGATTTAAAAGCAGATTGTATATCTATGCACTGAAAACCCATAGCCTAAATTAAGGGATATTGGGAAGATTTCTAAGATGTATGTATTTCACAAACACCTCTTCCTATATTTGCAGTTGAATCATGGGAAATGTGGAGAGTCAAAATGGGGTCAGTGGTTTCAACGGCGATGTGACGGGACACCTCTCCCGCAAGCACACGTCACGCTCCCTCCGTCTCTCCAACAAGCAGCCGATCACCCGCCGCTCCCGGACCTCTTCTTCAGTGAAACAGGAACACAGGAACTCCGAAGCCTCAACTCGCTCCTCCAGCACCCCTAGCATCCCACAATCCTTAGCAGAGAACGGACTAGAACCTTTCAACGCAACAGATGCGTTTGGTGATTTTGGCATCAGCCCTCACTGGACACAGCGCGTTGCTATGACAATGAGGCCGGAGTCCTATCAGCATGATGACGACCTCTTGGCCACACCAACTCCTGAAACCTCAGAGGCGGACACTGTCGCTCACGATGGAGGAGAGGACTCCATGGGGGAGGGGGATGGAGACGTTGTTGGAGAGGAAAGGTACCTCCAACGAATGACTGAGGGTCCCCAGGAGGGAGGGAGTTTCAAAAAGAAGCGGTCAAAGTCAGCGGACATGTGGAGAGAGGACAGCCTGGAGTTTTCTCTGTCTGACCTGAGCCAAGAGCATCTGACCAGCACTGAGGAGATGATAGATGGAGGAGAGGAAGAGGAGGAGGAGCAGTTCACACTCCCCAGAGGCACTGCAGGTGAGGATGGCAAACACACGCAGGGCTGTGCTGTGCCATTTATTCTCTATTTATTGTAGACAGTTTTTGTAAATCGACAGAATTTATGTCCAATTTTCTCATGTTCTCAATCAGAAACACATCTTTCATAGTTAAAAAGAACACCATTGTCGTTGTCGACAGCATTGCAAAGCTATTTGCATGGTCCGAAGTTAAATCTTGGCTGACATATTGCTGTATATTTCTCATCTTGAATCGATACGGTGGATGATAAGTGGCTGGATTTCTTCTTTCTATATTGTTTCCAGAAAGCACCACTGTAACTGTCTAAGAGAATAGTGACTGATGGTGGAAAAAGAGATCATATACGTGTATATCTGTGCGTGTGTGCAGTGGTGTTAGCTTGATTTGCTCCACTTTACAGATGATGAGGGGGAGGAAGGTGGGAAAAATTGCAGAGACTCACCGAGCAGGGAAAGAATGATTTTAGAAAGTCTACTGATTGAAGGTTAGCAGGCATCCATCAGTTGCAGCAGTTCAGTTGATCACAGGGTTGTTAGCTTAACCGGCGCTGTGCAGGAGCTGCTGGAGTTCAACACAACAGCAGGTGGTAGCAGGTAACATAACTGCTGAAGGTCTAAGCGCCGCCCCAAGTGGTTGGCTAGCTCAGTTCAGAATAGATGATGGGGCTGCTCCACACACACACACACACACACACACACACACACACACACACACACACACACACACACACACAAACACACACACAGATTCACACTCAGTCATAAAAAATCATACAAATTTACAGAAGGACACAGATACATGGAGATGGTTAATTTACAATGTCAAATGTGGCAAAAGTAATCTGAAAGTAATCAGAATACACTCTGTAACCTGCCTAACCTCACACTCCCACACACAAAAAATATGCACACCCACTGCCCTTCAATAACCACCTGTGTATGTTCCAGGCTCAGCTGAAAGGGCATCGTCTCTGGACCATCTGTGCAGCCAGCAAAGTCCGGGCCTCAGGGGGCAAAGGAGCCGCTACACTAAAAACCGGAGAGAAGCCGAGTGCGATGGAGATGGAGAAGGGGAGGAGGGGCTGATGTCTCCTGAGGAGGACAGTGGCGGGTATGGAGCTTTTACGCTCCCTTGCCGGCGTTCCCACTGCCTGTCTGAGGGCTTGGCAGGGCTCGGCATCACAGCTGCACCATGCCCTGCTTTCCAGGGACGACGCGCACAAACAACTCAGGTTAGATAGCGCTCACATTTCATGAATATATGAATAAATATACAAAACAGACGAAACAGGTTAAACGTTTTTTTTGCCTACCTTTTCCTGTTATTCTGTCTTGTCTGCCTCTCCTCTCTGAAATGCAGACCCATTTATGTAGATTTTGTTTACCAGTAGAATCCAGGAAGTTCAGAGTGTCCACAGACATGACAAGGGTCACCAGTCAATCCAGCAATTAACATTTTGTTGACAACCAGAGACATTTCCTGTGTGTGTTAATGCTCCGTGCTTGTGTGTGTGCATCCGAGTATGTGTGTATATTTGCGTAGTAGAGAAGTGGATTACATTCAGAATGAAAGTCGCTCTGGGGCTACTTGTCCAACACTGGCATGGTTTCTCCATTCGCCCTCCAGAAATTGCAGCATTAATGCATAATATCTTTCATTCCCCATTCACTAAGCACACACACACTGTCCTAACAAACACGAGTATACACACACAGACATTTTGAACATAATTTTCTTACAATCTTACAAAAGAAGATGCACTCAAAGGGTAAAAGAAGCAGCAAAGTCACATTAATGCATCACCAAGAAGCCAGTTAGTAAGAGAGTCAATGGACAAAAACAACACTACATCAGTAGAATAAAGAATGTTCATGTGCTTTCTGTAATATTCATGTGTCATTGATGAAAAAAAAAAAAAGTTTCCCAGTAAGAAGGAACTATTCGGGACAAAAATAGCGAACCAGGCTTTTCTTTCAACTCATTCCCAGAACCCCCAGGCACCCTTGGATAGCAGAGCACCCTAAGTGCTTATTATAAATTCATCTAGCCAGGCTGAGGGGGTTGTTAGACCGGATATAAATAGACCGACAACACAGCAAAACAAAGAGAAAAAGAACAGAGGGAGACTCTATTTGATGAAAGAAAAGTGTGAAAGCACAGAGAATCTCTCACTCAAAGTAAAAAGCTTTCTTTCAGCAGAAACGCATGGCTAACGTGTGCACACAAACACAAAACGCACCCATATACATACACACACACACACACACACACACAGACACACACACATAAAGCCAGAAACCCCTTGTGTAGCATTAGCTGTTAGGTTGGTTCTTGCAAATGGAGAGAAATAACCTCTTTTTTTATATAGACTGGCAGATTGGTCATTTGTTCAGTTTTCACTTTAGGTTGTTACTTCTCTGTGTGTTTCACTAGTTTGTGTGCATGTATCAGTTGCTGTGTATTCATTAGTATGCCATAAGTCAATCAGTTCTGATAGTATCCCTCTTCTTCTGTCTGACAGGACATTTCAGGTGTTTTAGGCGAGGGAAGTGAGTATGGTGACAGTGGCATCGACGGTGTCACCACGGAGATAGATGGGGACGGAGAGTTGGTGTCACGACGCTGTAAGGCCATGTCAGCGTCTTTCTCAGTGTACTCGGCGACCGAGAGCAGCGTATTCAACGGCAGCGACAGCGGAAGCAGCAGCGCAGGAGGAGGAGAAGGAAGAGGCGGCGAAGGAGGCAGGGGTGGAGTTTACGAGAACTTCCGGAAGGAGCTGGACAATCAAGCCTGGGTTAGTCACTTTACTTGTGTGTGTGTCTGTGTGACTTTACAAGTATCAATGATAAATCCAACGTGTTTGTTATCACTCAACTCTCCCATCAATCTTTCGTCAGACACATCAGGGCCGGGACTGCACGGAGGAGGCGGGCTCTGCTGTAAGTGATGAGCAGAGCAGCGGCACGCTCAGTAGTGCTTATCCATCGGACGCTCTGATGGGCTGTGCACAAGGCACGGTCAGGAAAGCAGGGGCTTTGGCTGTGAAGAACTTCTTGGTTCACAAGAAAAACAAGAAGGTGGAACCTGCAACGAGACGCAAGTGGAAACACTACTGGGTCTCTCTGAAAGGTGTTGCATAGACTCTCATACTTTCATGCTTTAGACACTTTGGGCTTTTTACCTGTATTCAATGGTTTACAATGTAGAATGACAGGAAATGTGGGGATTGGAGGCAGAGAACATTGTGGTTACATGGCGTGACACACACTGTCATCTATGCTGTAAAAATGCTGAAATGCTGAAAATGAAATAAACCAATGCATGTATTTAGTTACCTAGATAATTATAGCAATAATCATTAACAATGACTTAAAACTGAGATCCTAATATTGGGCTAAAATCATCAAAACCTTTATTTCAAACACATTCTTGCAGCTATAATGTCGCATTCAGATAAACATCTTAACCTGACCCCAGCCTGTTTAATCTCTCACTCTCTCTCTCCTTTTAGACTGTAATCACATCAGTCTTAACATCGTCCATGCCCTCTGCTGTCACCTCTACTGTCCTCTCACACCCTCTTCTGTGTGGGCTTACATTTCCTTCACTCGGCCTCATCACAATTTAATTTTACGGTGGCATCCATGTCTAATCCAATCTCGTCCTCTTGAAATGCATAAGATACAACATCTGCAGCCGCATTCTTGCCTGCCTCCACTCCTTATATCCACCCTTTCTAAAAATAAATAAATCTGATTTTTGTATTTCAGATCACACTGTAAATTTGTATATTAAATCATCGTTTTGATTCGCTAGTAATAAAATGACTTTTCCTGTCTTTCTTTTTTCCCTACGTCTTTCTTTTTTCATCCGAACTCCTCAAGGCTGCACTCTTTTCCTGTATGAGTCAGACGGACGTTCGGGGATCGACCATAACAGCGTTCCTAAACATGCGTTGTGGGTGGAGAACAGCATTGTCCAGGCTGTACCTGAACATCCTAAGAAAGACTTTGTCTTCTGCCTTAGCAACTCAGTAGGAGATGCCTTCCTCTTCCAGGTGAGAGAGACACTGGTATTTGAAACATCCATCTGACATAACAGTGCCCTTCCTTACATAACAAATGTTAACATACAATTAAGACTGAAACAACAGTTCAACAATAGTATTTCACACACACACACAGCTTTCAGTCCAGACATTTCAGTGTTTCTTGGGACTACATAAAGACAGCAGATCACCAACAGAGACAAAAATGGATGGGAATAAGAAAAGACCTCATTTCCCCTGGGGCAGTTGTGTGTGTGTGTGTGTGTGTGTGTGTGTGTGGCACACAACTACATGACATTTAGCCATGTGTGGGAGATAAACCAGTTGTGTGTCCATGTGTTTGTATTTTGTCTGACGTGTTTAAAGGCCACACTGTCATACTGTGACAGTGATCCACCACAGTGACCATTGTGTAATATTAAAATGTGTCTATTTATATTCATAGTAGCTGTCCACAGTGACATTCAATCAATGAATGATAAGATAAGTAATAAAATGAGGATGAGATTATAGTGACCACCCTCTCCCAGAGGCTAATAATGGGACTTGTGTATCAATTCTTTCAGCTGTCAGTTTCTTAATTTCTTTTGCTTGCTATTGTTACCTGTTTTCTAAAGCTCTCCGACTCGTCCTTCACCTTTTCTTTCCTCCTCTCAGACGTCAGGTCAGACAGAACTGGAGAACTGGATCACGGCGATCCACTCGGCATGTGCCGCCGCTCTTGCTCGGCAGCACCACAGGGAGGACACGGTGCGGCTGCTGCGAACGGAGATCCGCAAGCTGGAGCAGAAGATCGACATGGACGAGAAGATGAAGAAGATGGGAGACATGCAGCTGTCCACCGTCACCGACGCCAAGAAGAGGAAGACAATACTGGAGCAGGTATGGTCAAATAGATTAAAGCTGATGTATGTACAGTAACATCAGGCAAGGTCAAAAATCAAAAAGTCTTTTTTCATATTATTGGGCTGCAAAATAGTCGTATTTTATGTCCATGCGATGCTGATATGAACCAGGTTTGTGATCTCATGTGTGGAGCATCCTACTGAGTGTCTTTAGCACCCAGTTAAGTTGAAAACACCTAGGGAGCTTAACAGATGCACCACTTCGTACCTTTGAACTGCACTGACGCTCTCACACACACTGAAATCGCAGCACTAAATCATCTTTACTGCATGCCGTCATCCGGTTAAAATGTTCTCAAGAAGTACTCGCAACCACAGATGTTTTCAAATATTCCGACTGGTGCTCATTTATGAACGCATGCAAGTGCAGCATAATGCAGAATATTCATAACACATGTCGAAACACACGCAGCGCATACACGAGCAGGCAGGTGAACCGGAAATCTCTCTGCTAATCCTTCTATATTTAATACCTGTTTGGAAACAAGCCACAGCTGGAACTTTTCATGAAACACAGTGTATGGCTTTAGTACATCTTAGTCCATGCATGTCTGGAGTTGTTGCTGAATGTTAAAAATGTAAATTGTATGTAAACATTGCAAGAGAGCTTAAGAATGTGTGCACAAACAGCAGGCTTCCTTGCGTGAGTAAGCCTCTGTGTCTTTGTATGTGTGTGGCATTCGATTGATAGTCAGTCAAGGAAAGCCATATTACATAAAAAAAAGTCACCAGGGAGTGGTTAATATCAGTCATGCAGAACGCTTCTCATTTCTATGACAACACTGGTATTTTCATTGCCAACTTTAAAGACACATTAACTAGAATTATGTAATCAATAATCATTTTATGTTGAATTTACGATTCAAAGAAAGATCTGTTGTATTCATTTGCATTAAGCTGTGGAACAAATAGGTAAAGGGCTCAATTAGGGAAAGAACAAATGCAAATTAAGTCTATTTTGTGTTTCATTGTGAGTGTGCGTGTGCTTCACCTCCCACGGCCCACCCTGTGATACATTGTACATAGTGCAGCAGGTTGGCGACTGGTGGGGGTTGTGCCGGTGAGTAATACCTCTCCACAGGGGCTTCTGCACTCCCACGCCTCACTCCTCCTGGAGCGACCAAATAACCACCTCACTCAGAATGATCTCTTATGCATATTTTATCTTTTTTTTTTTTTTTTATCTTCATCACTGCTGTGGTTTTCATCAGTGGCCGACTGATGAGCCTCAGAGCCTTTCCATAAATAATTCTGGATCTAATCAGAAAAGTTTGCTTATGTTGCATAATCACAAATCCATCCCTTTCACTGTTTTCCCATCTCTCCCTCTGTTAGATCTTCCTGTGGGAGCAGAACTTGGAGCGGTTTCACATGGATCTGTTCCGCTGTCGGTGCTACCTGGCCAGCCTGCAGGGCGGCGAACCCCCCAACCCCAAACGCCTGCTGGGCTTTGCTTCACGTCCCACCAAGTTGGCCATGGGTCGACTGGGCATCTTCTCTGTCTCTTCCTTCCATGCACTGGTAAGATTACAAATGCCCGTGCACACATTCACACACACGTTTTTAGTACTCGTGGCTGACTCTTCATTCCAGCTGTCTCCACAACCTGCTGCAATTTTACTCTTAAACCTAATCGGAGCTCCTTAATCTGAAACTCACAACTTTGCCCCATGTGTCTCTACATGTTCTGTGCATGTGAAGTTTCCCGATTGCCGACCCCCAATACCAACCCAGCTTGTAGAGTGGGTGTTTTTATCTGGCCGTTAGAGTGAGTGTCTTGTCACATACAGTACACCCACTGAAAGCAAGAATTTCTGCTTGCCTGACAAATGTGCAAACTAATAAACACGTATGTAGCCTGGGGTTAAAACACACTACAACTTAACATTAGGAGCAATCAGGAATAGGGAAGCTATATAATGAACCCCCTCTCCCGTATTAGCTTTGCACACACGCTACTGTGTTAGCCCTGTACAGCTGTCCTGAAATAGCTGTGCAGATATATTGATATGATTCCGAGTGCCAACACTGGCCTAAAGCTAGCAAGGGTGTTACCCAAATTTTGCAGCTAAATATGGCCTTATTGTATTTCTCTGGAGTCAGAACATAAGTGTGCAGTCGCTGTGAATCAGCTGTCTACCTGGGAAGAAACACAGCTTTAGGTCACAGAAATACTTTAATGTTATATTTGTTAACACTTATATTGGCACTGGTTGTAACTTCAGGCTTGTTCTTTCTTTTAGCCCTCAGTTGTCTCACATTTTGTACTGCCAATAGAATCCAATAGATCTTTATTAGTAGTGAAACTCACTACAGCTGTAGCATATTTAGTGTCTGTTGGCATTGCTGGGTAACTACAACAGAAATCATCACCTCACTGCTGCATTCTTTCAGTTGTAGATTTGACTCTGACAGAGTGTTGAAAAATTTTTTCTTATTTCATTTACTCTGTGCGAAGTCATTTTGAATGCTGTTCTCAACTGCAACACTTGACAGAGAAAGTAAGGCTGAAAATCGATGATATAACCATTTAACCTCAACCCTGACCTAAACCTAATTTCAACCCAAAAGTCAAGTGTAACCTGTAACCTGTCTTACCTGAAAGTAAAGAGAAAAAAAGTTGTCCTTGCTTTGGAGAACTATACTCGTCATTTTATCTTTGCAAGGACACCTACACATGCCATCTTCACCTCATAACATTCAGATCATTCTCCTTACAGATCATACTCTTTACCGTCTGTCATCATTGCCTGAAACAAAAATGGAAACAAAGCATTCTGCCAATTTGTTCTCCTCTACTGGTGCTGACTGCTTTAGCCTGTGGCTAAGAGCCGAGTCATTCGCTCAGTGCTCTGCACCACGCTCTTGTTGTCACCTTGAGCGCTCCTAGAATGTAAAGAATGAAACATAGATGGAATGATCTATATGCTGTTTTGTATCAGCTGTAAACTCTGCCAAACATCATCCAGGAAACAAAGAGCAGAGAGGAGAGAAAGTGGTGCAAACAATCTCTGTAGACCAGTTGGATACAAGCAGACCATCAAACCAAACACACACACACACACACACACACACACACACCACACACACACACACACACACACACACACACACACACACACACACACACACACACATACAGACACATCAGAGGTTGATAGTGTTTTTTTTTGTGATTGGTGGATCAATATGAACTCTGTTAGTAAGCTGCCATCCCCGAGGCACTTTCCCACAAACAGGCTTAACACTCTCTGCCGACCCCCCCTTTTCCTTTCACTGCCTACATCCTCACTTCCTTTGTCTCTCTCTCTCTCTCCGTCTTACTCTATATCCTTCTCCTTATCTGCCTTATTTTCCTCCCTACTGTCTGTCTTCACCATTTCCTCTTCTCTGTCTCACGCCATGTCTGTTTTTCCCATCTTTTTTGTTCATAATTAAATTCAATTTTCTCCCAGATTTGACTTTTTTTTATTAGATTAGTTGAATACTGCTATAAATAGGCACATTTTTTTGGGGGGGGATAATCATCTATTTGCCACGTGTACTGTACGAATGAACTAAATGAAAAATAAATAAATGAACAGAATAGGAGACAGAAGTTGGTAAATAAGTAATGAAATGGAAACAACATTAAAATTAACCAATTCATACAGCTGATGGCAAAACATTAACACTCTTCTTTTTAAGCTCTCAACTGTTTTTTACTGTCACAAAAGGAACATCTCAGTTTCTTTTTATCTTTTAATCTCCACAGTAACTCCTTGTATTCATCAGGGTTGTTATTATCCACTGCCAAAAGATAAATCATAAAATAGGCAGTAAAAAGGCCTCTTACGCGCTGCTTACATAAGAAGAGTCTTGGAGACAGTTTGACCTATTATGTTTGATGTGTGTGTGTCTCATGAGCGCTGACTGGTGAGAAGCCCATCATACGCCCACACGAGTACAGCATGTGCTTGTGTGTGCACATACGCACATGTGCGTTAAAGGATGTATTTCTGCGCCATATACTAAGGTCGGAGTGGTAGTTAAATGTGAATTAACCCAGAAATGTCAAGAGCGGTTTCCTTTTGCATGTTTACTAGGTCATTGAAGGAGACGAGAGGCTGGAAGTGTTCAGTATGCGCCATCAGTATACACTGCAAAGCTAAAAAATGTCTGTTTTTATGTGTTGGTGTGTGTATATGTGTGTGTTATGTGTATAAATGCAAGCAGTGACTCATAAGCCAAAAAGACTGCAGCTCACATCAGTCAGTATACAGTTATAGTCTCCCAGTCCTGATTTTTTTCTTAGTTCATTCATTCACCTGAACAGAAACTCAACAATACTATAAAAAAGCATAAGAAAGAGATTAAAAATTGTAACTAAAATCTCTAATGGGAAACAGTTAAATAGCACTTTAATGCAATTGATCGGTTATGTGAAATGATTTCCAGTAGGCTTACGAATATGAAAAAATCAGACGATGTTTGTATCTCAATTGTCTTTCAATACGTTGAGAAATGACATCAATAAAAGCTGATGTATGTCTAGTATTCCACAGGAAACTGCAAACGTTTAGTGCAATCATTTATTTGTTACATTAAAATCTCTCAAAAGCCTAATAGATACTGGATTTGATGGAAAGTTTTGTAGGCAATGCTACACTGAACTCTGAAACAGCAGGTCATTTAGATGTAAAATAAGTGCAGCTTAAGTGCTTTGTAAGTGGATGAGGTTTTATAGTAACTGCAAAAACCTGAATCATTATCTACAGAGGAAAGACATAAAAGTCCAGATTAAATGAATTGTATAACTTATTATAAATGCTAATGCTCATTTATACATTAGCATGTTGATCAGTTTCTATGAAAATAACAAGTTGGATAGACCATCTTAAAACTCTCCAAACCCTTTCTCTTTGATTGATGTTTCCTGTAATTATCACTGTCACAGGTTTCAGCCCGTACAGAAAGCAGCGTCAGGAGGCGGAGCCAGGCCATGCCTCGCACCTTCAGCAAACGTCGTAGCCGTTTCTCCTCCCTCTGGGGACTGGACACCACCTCCAAGAGGAAGACCAAGGGACATCCTTCAATCAACCAGGTTTCCATAGTGACACATCCTTTGTACAAGCTGTTGATTACTTGATAGTTTTTAGTATGTGAAGTGGTAAAACTATAAGATAGTAATAGTTTGAAGACATAGTCAGAAAGAGGTTATGTTTTGAGCTTTTTTGTTTGTAGGCTAGTTACGTCAAAAAATAACAAACAAACTCAAGAATTGTGAAATTGGATTTCAGTGATAAGAGATGTACTAAACAGTATTTTTATTTATATTCTGTTTAGCATGCAATACAAATTAATATATATATATATATACAAATTTTTGCAGGTATTTGTTGATGGGACGGAGCCGGTGAGGAAACCATTGGAACGGATGTTTGAAGACTCCGCCAGTGAGAAATCTGTAAGATCTCTGACTTTATTGTGTCCTCCTTGACATAATGTAGATGTGTGTTATATTGTTATATTGTTGTCTGCTCTCTTAATGTTGAAATTTTTGAAATAATGCTTGAAAGGTAGAGGTAAGGGTTGAGTACCGGTGAAAATATACATCTGCCCCTCGGCAGGCTTCTGGAAAGCTGGCCTATCAGAACAGAGTGGGCTCATTGGGAGGCGGGCCTTAAAGAGACAGGAGCTAAGTCTGCCTGTTAGAGACAGAGGCTGAACTGAGGGGCTGCATAAACGGCCGGTACAAGATTAATAAGGAGTTTTTTGAACTGTGAATCATGCAAAGCTACTCTAGTGGAGTCCCAGAATAAAAATATAGAGCTTGAAATGAGCATAATAGCTCCCCTTTAACTTTTAACTTCTTTAGCTCCTCTGAGGGCTAGATGACTCATCTTCTTTTTTCAATCGAAAATCTTAAAACACACACAAGTGGTTTAGTGTAACCTAATGTAGGTCTCAGCTTGTTTCTATTTCCATTGTAGTCCTTGCCCATCCTGCAACCAAAGCAAGATGACAAAGGCCACAACAGATACAGTGAATGTTTATGCCTATACAGTCATAACCTCCTGAAGGCTAAACACTAAGTTCCTTCTCCCTTTTAGTTTGGCATTCACTACAGAGAATCAGAGCCCATGTTGCTGTAGGCTAATTCCTTGTCATTGTTTGCCTTTCTCATAGCATTCTCATAAGCCAACATAAAAATCACTGGGGCAACTGATGAACCTTTGTACTTGTATAATGGGATATGGGCTTCTCAAGGCCCTGAGGGCCAGCAACATTGCTCTATTTTCCACCTCCTTTCACTTATCTGAGATCCTTTTGGTGCTCTGTCTTTTCATTTGGTGAGTTATCTGGGGGAAGCACAAAATCCCTGCACCCTTCTGCATCCACAAGCATTTCTTTGAGGTTATATACAAAAATATACAAAATACAAAATATACAAAAGGTCTTATACAACTGTAAAAGCTGCAGAATCGTGTCTTTCCTCAATATTATCAGATGATTGTAGAGTTTATTTGTGGTAGATAAACAACCCTTTTCATCTTCTACAGCTGTTCCTCCTCCTGCATCAGTCAACAAATTATTTGCTTCACAAGACTTTGCAGGACTGACTTGGTCTGTTTCTGCTTTTTCTTTTTATCCTCCCTACTGATTACTCTATGTCATAGCCGGAGATAATGCATTTATTCTTATTCTCTACCATCTTTTTAGCATGTCAGACACCATTTCCAGATCAGCGTTGACAGATTCCCATTTCTTCTTTTCATTTGCCCCAGGCAGTTCTAACTCTATCAGCATCATAGGCCATGGACTGGAGGGATATTTCTGTCTGCTAATCCCACCGAGACAAATGTGATCTGATATGTTCAGATCATTAGATTTCTGATGTTTCAACAAATTATGCATACATTTGCTACCAAAGGATAACAGATACACCACCTTGGCTCAGGTGTATCTGTTGTATTGACTACAACTTACAGCCAATTGCAAATAATAAATAATATCTTTAGGAAAAAAAAAAACATTATATAACTTGTTTTCTGCACTGCCTCATCAGAGCCTGGTAAATGAGGAATTTATATGTACTTTAAGGAAAAATGTCCAATTACCCATGGGTTGTGCAAGGACAAGCATGCCAGCTGCATATTTTATAAGAACTGGTAGAATGCAGCTGAGTTGAGGAGGAGAGGGAAGACAAGTCTCTGTCTTAACTCAGCAGATAGAAACAAATTCTGCAGCACTAACCCACTCTGACTGTGGAGGCCCCCAGTGGCACCATGGGAGACTGATTTCCTTCTACCCACGCCCCAACTTCAGCTGGCAGGGTATGGGATGACAGTAAAGAAATGCATACTGCAGAAAGTAACACGCTTCATTTGGTAGTAAGAGAGCTGGAAACGCTGCATCAGTAGCAAAGATTTAAGTTTTCTCAATGAGCATCTCCAGCATGATTAGTTCCAAATGTTCACATCTGATGGCTTTTTAATTCTCTGTTTGTTCTGGGGAATCCCACTGATGGCAAAAGAGGGGGATGAGAGGGAAAGAGAGTTTAGTGTGCCGACTAGGACCCCCGCCCCCCCAGCAGAGGCATCCTAGATGGGCCAGGAGGGGAGCCAGATGGTGCCGAGCAGGGCTAGGGAGTTCAGGGAGTTGGGGGGAGGTACTAGTTATGGGCCTCCCGGTCTGTTGTCTGTCTGAGAAAATGTGTGTGCGTGTGTATGTGTGTGTGTGTGTCTTTCATTGGAACCAAGTGTGTCTGTATTTTGTTTGTAAATGTTAACACGAGTGTGAATGTTTGTGCATAAAAGAATGTATTTCTGCATATAGTCTGCTCCGTCTGTCGCCTTCTTTCTCTCACTTTCTCTCTAACCAATGCACAGATTCACACACACACACACACACACACACACACACACACACACAGCTACAATACAGCCAAGTCTAAGTTCATTCAAACAGGGACCACCGGGCCAGATTGTTAACTGTCAGCAGATTGTATAGCGTGAATGAAAAATGGGGAAGAGGGAGAAGATGGAGTGATGAACAGATAGAGTAGAAGGGCCACCAGAAGGAGAGGCAATGATTAGTGCTGGGGGAGAAAGCAGCACGATGGAGGGATGAAAGAATAAACGGGTTTGTGGATGCTGTTACCTGATAGGAGGAGATAAGGTATCGGTGACAGACAGTGTGAGGTCGAGTAGAAGAGACGAGTGAAACAGAATGATAGGAGAGAGGCTGACATGGCTGCCAGATTGTCGGAGGTCAGAGTGATGGGCTTAAAGGTTACAGACTACGGTTTGAACAGAATGCACACAGCCATGAAGATTCAAGTGCACACACATACTATATGTAACACACACCCACACAGAGAGATGATTGATTGTACCAAGAGGCTCTCATCAACACAAATGAATTAGATTTTGTAATCAGATCTCCTGCTGCTTTCAGGCTACCACCAATTTCCATCATATTAGTCTAATCATTCATTCAAGTAAATCTGCTTTCTTCAGGGAACATGAAATAATTTGGAGGATCACTGCATGATTTTAGTGATTATACTAGTAGATAATAGAATATGGCTCTTTTTGGGGGTGGTTTCTGCGTTTTATGTGAAATGAAATCTTCCTTCTACCCATAGCTGAAGCTCAAGGACAACTGGAAGGTTTTCATGGTAACATTAAATTAGCTGTTTTCTGGCTACTCAAAGATGTATAAACCCTCCGTATGTGTGTGTGTGTTGCTTTTTCAGAAGGAGAGAGAGGGCTCAGTGAAAAGTCTTCCTCAGCAAAACGTAGACAGCGACATTTGGGTTCCTGATTACCTGACTCCCTCCTGGGTATGTCTCCCGAACAATCAGCCCGTCCTGGCCATCATACAGCCTGCTGAGACAGTGCTGGAAGTCCTGAGCACAGTATGCAAGGTGAGCCAATACTGACAGGAGGGCAACATTACTGGAGAGAATTTACGGCTCTTCGAGTTTCTATGAAGATGATGCATGCTGTACAATGTATTGTGCGTAAGGAGGAGAAGATACTATGCATAATTACACACCAAACATTATGCAATTTGGGGTGACAGGTGATTTACAATTTGCACAACCTTTTCTCTCTCATAGCCTTTAACTTTATTGCATGTAAGCCCGCGCACACAAATATAGTCACACATAAATACTACAACAAAACCGGTGACAGTCGAGCTGCTAAGCATGCAACAATTCATTTTAACAGCTTTTTCAACAGTCTTGAGGAACAAGTCTCATAAAATTGCACACATCTCTGTTGAGTTTAGAACATTTGGTTACATAAGGATAATAAAATCTTGTCATTTTACAGTCTGTAGACAGCTCCATTCAGTTCACTGTAACAGGAAAGCAACATGGATTATTAGATGCAAATTATCAGAGGTTAAGAGGTTTTCTTTCTTGAATGTGAGTCCAAATATGGATCTGAGAATACCTGTGATGTAAGACTGTCTCTGGTACCTCTAAGAAGTGATTACTGTAGATGTTGCCTGAGCTCTCAGACTTTTCAAAGTCATTTTCTTACCTTATAATATACACTGCATATTACTGCCACACACACAGTCTTGTCAATTTTATTTCCACTTCATCTCCTCTTCTCCCTAATTGGTCTCAGCCAGTGACACACTGGAATAATGATGCCTAATGATACATATACGTTCCACTTAAGGGTCTGTCAAAACACGTGTATAAAGCTGATCGATGTGTGTGTATGTGTAGGCGTTTTTTATGAATGCCATAAACATGTCACAAGGAACTGGAGCGTCTAATTCATGGCCGCTGTGTGTTACATGCATGCAGATACATGTGGATTACATACATGATTGGATGCATGTATTTCTGCATCCTTTTGTCAGGGGATGTCATGATCTGTAGAGAGTGGTAATGGTAAAGGGAATTAGCTTAAACGAACTAACAGGGAGAATAAAACACAGGTTATAGTTTTGTAGCAGCAGTTAGTGTGATTAAATATGAGAATGAATACATTTTTTATCTCTTAAATATGTATTTTTCCTCTTGTCTTATTGCCTCCAGACCCATAAGATAGACCCATCCGGCCACTATCTGCGTCTAAAGGTGTGGGTTGACAACCAAATGCTCTTCTATGTTCCTAAACTTGAAGAGGACATCTCTGATCTGGTGAGGAAACACACACTGTGGCGATAACTTGTGATGTAAAGGAGTGAATACTCCAATTTTGGAGTCTAGGCAGTCATATGATGAACCATGAAGCTACAATATTAATATCAACCATATGAAGTAATGAAAGATAAGTACAAGACAGTCATTTCACTGCATGTGTATTGTATTTTTTGTTGTATTGCAGTGTCAGCTGAGACACAATGTCCCATTTGGATTCAGGGGTCTTCACCTTATTATTAATTAATTTTTGTTTCATTTCAGGCAGATATAGATGCACGTTTCTGCATGTTTTTATGGCTCAGTTGCTGATTTGATTTGCAATCCCAGGATGCAAAGGAAGCACCATAGTATATGCTATGAATTATGCAAAATAGTTTCTGAGTATATTGTGTGGACAATGAACTGTACCAGTTTGTGTGTCTGTGTCTGTACCAATCTTATTATTCATATAAACAATCACTCTCATTGAAAAAGACCTCACCTCCACATTATTCAGCCTCTGTAAACCCCAAAACGAATTCTCTTTGTGACAGTGCTTTGTAGGTGATACACTGAACTCTGTCTCAAAGCGCAATCGTTGTGTAACTCGCGCTTTTCCTCAAGTGCTCTTTTATCTTCCTGCTTTGATCAGTGACTCATTTCATCCTCTTTCATCCTTACTCTTGATATTACATTATTATTTCTCCACAGTGAAGGGTATTACACACTGCAGACTTCTGTTTCTGTCTGTTATTTCATATACACAGCTGTGTCTATGCTCTCGCCCACTGTGAGGTCAACCCTTGTATGAGCACCCGCTCACTTCACAGACTTGACCTGGATTTTGACCCCACAACCTTCACGCGCAATTGCTCTGTTAAGGAGCCTGAATAATACATGAATCTATCCATTCTTTATTAAGAGCGATGACGTGACCTTGACCTTCGCCATCCAACAACACTGCTATCCTTCCATTTTTTGCCAATTAAATATAATTTTCTTGTTTTTGCAGCTCTACAAAGAGATTGAGATCAGTCCCAAAGCTACCAAGGTGATCCGCTTCGACAAAGCCGAGTCCTGCTCCATCGGATATGGTAGGCTAGTCTCTTTTTGAACTACATGGACTCAGTCCCCCTAATACTCCTAAATTCTGTATCAAATTGATTTTGTAATCGACTTCATTGAGTCATGCTTTGTTGGGGACTAAATGGGGTGATCCAGCTTGAGTGCACTTTGTCTTAAGTGGATCTAATTGCTCAGCAGTTATGCTGCAGCAGTGCACACTAGAGGTCTTACGGGTCCAAAGTGTTGGACCCGACCCGAAATGTACCTGTGGAAAACCTACCCAAACCCGACATGCATAAATTGATTTTCAAAAAAGAGAGACCCGACCTGAGGGGGACCGGAGCACAGCCAGACCTGACCCAAATAGAACTGAACATAACAGACCCAAACCAAAATGCAGTCGACCTGAACAGAGAGAGAAGACAAACGCCGGCAGCATCCTGATGCGCTATCAATTAATTTGTTCAATTAAGAAGCAGCCGCAGCGGGAAAGAGCAGCAATATTATATTAATAATGCCCTAAGAGCGAATGTAAAGTTATAGAAATGAAAACAATTTGTTTATACGCTTCAAACACAGATAACAATATAATCAAAATCACATTCCACCTCCTGTACCAACAATAAAACCTTGTGTAGCAAACTGGGTGATAGACAGACAATGTTCTAACCCATTTACTCTTCATTTTATTTAATATAAATTAATAATAAATGTCATATCTGTGAATCAGATTCCAAAATGAATTTAACAACATAAATCTTGTAGACGATTTTTCGGTTCCCTTGTCAGAACCTTTTTCTCATCTTTGTTGCCTGTTTGCAAAAAACAGAAGCAAACAGCTGATGTTCCAGTTGGTTTTACCTCCTTGTTCTCTTTTTCCTTTTACTTGTTCCTCACGTCGATTCGCTTCACAGTTCACATTCACCTCTCACTCTTACACAACATTTTCTCCCACAGTGATTGTGACATACCACATGATCAGAGCTGACACTCTCGGGTCCGTTCAAGTCCACTCGGGTATTTGACATAGGCCTATTGACATACAGACCTGGGACCCGCAGCAGTAAAAGGAGACATGACCCAATTAGACTGAGTAGAATTTGGACTGACTTGGGATTTGAATGGAGCTGTGAAGACCTCTAGTGCACACTGTCAAATTGAGATATTTCAAAAAGGACCTAAGAGAATTAATGTCTGAATCTATCTCTGTGTCTTATTATCTATGTCTATAGGTTTTTCTGTGGAGGTTATAGATGAGGATGGGACGCAGCAGCTCCATATTACTGAAGTGAAAGCAGGGGGACTGGCCTCTGCTAAAGGTACACTTTTATTTTCATTTTTTTTTGAAAGGAGAAAAACAGAACATTAGCATACCAAATATCATGTGTGTAGTGTACTGTACATTCAGTACATTCCTGAGAGTTGACATTCAAACATGAAAGACACAAAGAACAAAACAAAAATCCAGAACAATTATCATAATTGAATTTGAGTGCCATAACACCAGAGGTTATGTAAGGGTTATGTGAAAGTTGGGTACATATTTCTCTCTTGAGTTGACATTGCGTACTCAACACCCAAATACTTGACCTGAGAAACACCTGATGCCACATGACATCTTATCAGTGCATCTTTGTGTGACTGCATCGCATCAGCTACTGGGCAAACAAAGCTACGTTTATTTTGTTTGGAAGAGGAGGCTGCCTGTTTACTTAGGACAGAGCAGCAAAGAAATTTAGAAAAAGAACACATATTCTAGCATCATCATAAACTTAGAAACGAATCAATACGTCCATGTGATAGGAACTAGAAAACATTTAATAGAAAAACAGTAAAAATTAAGTAGAAAAACATCTGGGTGCTTGCAGCAATACATATAAAAAGGTATGAATCACCCGTCTAGACTCTACATTTGCCCATCAGATGATTACTGCTTTTTATTCTAAAGAAGGTATGCCATGCCATAACATTAATGCATAAAATTAAAAAAAAAGACAGTGTCTGAGCTTTCCTCTACTTCCTGAGAGCAAAAACAGCATTCCTTTGTCTGCTGTTTGAACAGCCGGTTCTAGAGATCACCCCCCCCCCCCCCCTCCCACTGGTCCCTATCTTTTAACGGAGCCAGAGAGTCCTAATGAGTGTCAGAAACACACGGCCGCTCTGTAGATAGAAAACTAATGTATAGAAAATAACATGCCCCACTATTGTGCCCCAGGGTTAGACCAAGGTTACTCAAGTGTGAGATTGTGTCCTCCACAGCATTAGCAATCTAAAAGCTGCTAGCTTAGCGAGGATACAGCCGCGCTGACTCTCCACCTCTAAAGGCGAGTAGAGATAGAGAAAGCTTGTGGCATCCAGACAACACAATGCATCTTTTTTGGAATATTACACTACATTTTGCTGAATCACAGAATTAAGTATGCCAGGCACAACGTTAGTAGGTCCACATGTACGCTGGGATGAGCCTGTGTGTGCGTGCATGTGTTTTACTCAAAGTGAGGAGAATGAATGGGGAGTGAAAGAGATCACGCTTCAATTTCTGCAGGGTATATGGAGAAACCAGGCCAACACTGGACAAGGAGCCCCAAAGGGTCTTTTTCTATCTCTTTCTCTCTCCCTCACTGGTAATTTCTGCTTCCCCTCCCCCTGCAGAAGCACACACACAGACACATACATGCAACACACGCAGCCAAGCACACACACACACACAACAGTATATGGCCAGAGGGGTTATCTCTCTCTGTCCAATAAAGACTCTGCTACAGCTGACATTTCACATCCCAGACAACTAGGTCATAACTTAGGGCTAAATGCGTGCCTTGCGTGTCTATATATGTAACTGTGTATGTGCCTGCAAGTATCTGTTTATAGCATGCAGTGCATTATAAAAGCCATTTTACAGATTGTCTGCTGTTTCTATGTAAACTGAGACTGCAAGCCTGAAGAAAGGCTCACAAGCAGACTTGTGTGTGTGTGTGTGTGTGTGTATGTGTAGGCTCATGTGTGACTGTGTAAACAGGAGCAAAACCCTTTGTCTTCATTTCTCAATGAGGGCAGGTGAGACCGCTGTCAGACCTCTGAAACAGCTGTCACAACCAATCAGGTTTATTGGGCGAGGTTGGTTGCTAATTGGTTGGCTGATTGAGTGCTAATTGTCAATTAGCAGAGCAGGGGCACAGGTGGTCGAGGGGAGGGGCAAGAGAAAAAGCCTCAAACTGAAGCTGTGTTCTAGTGAAGTCTTTCTTTTTCATATATAGCACCACATAGACTGTATATGTGAAGACAGGACAGGAATAGACATGCATTGCACTCTCCTTCTTAAACCCACCCAGTCTCGTTAGATTAAAATTTGCCTGAAGCGAACAAACATTGAGGATGCATTTTTAATGTATTGGAACACATTAGAGTCCCAACATGTCTGATTAGACACAGAGCTGCTGTTGAGGAGTATGGCACTAAAGTTTTGTTTTTGTATATCATTTGTACACATTAGCACTCTTGAGTTGATGGCCCATAGGAAAGCTAGCATGTCGGATGGTGTCTTGTTGTTTGGCAATGAGCTGACAGAGACACCTCCCACTTACTGTGCGTCGCTTTCATGATCAGTCTTTTCTGTGAGCCACCTGCGCGAGCTGAATTTTACATTTCCCGCTTTGTTTTTCGTCCTTTTATTCTCCGCCAGGTTTGAAAGTAGGGGATGAGATCCTGTTGCTGAATGGTAAACCCGCATCCGCCCTCCAAATGGATGACATGAGGGCTGCATTTGTAAACCAAGCGTTGACCCTGAGCGTCAGCACTCTGCCCCAGCTGGACTCTTTGGTGCTGTGCTCTAATCCACCACGGCGCTCCGATGGGGAGCAGGACCTAGCCACAGACATCTTCTCCCAGAGCCAAGGTAAGGCTTCCTGTTCTAGATAAAGTCGTGGATACATGTGATTTAAGTTTTTGTTATTATTTCTGTTATTAATGGAAAGTTTCATTTGATGATTAAGCCCACAAGTGCTTCATGCTGTTATGTTCCTGTTGGTCCAGATGTTCGTAATGGGAGTTAAAATCAGACCAAATGGGGTTATCCACACTGATGATTACTATATCAATAGCTTAGCTGCATGTCAGAAAGATAGTTTGATCCGTGGAACCTAAGTTGTCTTTAGTTTTTATTCATGATTCTTGTTTTGTACCATCATTCTCCCTCTAAACCCCCAACTTTGTATGAAGAGAAAAAAGGGGACAATGCAGATGGTGATGTATCTTTTTAAGTAGAGGGTGAACAGGGCGATCCGCTAATTATTCATGGATGCCGTCTGATAACCAACCTGCAGGCAGCCGCCAGCTTTCCTCTGACCTGCTCTTTTTATGCGTGCAAGGGCACCATTTGTATTCCTTATAAATTGGGGCTTGCAGTGCACAGGCTGACAAGCTGGCATTGTTTATACAGGGACTTGGAGTAGTATGAATATTAATATGAATCCTTCAGTAGTGTGAAGCTGTCATTGAGTAGGATATGTCATACGCAAAGGGTCAGACAGAGAGCAAAAACACTTGAGCAGCCAGATGGAGGTTATCGATGATATCATGCTTAAGAGTAGATGGGTGAGCACAAGAGGCCTTCAACACAGAGGAGACATTTAGGTGGAGATTTCTCACATATAAGGACCAATTTGACTGTAGAAATACTAAGAGTTACAGCGATGTTTTTATTGCCACTCTTTTCACCAAAACTCACAAGAAACACAAGGTGGAGTCCCTACTTGACACAGCTGGATACTAGGAAAAGATTATATTTTTGGATTATATATTTATTATGATGGAAGGTTGAGGTAGTAGGGATGCCTATTTACAGGTTACCTTTTTCAAAACACAGATGCTCTGTGCATGGAATTAAAAGAAATCTGGACTCTGAGATTTCTCTTTAAGTCCATCAAAGCAGGAAGTGTAGACAAAGAGAATCAAATGATTTTGAGCAACAATCGAGATGTGGATTTTACAAAAGAGGCTCTATCTGTAGCTCACACAGTTTTTACATAAATATATACATTCTTGTTCCTCAGTAAGCCCTGCCTTTGTCTCTGTCTGTAGAGGACATCCTGGATGAGGTGTCAGGGTTGACAGTAGAGAGTCTAGATGAGAGTTTGGCGGAAGGACCTCGGCTGACCCTGCAGAGCCCCGGAGATCATCAGGAAGACAAGACCTGCACGGGGGCTGAACAGAAGGTAGATATGGCATGCAAAGACACAACTTTGGCCTCGTGTGTGTATACATATCAAACAGACACATACATGCAACAGAGCGGGGGATTAACAGTGTAGTTATACAAAGGATAGAGTATCATACACACCCGATCAGATGTATTGTTGCAGACAGAGACAAAGACCAGCAGCTTTGGTGTTGGTTTTCCAGTGTGTGTGTGTGTGTGTGTGTGTGTGTGTGTGTGTGTGTGTGTGTGTTTGTGTGTGACCTGCGGATCAGTACTGCTGTTTGAAGTGGCTGATTAGCTGCATTTTTTTGCGTTGCCATCTTTCAGCCTGCTGACAAGGTCATTTAGCTTCAGGGGCAGCAGGTTTCATTTCTCGCCATTTCTGATCTCAGATCTGCCAGAGAGAAAAGCAAAACACTGACATCAATGATCAACAATCTAACACAATCTGGATGTGTGTGTTTGGACAGAGTTTGAGAGCCCATATGTTTATGATTATTTAAAAAACCCTGTGGCAGGTTTTAATATTGTTCTAAATATTTCTTTACCCATGTCAGGTGTTGTGTTTTTGTTTTTTGTTGGGTTTTTTTGTTTGTTTCTGTGAGGATATTGCTGGTACACAAAGTGGAAGTGAGCAAAAAGCTGGGACATTTTCAGAGGCCTCTTCTCGTGTGATACTGGTGACCTTAACACAAAGGTCATCTGATTGACTTTTTGGAACAGAAAGATCTGAGAAACACAAGTTCGTAAGTGGTCCAACACACAAACACAGCCGTTTTTATACGATTTCACACACATGCGACTGCTTTAAAACAGCTTTTTAGTAATTCAATTCAATTTCCAGAATGATTACGTGATGGATAATGTCTGTCGAAATCAAACACTGTTGATGAACACCGCAACCTTAATCATATTCTGACATAAATAACAGAATTGTTTTCATACAGCGTTTACAACATACTACATGAATTTACTTTTGTGGTGTTTTCAATAGCTTGTGTTTGAGTCTGTCTTTTACTCTTAAGTCCTGGATACGCACATGAACAGATGTGTATGCAACCTCTGATGTGTGTGCGTGCATGTGAGGTGTGTGTGTGTGCATTTGCCGTACGTGCGTACTCTAGTGCACAGAGATGGAGACAGACAGATGAGTGAGAGAGTGAGTGAACAGCATCACTTTCTAATTATGTCTGGTCTTATCAGGGTCGGCGCAGTGATTGCTAGGATGCGCCGTGTGCCAGCCGGTCTCCCTTGGATATGGTTGTCACTTCCATTACTATAGCAATGGCTGATAACCAGAAACCACCGGAAACATTTTTTTTTTTTTTTTTTTTTGGTACTTCTCTGTTGATAGCTAAGACACGAACAAAAGATGAAGAAAGGGTAAGGGACAACACTGTGCATTCTTGTGGATGTGTGTCAGTGAGCTTCAGGGAGGAAGGGAGAACTAATGGGTGAGGTCAGAGCTGGCTCTAGTCTAGACTCAGTCCTGTTGGACAGTGGCAGTGCTGTGACTCCAATGTGCCATTAGTAGTTGGAAGGAAAGTACGGGAAGATGAGAGATATACCGACAGATAGGGTTGCCGGGATGGCTAGATAGGAATGACAACTCTGCTTAAGTCTCTTTCAGTGTACTTGACGTGTGGAAAAACGTCTAAACTTTACAAAACAGTTTGAACACAGTCCATAATTAACATTTAAAGGGCTTTTTGCTATTTTAAGCTCATATAAGCAATATTATATGCAAGAAGAAATCCATTTAGATCTATTCTGACACAATGCAAAACACAAAATGGAGCATGCGGTCTTTATATAACGCACTTAAAGTGTTTGAGTTAATCATTTTTACAAGTACAAGTTTATATGCAGTGTTACTAGTGCCAGAGTAGAGGAAAGTCAGTGTAGCATTATTATCCACCAAGTGAGGGCAAATTTGTATATGCAACTGAAGGAAAAACAGCAGCACACAATGGATACTGTGTGTTTGTTCATCAACCAATAGTCTCAAGGTTTTTATACCACTAGATCCACATGAGAAATAATGCGGTCCCTTCGGAAGACACAGTGATGAATACTGCTTACCCTCGTCTGTAATGTCCCTTGGTGCTTTTAATGCTTAGCCATGTGCTTTTTTTTTTATTGTCACAGGCTGTTCCACACAAATATAAGAAAAAAAACAAAGCCCTGAAAGCAAGGTGAAATGGGACGAAACAGTACAACAGAACAGCACAGCCGTATGAACATACTGTAGCTCTGGAAGTCCATGATCTCGATCATCATCTCACCTTTCAGTCTCTCACCTCCTGCCCCACTTTCACATGTGCGGGCTGTTTTTCCCTCTTCATTTCCTGCCGTCTGTCTTACCATCTCTTCTGCATCCTTCTTTTTTCTCTGCTCTAATTTTTTTTTTTTTTTTTCCTTGGCTGTTTGATTTATTGTCGTATTATATTTTGTCCCCCCCATAATTCAGAGCAACAATGTGACCATGTCCTCTCTGTATTTTTCTTTTTTCTCTTTGTCCTTTCTGATCATCCTGTCTCCTTATCTGTCATCCTTTTTGTTTTTTCATGTTCTTTCTTTCCTCCTCCACATCTGTCAGTTTTCCTCTAATGTCCTGCACTTCTTTACCCTCCTCCTCCCTCTCCTCACTAAACCCCTGCTGTTCATTACCATAAACAACATGAGGCTGCTGTTGGTTCTCAAACAACTCTGCCCGCTTAACTCTCCAGCCGACTGTGAGCTCTGACCTGAGCCCGAAGCACTTGGACGCTTCCTCTGTCAACAAAGACAATTCAAACTTGCCTCAAAATTCTCTGGTAATTTCCAAAACCATGTCATTTCTCTTAAAAAAAAAAAAAAAAAAAAGTGGTTGCCTTTTTTTTTGTTTGTTTATGATCACTCTTTTGTTTCCCCTCTCTCCTCTTTGGAACGGCCCCAAAGTGCCGAAGATCGAGTCTTACCTCATTTCACCTAGCGCCCGCGGTCACATGGCGGCAAGACAGAGGGGAAAAAGAGGCAAAGTGGGACAATTTTAATTATCCCCACATTCTAATTACTTCATTCTCCGCAGTGTTTCACATCATTTAGTGGAGATAAATGAGTGTCTGGCTAGCCGGAGGAAACAGGGAGGTTCATTATTTTAGACAAAGCACAGAGCCACCTCCTCAATATGATAAACCAACCGGAGAATAAAACAGCGATTGCTTGGGATAACAGCAATAATAGAGATGACGGTGATTGCCAGTGTTCTCCAAGGTGTAGTATGTCGCACTGACAAGAGCTGGTTATAATTTACATCTCTATCAGTTTGGCTTAGGGGCAATTGAAATGAAAAATGCATTATTCAGTGTGTGAGGAGTTTGGGGTGGGGGTGGAGGGGGGCAGTTTTCATCGAGGTTTGTTTTGATTGACTCCTGATGGTATAATTTTGGATAAACAACTCCTTGAATGCAGTGTATTTGTTTAATGCAGTTGCCGACTACTTAACATCTTAACATTTTTTTTCTTGCTGTAATCATTCTTCCTGTTCATACTGACCATTAGAAGATCCCCTCCAAATGCACTTAAGATGAGGCTTCAGTCGTCTAAGTTAGTCGAATAAAATTGATATTTTCCACAGTTCTGATCTTGATTTGTGTCTCAACGGAAAGCGTTTTTCATGTCCAGATGCAGTCGAAGGACTGTAACAAAAAGAGGGAATTTGGCTCTAGAAAGACAGTAACTTTGAAAGTTATTATCTTGATTTGACTAATTTGGATGACTGAAGCCTCATATTAGTTTTAAGTAAACTTTTAAATGCATTTTACCATGGAGGGAGGGCTGTGGATGTTGTCCCCCATCACTTACATTGAAAGTAACATTACGAAGGGATCTTAATGGCCGGTATGAACAGGAGGAATGATTACCGCATGAAAAAACACGTGTCAGTGTTCATATGGGCACCTGACTATTGTTTTAGGACATACTTGGAAAATCTGTGAGCCTACAGCTTTGTCCAGATTTTGTTTTCTTTCCTGTCATTTCACAATCTTCCACTGGAGGGAGTACTGTGCTGATTCATGAAGCCTGCTGCACAACAAACATGTTTCTATTACTGAGCAACTAAGAACAGATCTGGTTCAGGAATGATTACTGATATTTATTGGATCATCACAGTATTTAACCATTTATAGGCTTTATTCCTTGTCTGTGTGTGTGTGTATGTAGTAATGTAGGTTAAAATACATATTGATGTTAGGTCAGTTTTTATTTATATAGCCTAATATCACAAAATTGCCCCCAGGGGGATTTACTGTACAGCATAAAACATCCTCTATGCTTAGCCCCTCGATTCAGATGAGAGAAAAACTCCCCTAAAAAGCCTGTAATAGGGAAAAAATGGAAGAAACCTCAGGAAGAGCAACAGAGGAGGGATCCACCTTCCTTGAACCAAATTGAATCCTCTTATGTCATTATTACTGAATAGTAACTCACTGTTTTTAAGGACTGAGAAACAAAAGCCTTGCATTTGACACGAGGTTATAGCGAGGAAACTTGCAGCACACAAATCAACTGCTTCAAACTCGAAATGTTCATGCACAGATTTGTGAAAACTCATGTCATAACATAATCATCCTTTCACTTCAGATTAAATGATTAAAGTCTCTCTCTCCCTGTGTGTGTGTGTGTGTGTGTGTGTGTGTGTGTGTGTGTCATGTCGTATATCCCATCATTCCTCGCAGGGATTTATGGATTTGCATGTTTCCCTGATTTCACATGAAAGTGAACTTTAAGACTCTCCCTCCCCCCCCCCCCCCCCCCCCCCCACCCCACCCCTCTGAGTTCACTGACACTGACAAGTATATGCATGTTCTTTCTGAGAAACAATGTCTGTTCAAGCAGGGGTAGGATTTGAGTGATCAAATTTGCTATATTTCTATTTACTTGTAAAAATGTGTGTATCTACATGTCAAAATATAACACACACAAGAGGGTATAAATATGTGTGTGATGTGTATCTGTATGCCAAGTATGTGGATATGTGTAATCTCTGTTTATGCTGGCTCTCACTGTGCATGGTTTCAGCTGGCGGGTGTGGGAGCAGGTTCGCGCTTGTCTCCGTGCTCCTCCCTCATGCTGTACTTCTCTCTCTCTGTTCTGAAGGGCGGGTACATGTTGTAAAAAGGTGAGGATTTGTCTGTGGGTTAGGAAATGCATGTATTGGACCGACTAGAGAAAAAGGTATTGCTGCTGGGGCTTTCTTTACTCACTTGATTCTTGCTTTTGATTGTTAGTTTATATATTCTTTCCTAAGCTGCTGTTGTTTTCACATGTCTGAGGTACAATATTTTCCATTTGCTCCTGGCTGATTTTGTAATTAACAAAGAAGGAGGTCCTTTCTATCAGACTTAATGTGCATCATTAAAACCACACTTGCATTTGATAAAGCATTGAAAGTATCTTGCTTGAAGTTTTTACATCACCATTTTTGAAGAAAAAAAAAGATTTGTATTGATGCTCGCTGGAAGAAAACCCTCGACTTTCCCTTCATATTTAGAAGGTGTAACATTCTTTTCTTATCTCTGCTCTCTCACATCTGCAAATCAGTCAGAATTAAGGCAAGGTCTTATCGGTGTAAGGATTACATAACTCTTGTTTTTCAGGAATGACAAGTGTGCAGCAGGTGTGGTATCACAAGCGATCACTAGATTGACAAGGGTGGTGCTAGAGAGTGAATTTCAGGTTTTAGATGGAACCTATTCTAGTATGAGAACTGGAAACTCCAGTCATCAAATACCATTCGCCGAATTGACTCCAAGCTGCTTTGACTTCCAGAAGGAGATGTTAAATGTGGTTCTGGGTAGGTTTTTATTTTCCAATCGTTTTCCAGATGTTTTCATTTTGACTATTGTTGTGTTTATTCTCGGGGCAGTTCAGAGACTCATTGTGAGCTCAAGTACTTAATATTATATGTTTTTGTTTTATAAGGCTGCTGTGAAGTGTGGTGACATAAGTCTCTCTGAGCTGTGATGAAAGAGAGAGAGAGAGAGAGAGAGAGGGAGATGCCAGATGCCTGTTTTCTTTTCCTGTTGGAGTGTTTTGCTCTCACCACCCACTGCTTCCTCACCTCCCTATTTTCTCCCTCCTTTTTCTCCTCCCCTCTTCCATCTCTCATGAGGATGTGATGTTTGATCTTCTTATTTAATGTTGTATTCTTCGGTGCTGCTGCTGCTGCTGCTGCTTCCGCTGCTCTCAAACACCTGGACAGAAGAACGAGACAGGCAACAAGGACAGACAGAGAGAAGAAGAGTGGAAACAGGGAGATGACAGGGGAGCATGCAGAGGCAGTCAAGGGGGGGGGGAATTGAGAAAGAGAGACTGATTGGATAGACGCTGTAGAATAAGGTGACACGACTGCGCTGTTGTTTATTGCAATTTGTTCTATCCAGTCTGCTTATTGACCTATTTGTTCAGCTGTATTGGTAATGTTTTTTTACCAGCAGTCTTTTGAGAGTTAAATAGCAAGTTTAAGATCCATACATCCTGTGCAGTGTATCAGTCGTACATTTTTGGAGGAAGATAAAAAAAACCCACCCTCATAGCACTGAGTGGCATGGAGGAGTGGACAGGAAATGGACCTCTGACTTCTCGTTGAACTCTGTTCTCTGACCCGCCAGCATGTCAGCCTTCAGGAGAAGGGGGAACTTCAAACGCTCGACCGAATCCATCTATGATATGTTACAGCTGGTGAGCCGTGCAGTCTGGTGTGTGTGTGTGTGTGTGTGTAACCAACAACAAAAAAATTATCCACTGTTTTATTAACTAAGCATCACTGTGCTGCAAAAAGTGTGCAACAATTGGCATGTATTATCAGTTATGGCTCACTATGATGCAATTATGATAGAACATTGCTAATCTTGACTTTTATCCTTTTTAAATCAAATAATCTAATTACTGAGATGCATTCTTATGTCTATGCTCCCCATTTATCAACATTTTACCAATGGAAACTTGTGCATAGTCGCTCTTATCGTGGCTTCATAATTAGTGGTGGTGGTAAAGCATCACGCAGCCATCCTTCTTCTCCAGCCTGTCTCTCCGTCTCCATCTCCCGCTGTCGTCTGTCTCTGTTGCTGCTCCATCTGTCACTTGGCTGCCATTAATTCCTCTGGCTGTCAAGGGCAAGACCTTGTTTCCGAGTGGCAAGACTGTCAATGCCATTACTCTGTTTAGAAATCTAATTTGTTTTCCATTTTTCTGGCTCTTCATGGACTACAGTGTGTGTGTGTGTGTGCGCATGTTACTGTTGCATATTTGCATATTAACCACAAAGTCAATATTACATGATGTCCTTTTTTTTTTCCAGACTTGTGTCTTTGTTGAATGTCTTGGAGACCAAGTTGGGGACTTTTAAATTCTCTGCAATGCAAACTAACAGGACTAACTGTCAAAGATTTGATCTGTATGTTAAGTGGATTGTTTTATGTTAATTTGCATTTTACTGCATTATTCTTCCAGTCTTCTCTGTTGTGGGAAGTGTGTGTGTGTGTGTGTGTGTGTGTGTGTGTATGTGTGGATCCAGCAGTGCTGCAAAACAGGTTTGAATACCACCTTGGAAAATTGTGTTTGTCATTACCGCAGCACAACAGGAGACAAGCCATGGAATCAGCAAAGACAAGCGAAGTCTCCAGCTGACCATCTGTCTTTAAATCAGTCAGCAGAAGTGTGTTATCACAGATTACAGTTAATAAACACTTTCCCTGACACCTCACAGATGAGGGATGTTTTTGTGACATACATGTACAAAGGTTACTTCTATGAATAACACTGATGACTGCAGGATTGAATTAGAAGCATCAATCCTGGTAAACTAAACGATGCTCCTGTGTTGTGTTTTGTGCAGATACAGATTTTGACTTTCATCAGTTTTATGCAACAGTTTCACTGCAATGACTCACTGTTTCTAGTTGTGCTACTTTGTGCTGGTTTCAGTATGCATGTTCTTTAAAGGTTTATTTTATGAATGACAGTTACCTTTTAGGTTTAGGATTATAATGAGCTTTGTCAAGGCTAGGATTAGCTGTGTAATGTTGGTCTCTGACAGGAGTTGCGTTAAATTAAACTTGGGGTATAAATTTCTTCCAATTAGTGTTCAGTGTGGGAGGGCTGAGCTCATTCATTCCCCAACATTTCAAGGATATCTTTTTTTTTCTAATTGTCTTTTTTAATCTACCAGTCATGGCTGAGTGGAGAGGGTGAAAAGATATAAATGTGCATCTCTGTAAAATATCTCATAGTCATAGCAACAGCCTGCCTGGACTTGACCTGCCAGAAATTGAGATGAATCTGGAGTTAGTGGTATTTTTTGATCGTAGGAAATAAACTGTTAGGGTATTACTCAGTTCCTTTCAGGTTTGCCTTGACACATCCAACCTCTCACTTCTGATGACTCTGCTATGTCGCTTACTTTCTCTGTATTTTTCTCTCTCTCTCTGTGTTGCCTACGCACTGTTGCGTTCACCCTCACAGCCTTGGGGCCGTGAAAGAAACGGTTAGATGTGGACAGAACTTCTTGATCCTAACTATTTATGTTTTTGTGTGGGTTCCAGTGTGTAATTCTCAAACTGCTGTTTCACATCAATACCTATGACGATGCATTTGAGCTTTTTTTCAAGATGATGTTGAGCCTCTTTTTGCAAAGCCTCTTCTTGGTCTCACAACCACTAACTAAGGAATGTATTGTTTTAGTGTAAGTGTAGTGGAGAGTAAGAGCCCTATTCTGAAAACCATATCCACATTTAACATTAGACCTGCTACCAGTTTGGTTTGGCAGGTCTGCTCATGCTTGGTATTTTTGATACCAGGGCTGTAGGTGGGTGCTGTTGTGGCAGGCTTTGCAAGAATGTATGTTTTGTTGGGGTTTCATATTTTCCAATTTGCTCTGTGTGTGAATGAACCTCATGAACACTGAACCTTTTTTTCCCTTTCAAGCCTTTTTTTGTAATAGAGCTTTTGTTATATCTCCCTGTCCTATTGGCTCAGGTTCAGTAGGATAGACACCACTTAACAGAGCAAAGATGCATTAAAAGCAGCATTTTCTCACCTTTTTTAAAAAAACCTTTTAAAAAATCCTTAAAAATTGTTTCTTTGTTTCCTTCTGTACAGAGCACGGAGCAGGTCACTGCTTTCTGCCGCAGTCTCCATGACATGAATCCCCTGGAATGCCCTATGTCATCCTCCTCATCCTCGTCTTCGTCATCCCTCTCCCCGAGCCCTGTGTCAGCTTTGCCGCCCACAGCAGGCGCTGCCACCCAGAGACAGCTCTCCCACGCAGACAAACTCCGCAAGGTCATCAATGAGCTGGTGGAGACAGAGAAGACTTACGTCAAAGTCAGTACAAGCACTCTGGAGAGTGCATGTGTGTTTTATTTTGTTCAGAACAATCATAACGGAACAAATCATTACTTAACGGGTCAACTATCAGTTCCTGTATCTGTTAGATGGTAACTGTCATATTTATGACTGTTCTGGAAAAACTACACTTGTTAATGTTGTAGGAAGTGTCTAATCAGTGAAATCGGTATGCAGTGTTGACATGATTTTTCGTGTCATGGTACGTTTGGTTCATGCCTGTTAGAGCTAATTTCTGTTGATTATTTAAAATACTCAGTAATGACACCACATTAAAAAGCCTCCCTATCAACAGACGCCTACGTTTGCCCTGCCTCATTCCTCTATAAACACTGATCACAGGCTTGATCTTGTTTATATTCCTTGTTGTTGCAGGACCTGAGGTGCCTAATAGAGTGCTATTTGACACCCTTGCAAAAAGAGAGCTTCCTCACACAGGATGAGGTACTTCTGCCTGATCTACACATCCCAAGAATAAAAAACATATATGAATTGCTGCGCTCATAAAGTGGTAGCAGTGTCAGAATGATGCTCTGCGTGTGTTGCAGCTGGACGTTTTGTTCGGTAACCTCGGGGAGATGGTGGAGTTCCAGGTGGAGTTTCTCCGGACGCTGGAGGATGGAATCAGACTGGTGCCAGATCTGGACCGCTTGGAAAGGGTGGAGCAATTTAAGGTGAGGGAAGGTCGATCTCTTGAACTTGATGCGTCTTTCAGTTTGTAATTTACTAATAATTTTGTTTCTCTGTTGAGCGCACTTTAGAATTACTTCCAGTAAGTGCTAGCTGTTATTTGGATAATTTATAACATGGTTTCAGAAGCATTGAAGATTGATTTTCACCATATTTACATTTCGCTAACTGCTGAGGAGCACCATAGCTGGCAAATGTAAAGAAAGCTCTTTATTAACATTGATTTTTTTTTTTTTTTAAGAGATCAAACACAGTTGAGACATTCATGTGCCTAACTCTTAGTCAGAAAAGTGTTCTTCTTGTACGTACAGTTCTGTATAATTCCCATTTACAGTTGCACAGCCATACTAAAACAAATGTTACTTACATTATGAATGTGTGACATTGTCCTTATTATGTTTCAACAGAAAGTGCTGTTCTCCTTGGGTGGTTCATTCCTGTATTATGCTGATCGCTTCAAGATCTACAGCGCCTTCTGCGCCAGCCACACCAAGGTTCCAAAAGTTCTGACTAAAGGTAAAAGCATGCACATTTTCTTGAGTGGTGCTAAACAAACATGACCAACAGTTAACTCCCCTGATAGTCATCGTTTATTACTCCCTACCATCAGTGGCATGTGATAGCTGAAGGGCTGGTATAGTAGAGGAGGCACGTTGTACTAGTCACATGTCCTGCAGTACAAAGGGCAAGCTACAACTGGTATCAGCACACAATGAGGCATGAACTTGACAGCGTGCATGATCATACAATCGAGAAGCATTTGAAAGTACAGTTGAGCTCAACTTTGCCATTGCAGTATAGGGAAAGAATGAGTGGACAAAGACACACAATGAATGAAAAAATCATTTTTCCGCTCCCTCAGCCAAGACTGACCCCGATTTCAAGGCTTTCCTGGCTGAGAGGAACCCCAGACAGCAACATTCATCCACGCTGGAGTCTTACCTGATCAAACCCATTCAGAGGGTCCTGAAGTACCCACTGCTGCTGAAGGAGCTCTACTCTCTCACGGACCCTGACAGTGAGGAACACTACCACCTGGATGGTAAGCAAGTGTCTTTTTTTTAAAAATAAATTTTAATTGGCTCTTCTTAAATGTACTCTTGTCTGTAACACTAAAATGCTGTCAAATGCTAAATCATCATCAGCAGTAATTTAGTGGTAATTATGGTAATGATGATGAATGTCTGTCTCTGTCTCATTCAGTTGCAATGAAGGCCATGAACAAGGTTGCAAGTCACATCAACGAGATGCAAAAGCTTCATGAGGAGTATGGGGCTGTTTTCGACCAGCTCATCAACGAACAGACTGCAGATAAAAAAGAGGTAAGCACAATCTTGTCCACTTTATTCAAGGTATTGTGGAACCAATATATTATCCAATGACTGACAGTAAATTTATAGTTTACAATTGGTTTTATTAATTCTTCATCTCAGGTGGCTGACCTCTCGATGGGGGATCTTTTGCTACATTCCACTGTGATGTGGATCAACCCTCCAGCCTCTTTGGTCAAGAGCAAAAAGGACCCAGATTTGGCTGCTTTTGGTAAGAATTAATGGATTACATTGTGGAATTGATTCTTGTTATGGAAATTTATACAAGTGAAAACATTTGTTTTTCATTTCTATAAATCTCAGTTGTCAACACAGGAGGACAGACTTTTCACATAATTACAGCTACATTAGAGATATATTTCATGGACATTTGAGACATGTGAATTTATATTCACAACAGTGTTAACAAAAGTAAAAAGTTTTCAGTGAATACTATTGTATATCATAATGATATACCTACTGTAAGTGATGTTGTATTCTGTTGAATTGGACGGTGTAGCAGTCTACTTGGTGTACATTTCAAGCTATGGTGGGTTTAAAAAGTAAATATTAATATTTACAAAACAGATAATGAAATGCTTTTTAGCATCATTATGCATGGAATTGGTCAAAACATACAGGTTTGAAAATTATCTGCAAGATGCCACAGTGTGGGATGATTTGTTGTAGATGAATAAACACATAAGCTTCACTGCAGATATTCTGTTATGTTACATTTTTGTCAGAAACAAAAGAATTCTACTTTATATTTGAATGTTCCAGAGAAACACTGCACAGTATATCAAAAACATTGCACTTTTATCTTAACACTTGCAGGCATCTGACACTTGATACTGTCATGCATGGTGTGCTGCTAGGTGCTATTTCAGGTGGTAAAGAAATAGACTTGGTAAAAGGAAAACCCAGTCGGGCATATTACACGAAGGATCTTTGCACTACTTTTTGCTCTTCACGTGAAGTGCATCATGTCATCTTTATATTAATGCGATCACAAGATATTCTCACACACCCAGAAGTGCCCTCTGTCTTAAAATTTCACTCAGCTCAGACACTATTGGGGATTAATATTATATAGACAGTACATGTATCAGGGCTTTTCCTGGCAAGGCGATAGTGAGTGGATGTGGTTGCTTTGTGCGTGCAATGCCGTGACTTTGGTCTATTTTCATATTTTGTGTGCTGCTCACATGGTATGTCAATACATTTTAAGTATATTTTCCTCAAAAGCTGCAACTAAAAGCATCCATTGACACAATGCATCATCCTGTCACTGTAGCAAATCGGGTAGTGAAATGTCTTTTTGTCTTTTGATATATTGTATGTGTTGAATGAATGCAGACCATGCTAATGGTTTCTTTCATTCCCCTCTTCTTCTCCCCCATGCCCTCATTTAGTGTTCAAAACAGCAGTTGTGTTTGTGTACAAAGACTGCTCCAAGCACAGGAAAAAAATCGTAAGTACTGTTTTTCCCATTTTCTGTTGATTAATTCCAGTCTGAGACACTCTGGTGGAGGATGTACTGTGCGGGTTGGGGCTTTGGGCTTTCTCTGAAGTGCTTTTTCAATGGCCTTTTAGTTTTGGATGGCACATTGAGACCACAAAGAAATTAAGGTTAATGTCTTCCATCATGGGACAATAGACTAGATTACTGAGTGAAGGTAGTTATTGGCAATTGAATAGTCTGAAGAGACTTTATGTGCACACTTTGCTGTTCCCCAAGTATAGTACAATACAGTAGATGTTTTTGTGTGTTAAACCACCCCTCTGTCTCTGCACTCTTGTGCTCTCTGCTGTCATGCTGATGTATTGCAGCGCTTTATGTATTTGATATGCAACCTCTTTTTCAGGGTGGATCTCACCGTGCGTCCGTGAGTGATGACAAGGATCCTTTCCGTTTCCGTCACATGATCGCAACTGACTCTCTACAAGTCCGTGCCCTTGCAAGTAGGTCTATTTAAAAACAGTAACATGCTAAAGTAATTTTCAAGCTTGCACCTTGAGAACTGCTTTGTTCTCTCAGAAAAGCCACTAGTATTGCCGCTGGGGTCAGTCAGTTTAAGTCTTGGATAAATGTGGTTGGCTCACTTTTTTGACCAGTAAGTAAACAACCACATAACACATTTTAAAAAGAAGTATGTTAAATGTGCTCAGCTTCTCACTGATTCATTTTTCAATTGGCTCATTCTCCACCAGCTATTTAAAGTTTTATTAAGGAAAAGTCTGGAACATAATTGGAACAGATGAACTGTGCAATCAAATTTGGTCAGAAAACATTTGAATATCTGGTCATTAGCCTAAAAAATGTATTGGACAGGAAAAGACAAAGCTCTTTGAGGCTCTGTATGGAGACTTTAATTTGTCTCGCCAGGGGAGTGCAGAGTTTAAAAACTGATATGTCAGTCAGCCAGATGTCTCCATAATGAAAGTCTGTTCAGTGGATAAACTTATGAAGGGATTTTGGACTTTTGCATGTGCTACAGATTGTGCTTAATGCACACATGAATGTATTACAGCTCATTCTGTGAGAATGAGTTTAAACAAAGAGCTTGCACCAAAGGTTTGTGTTATTAACCTGAGTTAATACTGTATATCCTCACAAGGGAGATATTGGACTCACCATTAGTATTTTAGTTGGCCCTGAACTAGATATTTACCCCTTTCCCCAATATTTGCTCACCATTTGATCAGATTATTTTTAGGAATAAATGAATTGTGCATTTTTATACTGAGGTCTTGGCAATTGCATGTGAGACAATTTGTCACCCAAAACACTGAGGTTGTTTCTGATGCCCCCATAAAATCAAACAGTTGTTTCAAAAGCTCTGGAGTCAGTGTTGTTGCTGTTCTCTCCCACAGAAAATAAATGATAACCATTGTAAACAAAACAGATAAAACCCTATTAATAGGTCTGCATGCAATCTTCATCACATCCCAGCTCTGCCCTAGATGAACTTTAAATCACCGTTTGGCAATTGAGTTAAAGTGTGATCGTTTGTCTGCCTAATGGCGGGCTGTTAAAGGGAAAGAAATTGATGACTGAAATTAACTGAAGGCTTTTATACATGTAGATCACATCTCTCTTCTCCCTCCTCACAGACTCTGAGGGTACAGCAGTGTGTGAGATAGTTCACACAAAGTCTGAATCTGAGGGAAGACCAGAGAGAACCTTCCAGTTGTGCTGCAGGTATGAAACTGTACACATGTATTCAAAACATATGAAATGAAGGTATATGACATCTTACAAAAACCCCAATCAAACAAACTATGTATATTATTTTTAAGTTCTTGTGTTTTTGTCCAATTTGCAGTTCTCCGGATAGTAAAAAGGACTTCCTGAAAGCGGTCCATTCCATCCTTAGGGAAAAACAGCGCCGCCAGCTACTTAAGACTGAGTCTCTGCCACCCAACCAGCAGTACGTCCCATTTGGAGGGAAGCGCCTGTGTGCCCTCAAAGGGTCACGGCCCACCATGAACAGAGCAGGTGACAAAGTTTAAATATATCTTCTAGTTCACAGTAACCTTAATTTGCTAAGGACCTATATGCCGTGCCAATATGTCAAACTTACTATGTTTATAACAATATTTGAACGTGACATTACCAAGATTTATCTTTTTGTGTCTGTTTAGCTTCAGCTCCATCTCGATCGCTGGCCCGCAGGAAGCTGGTGAGGAACCGCTTCACCATCGACACAGACCTAGTTTTCCACGGCAACAACAACAATAGCAACGATTCCGACCCCTCCCGCCACTCTTCCTACCCTTCCTCCTACTCGTCGCTGTCCAATCATGGCCTTCTTCAATCCCACAAGCCTCAAGGAGAGGACACAGACCGTTGGGTGGAAGAGCAGTTTGACCTGGGTCGCTATGAAGATCAGGGAGAGGGAATTGACGTGGGGCAGGTGAAGGAGACAGACATTTTGAGCGACGACGACGAGTACTGCAAGTCTGTCCGAGCTGCATCATCAGAACCCATCGACCTGGAGGGGAAGATGGACGGACTCAACCTGCAGGCCAGAGAGGCGAGGAGCCATAACCTGAACGGGCGAGTAGAGACTGGAAGTGAGGTCATCCAGGGCGTGATGCGGGAGGACGAAGTTGATCGAATGAAGCGAGGTGACGATTCAGGCTCGGTAGACTCCTACACCTCCTGTGGCGTCCCTCTATCCCGTTGTGCAACCCCCACTCTAAAGCTTGCCCCTTTGAAGCAGTGTGCCGTGGAGGGAGCCGCAAACAAGGACCATGATGTCATCTGGGTGCGACGGGACGACTTTACTAACGGGTGCAACAGTGACGTCTTCTGATGGGGATTAGAAGACGGGATGAAGAAAGGAGACAATGGATGGTTTCTTTCACTTTTTACTTAAAGGAGGAGTGCAAGAAAATAGGGGAGAGATCTAATAGAAGCTTTAAATATGTAGAATTTGGAGGAGAACGTGTGTATAGAAGGTATTAAACCTCCCTGAATCTCTACACAACCCTCTCCTTTCCACCTCACCTGCATCTCCCCTGTTCTGACAATCCTAAAACCACCAGAGAACGCGCTGAGCTTTACCTGGGGTTTCTGTTGTGACCTAGAGATCCTCGTCCTGAGCCGCTTCTAGCGAACCTGGAAAAAAAAAAAAAAACTGTTTTGGACATACATCCAGGCATTCCACACTTGGTATGAACAAGACAGCACTGCATGTACACGCAAGTAAACAAGCAAGTGTGTGTATGTATACTGTAGGTGCATATAGTACACGGAAGCACAGACACAGAGACTCTAGGCAGCTACTGTACCATGCACACATAAAACTGAAGAGACGCCATCACTGAACTGTGACCTTCTGGCCAAAAATGTCTATTTTTCAACACAGGAATGGGGGTGTTATATTTTTCTGACTCGGAAACTGTGTTTGTATTTTAACACTCAAGGGCTGTGTGTTAGTGAATTTCTCTTCAGGGGCTTTTGGCTTAATGACTGCTGTGTAAAAGATGGTGAGATCCAACTAGCTTTACTGTGCTTTAATTGTTTTAACTTAATATCAGCTGCACATCGGTGTATAGTCAGGAGTACAAATAGAGTGCCGTTAACCTCTTGTATAAAAAAAGTTTTGAAGCTCACTTTTGTCTCCTATAATAATATCTTTTTAAAAGATAGTTTGGACAAGAGATAGTCTACCTATTCTTTATTTAATTATTGCCTTTTTACTGTAATTTTTAATGTTTACACCACATTCAGCTGCCCAGTGTTACAAGCCACCCTTTGTGTGTTTGGTACCAGAAACGGGCTTAAGAGAGCCAGCGTTTGTGCCCTTCACATGAATGTCCAGTCTTTTATTCAGTTGCTTAAATAAAATGGCATTGTTATTTTGGTAACCGATGGATTTCATCAAGATCATTAATATACCAGACCCTTTCTCGCCCCAAAGGTCACTCTTCATGCTCCGTGTCCTTGATAAATAACATAATAATTCCCGCAACAATCCTGTTTTACTTGAATTTTCTTTGTTGTTTTGAAAGGGGGCGTTCGACAGAGCCATGTTAGTGACTGCTGTATCTCCTAGGAGACGAGCAGTCATGCAGTTGACCTTTCATCCTTGGATTGACTCAGTCCTCTTCTGCTCTCTCCCGCTCCTTTTGACCTTTGTCATGTCAAGCAGCGTCGCAACCCACAAAGAAGCCGGCTGAGTCAGACTTCACATCCATGACATTTGGTATCTTTTTATTTCCGCTTCACCCCTCCTGCATTTCTACTCTTATCCACCAGGCTGTGCTGTTTCACTATACGTCATCACAACAACACCTGATCACTGAGATCAACACAGTCATGCACACCTTTTAATGGATGTATTGTACATGCACTTAATACCCAGCTGTGAGGAGGGAAATCTGTGTGCTACACTGATTTGGAGTGTGAAGAGAGTGGAGGGAAATACACTTTGGATGTTCTTATTATTGTCTTTTTATTATGATGCTGGTTTCTGAGATTTTAGCTTGCTGGGTGATGCTCGGTAAGGACGTTCAGACTGTGAGGTACAATCACTTGTCCTTGGACAGAAATCCTGTGAGAACCCCTTTGACTCTTCCCTTTGTACTTTTAAAACTGTGTTCGTACATAAAACTGTGGAGTATTATCATTTTTATGTTAAAATAAAATTTCTACATTTAGTTTTGTGTGTAAGTGCTAATTATTTTTCATTTTCTGTTGTCATTCTGATGTCAAAAGGTTATTTTTTCCCCCTCTGATACAAAGGTTAGTAACCTTTGTTTGTACATTGTCTTTCATAATCATCATAACCTCCTCACAGAGGTTACTTGGAAGATCACATTCAGTTGATCCAAAATAAGTGCTAATTGATGCCAGAGAATTTTGTAGATTCAGTGTATTGTCTTGAATTTAAGGTGTTACAAAAGAGAAAATGAAGCATCACTACTATTTTAATGGATTACTGAGCAAATATTCTGAAGGTAAAGGCTGTTAGAACTTAAAAATGGAAGGGAGGCTTAAATGAGAAAACTGTGGCCTTGTATAAATTAAAAGGCATCACATGTAAGGTGTTCAAAGAAAAAAAATCAAACAAAATAAGGCTCAAATATATAAAAAGTGGGATAAAATGTCTTTGAAATTCAATTTTTTCAAACCTGAATGGACCTATTTCAGTGTCTATAAAGTAACCTACCTCCTTGTATGTTGTAAAATGTATTCTTTAATTAAACATGAGGTAATATTATTGCAGCGCCAGCAGACATTTATATGTATGGTATTTAACAGACGGCAATAGTTCTGCTCAGTATTCATATCAGGCAAGTGTAGTGTTAGGAGTGCTGCCCAAGGAGTCCTTCTGGAGAGGCTGGATGGTCATTTTCTCAGTTAATTAACTTTGTCTATAGGCTGTTTGTCAGAGGTCCAGGTTGAGTTGGCAGGTTTTGTCAGATCACTTGGCTTCCAGCTTTGAGAGAGTTCACAAACATTGTGATAAACAAAATGTCACTTCTGACGCAATGCTGATTTTGCTTGAAGACTGTGAGATGGCCAGCACTGGGAATCTTTGACTTTTTCAAATGTCACATAAAATTTAACCACAGCCCAGAGCCCAAAATACAGTTTTCATTCCAGGGGTCAATGAATGGCTTGTGTTGGATGTGTATTCATATCATTTGATACTCCAATAACATAAAAATCGTCACAAACAAAACATGGAAATAATAATGGAAATAGTGTTCAGTCAGGTCTCCATGTCAGAACATTTTTGTGGTGATGAGTCTATTCATATAATGTGAAATGTGTCCTGTATTGAACTTTCTCTCAGAAGTCCTGGGACTTAAGGAAAAGCATCCAGCGACCCGGTCTGATAAAGACCTTGCTTGCCTGCAGTGAGAGATAATCTGGCATCTGCCCTGTAACCTGAAGATTATTTTCCTCTCATCAGGACCGGTGGGGAGAACCGCTGCCAATCCATCTGCTCCTTAATCCGAATCAAAGGGAGACAAACTAGCCAGAGATAACCAGAATTAGTCCACGGGTACTGTCAGTAGATAAGCTGTTCTGTCAAGTTTAAAGAAAAAAAACAGCTTCCCATTATTTTGGAATTTTTTTTTTTTTTTTTTTACTTAATTTAGTGTACTGTTGTGCTGTTGATGGAGTAGTAGTCGAAATGTATTTGTTTGAATATGTACGGTGGACAGCTGCTATCCTAAAACAAGTATGTCACATTTTTTGGCAGTAGAATAACGATTGATTTAATGTCCTAAAGTGTCAGATTTTGCTATGCATTTTTTATTTTGAGAAGTGTTACCGGAAGTCAATTAAATTTCATCCCGGCTGGCTTGACACTGATGCTTGCGCTCCCTCCCTCTGGCTTCTACAGCCTTGAAGGCGCGCACCAGAGTGGACGCGTTTATTCTGGCTGACTGTTTTTTCTTTCTTTCTTTCTTTTTCGCAGCCAGTTTTGTTTTAAAGATGTGACTGGATTCATGTGGTGCATTAAAGTCTGGATTCATGTGACCGGCGGTGATCATTTTCCATTTCTTTGATGCCACGGAGTGATGCAGAGTGGAAAGGATCGCATTGGGAATGAAAACTTGGGTCGCGCACTGGAATGGCCCCGCCAGGTAGTTCAGCGCGTGCATAGAGGTTGTTTCTCTCTGTCATGGTGTCAGTATTCGCGGTGAGTTCGCCTGGAGCACCATGGAGAAAAGAAAAAGACTTTTCATCTGTCTTCTCTTCGCGGCGCAGCTCTGTCTGAGCACACCACAAGTCCTCAGAATCGGTAAGCGCAACAGCTGTTTACGCACGGTGTTGTTGGCGTTTCCCTGCGTGTCTGAGTTGTCAAAAGCAACAGTAGCCTGTATATGAGTTGTCCCATTTTCACACAGATATAGGAGAGCATCTTAGGTGTGTAACATTACACAAATATTTAAATAATGTCATTCTATTCCAAGTGTGGTAACTTAATACCTTAAAGTTTTTATTTTTTTCCATATCCCAATTGGAATAAAACATGTTTAATGTAATTTCCTAGGTGTTTTCCAGTGGTATTTTGTACCTTTTGTCCCAGAAACAGTGATTATGGGATTACTTGTTCTTATTATTATCTAAAAGGTCATGCTGTCAGTGAGGTTGAGTCAGCACAAGGGAAAAAAAAAAAGATTACCTGCTTTAAAGGGCAAAATTCACTTACAACTGTACTCCCCGCCGGTTAATTTAGTTTAGAAGACAAAATGTCAGTTGCAGACAGCTATGGCAAATATGTCTGAATCTGCCACCTCTCAGCCCTTGTATCAGTCTAGTAGTATTTCATCAACATGGTAGAAAGCAAAGGTCAGTAAAATAGTCCACATTTATTTTAAATCACATATAAAACCTCCGAGCTGAAAATGAAAACTTCATTAATTCAGCATCTTGAACAGACAATATCTTGTTGGTAATCATTATTTTGTCTTTTTTGTTGAAAAAAATGCTATTGCTGGAGGGAAAGTTTATATGGCAGATTACAAATCAATGAAATGAAATCAATGAACACTGGATTTCTGACTGAAAATCATCCTGTGAACTTTTAGCAGACTTTGCCATCAGAGGGTTTTTTTTTTTAAGCCCAGTCTTCATGAATCATTAACTATATTTAAAGTAATTTAAATTTCAATCTGACAAAGGAGGACTTGGGGGCGGCTGTGGCTCAGGAGGTAGAGAGCGGGTGTGTGTGTGTGTGTGTGTGTGTGTGTGTGTGTGTGTGTGTGTGTGTGTGTGTGTGTGTGTGTGAATGCGTGAATGAGAGGCAAAAATTGTAAAGCGCTTGGTCCGTTAAGGTAGAAAGGCGCTATATAAGTGCAATCCATTTACTATTTACTACTCATGTTCATTGCGCCACACACACACACACACACACACACACACACAAGCAGGTGAAAGTAATTGATTATTGATTCCTCCCTGTATACTACTCTAGCCACTAGAGACTCCTGTCGGGGCATTTTCATTCAAAATATGCCCCCCAGCAGCTGATCTTGACCGACGCTGAAACCTATCCATCACTGAGATAGATGTAATGTAGGCAGTGAGGGCGATGTAATCATCCTCGGTCCTGCCGTCACAGCCAGTGTAGTCGAGTTGAGAGGAGTGAGAGAACTTCACCTAGACTTGATTAGACAGGAGCGCTGTGGGCTGTGTTCATTATACAAGCGTCTCACTTTCAGGCTTTGAATCAGACCAGAGTCGAACAGTAGAATATGTGAATCTAATTGACTGAATAAATTGAGAATTGGTGTCGCAGCCATGTGTCTGTAACTTGGAGAGGTATAGAGCTGTGGTAGGTATACATAGGCTACAGTGCTGGTCCTGCATCAGGTAATGTGCAGCAGGCTACAGGAACACCTTATATCTACATATATAGAGATATATTTCAAAATGCACAACATTTGTTCGTTTTTTACACTTGAAATCTTGGTTTAGCATTTCAGGTAATATTTCTAATTTTAGATGTGTCCTTTCCATGTGACACTATACATATACATGTATTAAGATAAATTAAAATAATTTGCGTTTGACATGGTTTTTTCCCCCCACAGAAAAGCTCAGTTACCTATCAAGTTCTTAAAATGACATCTGCTCTCTTTGCTTCATTGAACAACCCAGAATCTTTTAAACATGCAAATATTTTTCATTTCAAAAGTCTTCCCACTGGATAAGATGTCTCCTATTTGATTAAAATGTCCATTCTCAGTGTATGTTGCACTGGAGGCTTCAAGTGTCCATTTGTAAAACTTGCACAATTGGCTTCCAAACTTGTGATGTCATAAAATCCTGCCGGTATGTATACACATCTTAAACTCAGATGTAAGGTGAGCACAGAGAAACTTTCCCCTTCAGCGGATGAATTTGAAAACAACCCTCTAATGTCAAACTGCATTTACATCTCTCTGCACATTCACAATGAAGGTCAAACATTGAAGTGAAGTAACAATAACATGTTTGAGTGGAGGCGGACTTTAAAGAGCTTGCAAAAAGGACAGAGAAGGTTGCATTGGTAGATGATACACCAGTGAAACCGCTCACAACCTGTCAACCCAAAATATATATTTTTTAACATAAACACTATAACTGCTTTTTACTCATTTGAAAAGTGTTGTTAGTATTATTGTTGTGTTGATACATACAAGCCATTAACAACTTGTACACTAGAGCCCGACTGATACTGGATTTTTGAGGCTGGTACAGATATTGATATTTGAGAATTTAAAAAATCTAATATTGATATCGGCAGACATTTGTTCTTTAGCATAAACACATAATATAAGCAAACATTTCTGATAAAGATCAGCTAAAATGTGACCAGGATATGTACTGAGCGAGATGTTTTAAAGTTGAAAAACAAACCTGTCAATGCTCTTTGCTGAACAAACTATTCAGTTGCGACACTGTTTGGTAATGTTTACCTCAAACTTTGGAATTTATGTACTGCAATTCCTTTATCAGCTGACATATGCTGTATACCAGTAGGCTACTGATATTCTCTGTGATGATCTAAAGTCTGTTTTTTTTTAAATAAACAGGTTGTTAATTTACTTAATAGAAAAATATTTTTTGCCACCCAGGATATAAGAGTTGTATCTACAGGCTGTATTTTGTGTGATAACATCTCGTAGGTGTGCTCGGCTATGTGTTAGATCTTCTCTCAGAATGGGCAGAATTTTATTCTTTTTATCTGGTGAGGTCCACGTGCAGAGCTGAACTGGAGTTTAGCTCTGAGTCGCACATTAATATTCTGGACCATTCAAGAGCAATACGTTCAGCTTTGATGCTTCGGCTCAGACCCCTTGAACAACACTAGTACAGAAATTCACACAACTCTACAGATTTACATGCACAGACACCATCAGTGTGTGTGTTTGTGTGTGTGTGTGTGTGTGTGTGTGTGTGTGTAAGAGAGAGAGAGAGAGAGAAATTGCAGAACTGCAAAGTTTGGCTCCAGGTGTCGCTTTGGTTGTTTAATTATGAGAACGTGTTGCGCCTTCTGTTAAGATTCAAGATTCAAGCTGTTTATTGTCGCTGCTTACACAAGTGCAATCATGTGAAAAAATATATATATAAAGACACAAAATATAATAACAAAACATAAAAAGCAATAAAAAATATAAATATATGTATTTTTGAAAAAATATATACATGCATATATAGAAAAAGACAGAATCAAGACACAAAAAGATTGCATATACAATCATTGTTCAGAATGTTTCACAGATGTTAGATTGCATTTTGTGTGTGTCTGTGTGTGTGTGGTGTGCGTGTGTGTGTGTGTTTGGGGGGAGGGCACAGTCGACAACAACAAAATAGCAAAGTGTGACATCATGATCTTATATGCACACCTGCATACTGCACCATCTTGCTGCATTATCAAAGTCCTCATTACGGTCCACATGATCACAGTACTCATTACAGATCATATTATCATAGTACTCGTCACAGACTATACTATTATTACTAACTACAGATTATATTATCAAAGTATTCATTACAGACCATATTATCAGAGCACATGGTACAGACTACATTATCGAGATACTCCTTTCAGTTTTACTGGCTGTCAGACAGCATGGGGGATACGCAAAAATTGATAAATGAATAAATGAAATAAAAAGAAAAAAAATATAACGCAGGATAAATCCTTGCTTTAGGTGAAGTTGTGGAGGTAAGAGCTTATTTTATTGCATTAGTAACTTCATGGCTGGATTCCATCTCTTAATGAATTTGGATTTCTGAAGCCTCAATGCATCGTGGGTCTTGTGGGATATGCATTATTTCCCTTACAGATCGGTATACATCATTCCAGTAATTTTTCAGTTTTGGGCATGACCAAAATGTGTGTGTATAGTTGTGCACCTGTGCCTGTGCTCAGTTCCTTCAGCAATAGCTGGATGCCGAGGGGTTTATCTTAGCTGTTATATGTGGTGTTCTAAAAAAAAATCTGGATATAGTCTTCCTCTTAAATTCTCTCCATGTAAGTAACTAGGTGTGCCTCTAAGCATGTCAGCAAATATCTGATGGTATTTCCTGCCCCAGTTCAGTCTCTCATGTTTCTTTTATACATATTAAATTATTTGGGTCCATACATAGAAACACTTGATACATTGATGTTACCTAGCATGTTCTCTGCCTGCATATTTATCCAGAATTTATCCATTTCAGTAGGATTTATTCTTTTGTCCAAATCCTTATGTTTCACAATGGTGTTTGAAGCCTGTGTTGCCACACAGTCGTGGGTGTAGAAGGATTACACGAGGGTGCTGAGGACACAGCCCTGTGGCGCTCCCGTTGTTTAATGGAGTTGCTTAAGTTAAGTTGGAGCTGTAACCTACATTCTTAATTTTATTCATTAGCTCTTTTCTCTCTAACAACTGGCCATTAGGAAAACAAATGAATCTCTCCTCAGCCAAATTACCAGAGTTTTGGAAAGATGGCCTCACTTCTGTTGAAGATATATACACAGATATACTGTGGAATTAGCTGCCTTAGTAACATGATCATTAATGTTGCTGGAAGAAACACACGGCTTTTGGTTGTGGGGAAAGAGAGGAAACTGTTGCCTGTTGTGGAGTTGCATGAATAACATTGGGATTCCTTTGTATCTATTGATCCTGCATCTCACAAAGCTCTTGTTGTGATGGGAAGATTGAGTTCAGGATGCGGAGTGAAACTGAGTCACTTCTCTCGGTCCTTTTCTCTGTCTGATTTAGTGGCACCTGTTTGTCCTATTCGTGAGCACAAGACAAATGATTTTGGAACCTGAAAGGGACTCAACCTGAAAGGAAGCTGTGGTCTTTTGCCATTGTGATTACAACTGTAGCACATACCGCTTTCATGATACAAAAACAGTTCCAAATGTGGCAATTTAAAGCAAAAAATCTCCTTTGTTGCTGTTATTTTAGTGTCAATGCAACACAAGAGTCGTGATCCTTTGTCTGTCTGCGTCTCTCCTTTTCTCCATTTTTCCTCTGTCCCTGATTGCATTTTTGCCTTATTTACCCATTTGTACGGCTCTTTGGATTCGTTTTTGAGAACAAAATGTTTCTGCTACGTTTTCTCAGCCGGAACAACGGGGCACAGTGAAATGTCTGTCTCGCTGTTTTACACCTTAGACCCTTTTTAGTCTCCCAGGTACATTTTCCTCCCGCCTGTAGCTACATCACCTCTCTCAAAGTGCACGACAATCTCTGCTGTCAGACAGGCACTCTTAACATCCAGGAGTGTCACTGTCACTGTCAGAAAAAAAAGAGAAGTCTCTTACTCGTCCAGCTCAGGGATATTTCAGAGCTATCTGAGATACTGAGTGGCAGATTGATGTGAAAACTGCCTCCATGGAAATGTAGTGCTAAATAGAAGATGACTCAGCTACAGTTTGCTTTTTGGTAATCATCATTTGGGAGTCGAACAGAGAGCAATGTAATGAAGAAAGGATTATTTTTTCTGTAATTCATAGTTATTTTTCTCCTGGTCAAAAGTGTGAAAATCAGTGAAACATGCTGGTACAATAATTGAAAGTAGAAAAATCTTCATGGTAATGTTCCTCAATGTTAATCATTCCATTTTCAATCGCTTATGTGGAAATCTAGCTTGTCCTTGAACTGTGTGGTAGTCTGATGAAAAATAAATGTGAGGCAACATAAGATGCTGCTCTCTAAGACCTCTCCATATTCTCAGACTGTAGAGTCTGTAGACAGATTGTGCTATGGTACTAAAATGTCTCAGTGATTAATGTAACAAACAAACAATGTGCAATAAAATTTCAATGTCTATAAATTTAAGTTAATGGCTGTTTTTGTGCCACCAATCAAATTCTAAAATACCCCAAAACAATCAATCAGTCAATCTTTCTTTTGAAAATAAGGTCAACACTTGTTATTCTACGGCATGACTGTATTTTATTTTACATGTTTTTTTTTAGTAAAAAGACACCAAAAAATAACTTAACATTCAAATTTCATAATGAAAAAAAACAACAACAAAAACCAAAAAGAACTCAAGGTGTTCTGTTATGAATAGGGTTCATACCAGTATCCATATAACATGAATATATTTTTTACACGGTTGGGTTAGTATAAAATACTTTAAAAATGTAATATTGCGAGTAAATCCTTTGACAGGTCTTTCTTTTAAAAAATAATGTCAAATGATGCTGATTCTACAAAATGGTTGTATTTTTACAAGATTGTGCTGGCAGGAAATACACTGAAATTGAATTTTACTGTCAAATTCCATGATGATAAAAGTGGAAAGTCTTTCTTATAAAAATACTGTGAAATGATGGTGATTCAACAACATAGCTGTATTTTTTTGCAAGGTTGTGTTCTCATGTGCAAGTCAAAAATCATTTTGTTCAAAAATGAGAAACCCAGAATCTGGTGATTTACAAAACTGTTCCTCCTGGGTTCATCTCTGGATATAATTCTCTTTTCTGTATCACAGCTTCCCCATCTCTTTTGAACTTTCTAGTGAAGCAGAAATGCCATAAAACATTGTTAAATAACACAATTAATTACCACGGAGGCAAAATTAAAACTTGAAATTTATGTCTAGACTAGATTGTGTTTGAGGCATTACAAGGCAGACTCGGTGCATCTTGAGTGTGCTTGTATTTTATGCAGATAACATATACCTGCATACAGAAACATGTTAAAAGGCATTTATGCAGTCTCGTGGGTCCTCGGAAACTTTTAACAGCCATTTATGTTGTCTAGTAGGCCAGATGGATGTGGGTTCCTGAGGCACATTATTCCTCATTATTTGGGAACTGAATGAATGCTTTTAGTGCTGTGAGGTACATTAATCCATTTGCAAGGAAAAACCACCTTGTTTAAAAAAAAAAAAAAAAAAAAAAAAAGAACATATTTTATAACAGCCGCAGTCACAACAACAGAGTTCAAACTGCTCCACAAGAAGGCACGCATGACAAATATAAAACATAATTATTTGTAATTAAATAGAGAAGTGAGGGATGGATGGTGTGAGATTGTGTAAACACACACACACACACACACACACAAACAAACATCTTTAGCTCCCTGGTGGGCTGTTGAAGAGACTGATCAGGTCTGCATGACGTGTCGGCACAAGGCTCAGATTCGTTCTTCAGCTTTTTGTTTGTTTTCCTCCCACCGCAGCAGGCAGATAAACCTCTCATCCATCCGGTGTACTGTACCACACATTTACATTTTTACGTCACGGCTGTCTTGACATTCATGTACCTCCTAATCACAGTAACTGCAGAAGAAATAGCATTTTTATGTTAATGGCCTAATTGTTCTTGATTATAATCACTGATTGGCTGCATTTACAGATATGTGACCAGGACAACTGCAGCACTTTGAACTGCATTTCTCGTATGAAAGGTGCTATACAAATACAGTTATTATTATTATTATTATTATCTTGTGAGTGCCCGTGGGTACACTAAATTATCTATGCGTCTACGTTGTGTGAATGCACAATAATCATAGGTGTTTGTGAAGAAATTAATATTCCTGTAATACACTGAAGCATGTGTAGAAAAGCAACCACAAACTCATGAATATTAAGCTTCATAAACGACAGAGATACTGTTGGTCGTTTTGTGAAATCTGAGGGAGTGACATGTATCATCATCCATTTATCATGACTGCCAATTTACACAGCCAGCTATTAAAATCAGCTTGGGAATAATTTACATTGTGTCCAAGATGTGCCTTCTTGCTGAGAGTTAATGAGAAGTTGAGAAGTTCTCATTGAGAGAAGTGATACTGTGGTCCAAGTGATATCAATCTTCTTATCTAACACCTGGGAAAAAAGTGAATGAAGTCAAACTATTCCTTTAATAATTGAGATCTTTGGCTTCTAAAGACCAGAAGTTTTATAGAAAAAAAAGTCATATTCTTAAGGTATTATTTTGGATCATGCTGAATGAGAACAATGTAATTGTTTGCATGTGCCGGAGTCTAATACTCACTCCAACAATTATCCAAACATGTATGATGATACACACCCATTTAACCTATCTTGGACTTCATTCTGTGCTTGGTACACCCTGTACATGCATAACCATTACATAATACTATACACTATATTGGAAGCTACATACAGTGTACTATGAGTCATAACAACCTTTTGATTGATGATACAAGTGGATTAAATGTCTGATCCCATGTGCATTATTGTTACTTCCTTACAGTACAGTTTGATAACTCCTGGTGTGCTGAAAAAGTCCTGCAGGTTGATTTAAAAAAAAAAAAAATCATGTATAATGTAAACAATATATCTGGACTAGAACCTGAACTAGAGTAAATGAGTGCAACGGTGCTCAACTGCTGTGGTGCTTCTGAGAAAACAATCACAACAAACATCCAGGATTTCTGCTCTACTGTTGTTGCTGCAAAAGTTATTGTTATCATCTGGAGAAAAACAGGAAACATTTTTACTAGAAATAAACAGTACATGATGATGATGAATAAACATGTTGATCAAAGGGTTGAAAATTAGATTCAGTCTAGGGGCAAACATTTGCAGAATCAGAGAGAAAAAACAAATCTATGTCATGCCCTAAAAATGTAACTTACAAGACTGACAATTACCAATTATCAGTTTTTGTGTGCTTCTCTGTCTTGACTGATGTGACTTGACTTGTCTTTCAAAAGCCTGTTTTGAACATCCACGAGAAGCTCTTAAAGCCTTTTTATTTCCTGCTCTTTCACACTGCGGCAGCAATTATGCTACTTCCATTTCATCTTGCCTTTGAGTCCACACTTCACATCTTCTACACCTAGATGACAGGATGTTCAGTTTCAGGGCACTTTCAGAAGAGTGCCTGAACAGCATTGTACCTGCTGACAGCCGGTCCATGCAGCGAGTACGGAGTGTGGCCTTGGGTCCCTGTAATGTAAAAATGAGAGCACGCTCAGTGAAAGAGCAGCTACCTTTTAATCTGTATGACTTTCTCCTCACTTCAAGAAACAAGGTGTTTAGAATATACTTTATGCCTCGGAGTAAAAATAGTGATTGTTCATCTTGGAGCACATAATATTCATCTTCATTTGCATGCTTCTGTTGGAATTCCAAATTAATTCTCTGCTCGTAGAATATTAGAGGCACTAAAACTACAAGTGTTATCTTTTATTGCGGACATAATGTATTATGGCTTTGTTTATGATTGGGAGATTTGGTTTGCATAAAAAGAGCTATCTGAAATGATCCTTATTAACTCAGGCTGCAGAGAGCATTTGGTGTAATTTTAGATTGTGCACTCTGTTGAGCTGCTTTGTACAACAAATACATATGCATGTTGTAGACCAGCTCACTGTAGGCCACTTGTTTATCCTATTCACATCTGCTGTCAGTGAATGGGATAAAGACTTCAGTTTTTCATACTGTAATATGTTGTACTTGTTATATCATATGGTAGTACTTTCTAATATGGTGAAAGCTACTACAAGGTGCCTCTATATGACCTACATGAGAAAATGAGATCATCAGCGAGAAGATTGGCTATTTCTATATAGTTATTCTAAATGCTTGCCACCAGTTCAAATTTCCCATGAAATGAGACAAAATGATTTACGGCATACAGACCGGAAGAGCCTATGTTTATATTACTACATTATGTAGCATTGTAGCATGAGGGAGTGCAAAGATGTCACTAGGAAGGGGCAGGGGGGAGACATTTCTCTTTGTTTGATAACGTTAAAAGTAAAGTTAGACTTGTTGTTGGCTTCCCAACTCATTTTAAAAATGAGGAGCAGTGGTTGAGCGAGTGGATGAAGAGAGGGAGTAGCGGTAGCGAGAACAAAGCCATTAATCAGAGAAATAAAACATTATTTTCTGATTGTTTCACAGTGGTTACATTCTAAAGCACAAATAAACACGCCCACACCTCCACACACAACCCTGTGGGAAGGTGCCGCATTGCTGGATTTTGTGTGAATGCAACCTTACATGTAACCGAGGTGTATGAACGGTACTCACTAAAACAAAGTTTAATTTGCTTCATCATCGTTATATTAAATTTTTAATCTTACATAGTCACAAACAGATACATTACCTCATTGCTATGCATCCTGCAAATAGCTGTGTTTAAAAAAGAAAAGTAGTATTAGCGTCTTGGATTCAAAAATGAAGAAATTCAGGAGAATTTTATTTTGTAATTCAAATACAGTAGCTTTATTGTTAAAAAAAATAATGGTAAAAGTAAGAAAATAACCAAAAAGTATTAAAATATTGTCACCTTCTATTTTTTGGACTAAAATATTATTTACTTCAAAAATAAAAACATTTTTAAACTGGAGGGAAATTAACTTTAATCTTAGAATAAATTTAAATAAAGTTAACTATAAATAAAATACATAAAACAAACTTTCATGTAAAGAATTTGTTACTTTTGGGAATGAGTTCTTCGCTCTGTGTTTGTATAAAACATTATTCAAATTAGACTTCAGTTCTGTTACTGTTTACACCTTTTTAAAACATCTCCTCAGCATTAAATGGGACACATGTGCTGAGAATTATTTTTGGACACTTAAGACTTATCTCTGTTTATATTATGTTTACAGTTCGGTTTGATTTTAAATAATCATTTGCTGTTTTTACTTACGTTTTTTCATATCAGATGCTGTATGAGAATCTGAATTATAAAAGCCCCCTCAGGAAAATTTGTGATTTCTGATATTATATAAATAAAACATGACTTGACTGTTTGATTTCTGGTCCTCTTGAAAAGGGTTGCAGACAATCTGAACCAAAATCCTTTTATTATTATCTTATTACAAAACTACAGTCTTGATTATTAAAATCTTTTATTGATAACTGCAGACATAATGGCTTAGAAAAAGTGAGAAATCCGTCAGCATTTATTAATGATTACCAACATTTGTAACTGCATTAAATAGGATAGGAAGGATATATACCTGCCAATGGGATTTACAACCTAGCAAGCTATGTATTTTTTTTATTATTATTAATGGCTTATAACTGAACTATAAATCATAAGTCATTAGCCACAATACAACCCTTTATAAAGGGTGCCTTATTAGAAAATGGTACCTATAATATTAAAGAAATAACATCCACAGCATGAATTCAGGTCACTTCAATGGTTCACTGAGGCCATGAAGTTTGTTGTTCTGCTGGTAATTTCCTGTACTTGATGAAATAAAAGCAAACTCATCAGAATATGCTGTTTGGTGTAGAGAACATAAACATTATAAACAGTCTTCATTCAGTTGCAGACAAGATTTTCGCAATGCTCTTTATTTCTGGTGTCCATCCTCTTATTAATACACATCATTGCACTCTGTTTTCATTAACAATGGTTTATATATTTACAGTCATCTGCTGAAACATTATGATTTTATGTCCCACTCATTTATCTGTCTCTCCATATCTGGTTTAGCAAACCTCAGTAATTAGAGCTCTAAATGAGAGGGTTTGGTACATAGTACACTGTTCAATTTAATATACAGCCATCTGTATACTAAACAAATTCATGCATGCTACTGCAGGATGCTTTGGAGGCACTCAGTAAATTGCATGCCATTAGTAACCTGTGAAAGCCTTGTTTTCAGGCTGACTGCACCGCTTCGTTAAGTTTGTGTTTGTGGGTTTTAAAGGCTTTATTTTAACCAAATGTGGCAGAATTTCTCAACCCACACAGGAGCAGAGAATTCATCAAATCAAGATCTGCTATCACCAAGGCTGCTGCTGTTACAATGTTTGTGCACATTGATAATGACAGTTATTACTAAAGTTCTGTTCTGATTTCAACCTTTTTGTTTGTCTCCCTTCTCCTTCTCCATGTGCAGGTGGTATATTTGAGACACGGGAAAGTGAGCTAGTGAGTATGGACGAGCTGGCTTTTAAGTTTGCTGTAAATAACATAAACCGCAACAAGACCCTGATGCCCAACACTACTCTCACCTACGATATTCAGAGGATCAACCTCTTTGATGGCTTTGAGGCTTCCAGGAGAGGTAGGAAGTGATTACAAGATGTAGCTACAGTATGCCAAGCTTTCCATATTACCTGTTATTACTGTAGATGATGACAACATAACCATATAAATCACTCATGTGTCTGTTGTGGATTAAGAGTGCTCTGTGGTATCAAATATTGTGAAATAGTTAGCAAGTCCAGAATCATAGGAAAATGAGAACTTGTAGAGGCTGTAGGTTTAAGGTTTATTTTACAAAATTTCCTTCATAATTCCATCAGCAAAGAATAAAATCATGTTAAAGATAAAAAATTAAACACTAACATTGGAAAAGGTGTATTTTGCCCACTATTGAGAGGAGCTGCTGATAATGTCAACATTGATAAATTGAGTGAAGCTTGATAATTGTCACTATTACCATACAGTAGTACATTGATCATAAAAAAAGGAAATATGTCTCACTTTAGGTAATAAGGAAAATAGTTCAATTCTCCTTTAAAACCTATCCTTTTAATAAAAAATTATATTCAGAAAATAGTTAAACTTGTTTCCATAGGAAGTGAACCTAGTGTGCAATGGGAAATTGGGTCTAGAAACAATCTCCAATCTACCTATGTAAAAGTCACCTACACCTGAAATCAAAAACCTGCTGACTTTGTGTCATTTTTTACTTTCAGTATGTGACCAGCTAGCTCTCGGGGTGGTTGCTGTGTTTGGCCCTTCTCACAGCTCCTCAGTCAGTGCTGTTCAGTCCATTTGCAATGCTCTGGAAGTCCCTCACATACAGACTCGCTGGAAACACCCGTCAGTGGACAACAAAGACACTTTCTTCATCAACCTGTTTCCCGAGTACACTGCCATTGCCCGGGCCATCCTGGACGTTGTCACCTTCTTCAAATGGAGGAAGCTCACAGTGGTCTATGAGGACAGCACAGGTAGGGCAATATATAATCAGTATTTATTCTGTAATACACTGTAACACACTTATCTTGATATAATAATACCATAATAATAGAATATACAGTATCTTATATTATGATATAACTATTATATCAATGCATTACCCATCTCTACACCTTGATATGAAATTTAAGGTTTAAACAAACATAAATCACTAATTTCCTAAATATCTTTGGTAATAAATAACTGCAGATTGCATTTTGTGTATGATTTTACTTCCCACTACATTACTCAACATCAGCCATAACATTTCAAGACATTTAAATTGAAGAACTGAGAGGGAGAACAGGTCGAAAGTCCTGGCTTGTGTTTTCTCAACCTTACAATATATTCATATGTCATGGTTATAATTACTCACAAAATGTAATTCCGCTGTCTACCCCAGCCACCTTTTTCATAGTAACCAGTGAACCCAATCTGTGACGGGGCACGAGTGCTTCATATCAAACAGCTCGCTGTATTCTTGCCCTCTGACTGCACACCACAACACCAACAGCCTCAAATCCAGCCATGTCCCAGATAGAATCCCTGCCTGCGACCCAGAGAATATGAAATGTCGTTGTTGAAATGTCATAGTTTATAGATTTTTTTTTTTTTTTTACCTTTTATGTTCGATCAGAAATTTATTTTCCTGAAATGTCACGCAAACACTTTCTCAATTACACACTGTTGTGCACATAGAAGCACGGGATATAGGAACGAGGGGAGTGTGTGGAGGCTATACAGGTGTGTGTTTGTTTGTCTTTGATGCGTTTAGAGGAAACTGCGAAGAAGTTGGGCAGCAGGTTGGTGCAGTGAACAAGGATCACATCCCTCAATCAGACGATAAGTCCCCTTAACAGCAAGTACATGTCCTGCTTAAGTGTCCTTGAGCCAAACACTGAACCTGAGGAGTGATGTTCTGTATCAAACCCTGACCTTTGACCTTCCTGCAGGTGGAGAGGGAAAAAGACATGTCCAAGAGGGGATAACTGAAAGGTCTAATTGTCCATTTTTTAGGTCTGATGAGGATGCAGGAGTTGATCAAGGCTCCGGCAAAGTTAAACTTGAAGATCAAGATCCGCCAGCTGACCCCAGGTAACCAAGATGCCCGGCCGCTGCTTAAGGAACTGAAGAAAGACAAGGAGTTTTTTATAATCTTTGACTGCTCCTATCGCATGGCTGCCGAGCTCCTTAAGCAGGTGTGTACAGGGTTTGATATCAGTTTCTTTTAATTAGTCTGTTCCTCTGTTCCACAGATTTCATAACACATTTATGTGTCCTTTGAGGACAACACATTTGATGATGATTATTATGTTGAAGAAATCATATGAAATCTATTTGCCTTGTTTATGAAGGCTTTTATTGTGATTCAAGTGATGGTAATTAAAGGATATAATACAGAAAAGCTTCCTAATTCCTGGGTGAAATATCTCTTATCATTATCAGAATCAAATGTTGTATCAAATGGTCAACAACTTATTTCCCATCACATGGATTTGTTACTGTTTGGGCAAAGGTTATTTAACTTAGATGGTAAAGTATGGTAACTTGTGATTTATGAAACATTCTGACAAATGTATTTGTGACTATCCCTGTGTGCACCAATTCTACCTGCCTGATGGAACAAACAGCTTGCATCATCACAAAAGCATGAATTTCTGTAGTCCTCGTACTTCACACCACATTTCAATCCTTTGTTTTTATTTTATTATTCATATCAGGGCTGCCAACTTTTGACTTCAGCTTGGAATGAGATTTGGGTGGGTGGAGGTGGGGGTTCATAAAGACCTCTCTCTGGCCTTATAAACCAACACATTTTTCATAAGACTTTTTTTTGCTAATTTGATTTTAATGGGTAGCATTTTTGACATACACTCCAGATATTACACTTTTTTTTTTTTTTTTTTTATCAAAACATAGGATAAGAAAGATCTGTGCTCCTCACCGAGTTGCTCCCATCATCTGACACTCCCCACTTTATTCTCTCAGGATTATCCAAATAAAAGTAATATCTGAATAAATGATCATCTCAATACAGACCCAGAAACAGAGAAAATAATGGTAGAAAAATGAATACAATATATAATATGAACAAGAACAAAGACAACAGGGATAAATCTGGAAAAGTCACATTGGTTACTTTGATACCCGCAACCTCAACACTCTCATTTTGTAAACAGGTCTATGCACGCCCCGTAAGGATAAAAAGTTGTTCAGTGATGAAGGTGCTTACCTGCTGAACATTGAACCATCCATGGGTGCCTGGATATGTTTTAAAATGGAGGCGCAAACTTGGAAAGATGCATACTTGGTGGGGGTTGTCTGGGTGTCCTCCCCCAGAAAAAAAAGCAAATTTCCTGCATTTATACACCACCTAAACTCTTGGATTAAATCAAGACACAGCCACCTACACTAGTCTAGATTAGTTAGATTGAGGGTGCTATGGAAACCAAGAACGCATCAAAAACAGTAGGCTATATAATTTAGAATTGTGAGAAAGTTTCAGCACGACAGAGACACAGGGCATCCCTGTAACCATAGTAACTCACTCTCACTCCAGCCTGCTTGTGCACGGTGTGAGAGGAGAGGGAGAGACACTGTTCTGCTGCCAGAGGAGCCACTGACTGAGATTACTCTGAGCAGCATGCATGAGACTAAATTACAATATAACAGATTTGTATATATTTCTCACTTTCCCCCTGATGGTCTGAATAACTCGCCGCTGTTGCGGTGTGCTGCTCTGTCTTGTCTGTCCGTGACCTGTCAGTGTCCTCTTTTCGCACTGCGAGTTGGCAGCCCTGTTTGTATCGAATTTTTAAATGTTTTTAAATTATATTAACAAAAAATCCAATATATAACACATTTGATGCAGCTTGCAAAAGAGAAATGACCAGAGAAGTGACACTGTAGCTGTATCACTGGAGAACCCATCGTATTTAAAATAAACAATATGGTCTGGCATTTTCTTTTATCATTTCATTTCTTTTTTTCATTTTACAGCTCTCATCAATGGGAATGATGACTGAGTACTACCATTTCTTCTTCACAACTTTGGTGAGTTCCAAGATGGAAAAATGTACAACAAATAGCAAAGTTATTTTATGGGAGATACCAGACAAAGAACAAACTAGGCACATCTTCTTGTGCTTATCTGGCCAGTGTAAATTCACTGGGGACGTTAAAAAATGTTGCTGTGATTTATCAATACAATCAAAGGCTGACAAAGCGACACCCTAAACTAGAACTTAAATCTCTATCCCACTCTTTCTCCCTCCATCACACACACACACACACATATAAACACAAACACACCCACCTTTACCTCCTGCTCCTCATCTCCACCTCCTCTCTCCCCTTTGCAGGATTTGTTTGCCTTGGATTTGGAGCCGTACCGCTACAGTGGGGTCAACATGACAGGCTTCAGACTACTGAACATAGATGACCCATGGGTGGCCTCCACTATGGACAAGTGGGCCATGGAAAGACTGCAGGGTCCCAAACAGGAGAGCGGCCTGATGGATGGAGTCATGACTGTAAGCCCTGTACTGTTATTTTACATTACAGAGCACAAACACTACAAACACCTGCTCTGTTGAAAGCCTGTGATGCACATTTGTATGCTGTATGCATGCTTGCATACAACTGTAAATTGCAAACATCTGCTAACCTGTAAGTCTTTGTAGGAACTATACTTCAGCATGACAAAAATGTTAACACAATAATCCTGAGTTATACATGTTCCATCATTATATCTATGTTTTATCCTGTTTACTTCACTGATGGCACAATTTTCCTGGAGTAACCATCATAGTTTAATCTTATCACATTTTCATCTTCAAGACTCTTACTAGAGGGTTATTATTGTAATTCCGCTGTTTACAACGGATGTTTAGTTGTGTATACTGCACACGGCCTTTGAGTGTAGTGTGAGAAAAAAAAAAATCTCTCCCTCACTGCCTCCTCTGCAGACGGATGCAGCCTTGATGTATGATGCAGTGTTCATGGTCGCTGTTGCGTCCCAGCGGGCCACTCAGATGACCGTCAGCTCCCTGCAGTGTCACCGCCACAAACCCTGGCGCTTCGGACCGCGCTTCATGAACCTCTTCAAAGAGGTCAGTGTCAAATAAGGGCTGGAATTACAGAGAACCAAAAAAAAGCTATTCGTCAGCAGGGTGACTTAAGAAAACCCTTTTAGCTTGACCACCATGCATTTTTGATGATGTGTTTCAGCGTGTTTTGAAAAGGGTTCATTCGCACAAGATCTTGCAAATTTACCATGTTCGGCCTCTGTTGCAAACATGCAATTGAGCGACAGTGGATGTCACATAATGTCATGTGATATGGCCATGACAGGCCATGCTTTGCTTCTGAAAGTACACAACATGAAAATATACAGTATTTATGTACTTATAAGTTGAAAGCATGTGGCCTGGCTTGACTGTCAGACTGGATGCCTACAGACAGAAATGAGGCCTTTGATGCATGAGTGTTTTGATCTCTTAAGTCTTAAATCCAGCAGAGGACCGTTGCCTACCATGGAGAGGACACATTATCATTCAATCCTCTCATTCATATTTCCCCCCATCTCTCTCTCTCTCTTTCTGTGTCTCTCTCCTGTTCAGCTTTTCATTTTGTTTGCCACTGCCCATCCTTTGAAGCATCTTTCCTCCTGTGCTATTCATCACTTGATATCACTTGATTTGATTGCAAGAACCAGTAATATGTCTCACATAGCACTCAATTAAAACACCAGAGCGGAATACAGGGACACAGCTTTCATTTCAATAGCTGAAATTAATTCCAGGGCACTGTAACCTGAGGGCTCTCTCTCCCCTCTGGCTAGTACACAATACTCAAAGTGTTTTTGTGGACAAAACTGAATTAATTCCATTTTAAATGTATGGACACTTTACTGCAAGAAAAGTCTGTCCACTGAGTACAGGATGCAGGGAGGTTTATGAACTTTCTGTCATAAATAACTCTTGACACTTGATATTGGTTATTGCTTCAGTTTTAGAATTTTTACAAATTCCACTTGTTCGGGTTCAAGACTTTCTTTCTCCAAATGGGCAATCTGGCTTGCAGTTGTGCAACATGGCTCTACTCTTATTTTAGATATGCCCAGGTATACCTCCCTCTCACTCTCAGTATAAGAAAAATAACTCTTCTAAGACCGGAAAAAACTGAATCACAGAAAGTATGTGTATGTAAGAAATCATCAAAATGTTGATATGTATATGTAGGTGAAACAATAGAAGAAAAAACGTAACAGCTCATAAAATAGACTGAATGTAAAGATGTAAATGACAGGTGTGGTGTATATGTAATGTGCAGATTTAGAAATTAACTGTCTTGTCAAAAAATGCCACTGCTTTTGGCATTTACCAACTTAGATTTACTATTTATATCCCTACTGTAAACAGAGTATGAGTATGCATATAAATGTAGTTGTCGTCACTATAGTGAAAATAAACATTCATGCATATTTAGAATGTACCACAGAACAACCTGTAGACTCTTCTGAGTTTACCTGACGTGATCCGGTGAGTCCTCCACCTGTCTGTCAGCACTGACTTCTCGCTGCCTTGATCCCCTTCACTTTCTCTCCTGGGAGTCTTTTCCAGAGCTTCAGTAAGGCTCTGTGTATACGAGGAAATCAGAAGGCATTTGAGACGATCTCCGTCTTCTCTCTCCCTCTGCATTTCTTCTCCATAGGCACAGTGGGATGGACTGACAGGGCACATTGTTCTTAATAAGACAGATGGCCTGAGGAGAGACTTTGATTTGGACATCATCAGCCTCAAAGAGGATGGCACTGCTAGGGTGAGGACAGAGGCCTGGAACAGCCAATTACACCACTCTCATGCTGCTTCCACACTGGCTGATTCATTCCATTAAGGCATGTGTATGTGTGTGTATGTTTGAAAAACAGAGAGGTACTGTTGTGATGTTGTTTCCCATAATCCATCCACACATTTATTATTTTGTATAGATTTGTTCAGTTGTGAATATTAATAATCTTGCAATTTATTTTTTTTCCCCTACACTGTCTGCGCTTCATGTTGCACCCTTCACATTTTCAAAAAGGGTATTACGGAGGGCGGAAGTCGCCTCACAAAAAGGTGGATCAAGGTTTGTGCCAGTGCCCCTTTTGGTCAAAGCCTTTGTTGTTTGCCCCCCTCTCCCCGCTTTTTCTCACTCTATATGCCACGCACCTCCCTGCTCCCTGCCTTGTCAACCTTGTTTCTCTTCACTGATTTTGTGTATAGCAATGCCATGTTTTTGACATTTCAGTTTTCTCCGTGTTTGGGTCCAGGCATTGCTCTGACACTTGGCAAAATTTAGCAGCAGCGGTAGAAGGCGTAGACATAACAATACCTGCATTAGAAGTAAGAAGTAAGTCCTGCAATGTCACTCCCTGTAATGTCATAGTTGTTTAGTTTCCACGGCTGGTGGCAGTGAGCAATAAGAAAGAAATGAATTTATCGTATAGATCGATCACTTTTGCAGAGACTTGTCAGTCCACTACTTATGATATGCTTCACTGTCTTCATACTTTCATGTCATACAGACTAGCAGTATTAAATTGCAGCCAAGAGGGATCCAGTTAACAGAGGAGACGACAGCTTAAGTCAAGAATCAAGACTCACTCCAAGTGGAGAGTCACACGCATTTCCCTTTTTGGCCTATGATTGACACATGGGGCAATGCACATGTTAAATGCTCACTGCAATGCAATTGTGAGAGATCAAATTAACCTTGTTTTATTCAGTCATTCCTTTCTTTGTCAAATTAAGTTGCATTTTAAAAGCAAATCTTTACTGTTATTAGCTGTGCTCTCATGATTTAATTTTTGAGTTTCACACTTCTTATTTAAGTCTAACTAAATATAAAATATCACAAAATATACTGTAAAGTAAGTTCCAGTTACATATACTTTATACCTCTGCTTATCAGCTTGAAACCAATGATTTGATGAATGTTGAATTAATTCTTCCCCTCAAACACATAGTTTACTTTCAGAAGTTGGCAAAATTCTTCCTCTCTGTCTCAGTTGTCAGACAGACAGGTGTGTAAGCAGGCAGCAGCTGCCAAGGTGCAGAAGTGGTGATTTATACTGTAATTTTAATTCCATTCAGTAAATTTAGCCCTCAAAAGCCCCCCCCCCCTCTGAGGAAATACCTCTATATGGCAGACACATCACATAAAATGCTTGACTTTATGGTCATGAAAAATGAATTATCACTCGGTTGCAGTCGCGTTAGTTCTTGGGCACTGGAGTGTTAAATACACTCTGAAGAGGATGATGACACTAAACAAAGTGAAAGTCTCCTGAGAAATAAAGTATTTTCTCTTAAAGTTGTTGACTCTGAAAATAACATTTTCTTCCCTCTCATCTTTCTTGGTCCGGCTTAGCATGTTTTCCGCTCTGTGGTAACGGTTTTCCAGTCTGATTTGGCTCCGGATGGCGATGAGCTTTAGGATTCGTAGATAACATTTTACTTCCAGCATATGAGAGTGAATTCCTGTCAGTTTTTATAGCACACTTTGTTGTTGGGAGCTGCTCTGGTATGCACGATAAATTTGCAAGGCTATACACGGTAAATTCATGACTTAGAGGTTTAAAAGCTGATGACTGTATGCTGTGCTATGCTGTATTTTAGCTTTGATTTCATTGGCTTGGTCAGATTGCTTTATTACTGAAACACCTTCAGACTGACAGTGCAGTTTTATTTCATAGATGAGGATGTTTTCACAAATGTTCGACAACATGCAGCATGAGCATGTGAAACTGTGCCTTCTGAGACCAAAATACCCTCCACACCTCCCAAAAAATACTGTCCATTTATCTTTGAGATTGAGGACAATACAATTAATTAAATCCCAACCCCATTGTGCTCCTCATCTTCAGTGTCCAGAGATAAAACAGATTTATGGACTCCTATACTGAGTGGACCCTTGTGAAAGTGCTGCAGTGGAGATATAGAGTGCTTTTAGCAAGGTGTGAATGAGCACATTTTCTATCTGTCTGACTGGGTGAACAGAATAAGATAGAACGTAATGAGGAGTGAAAAGCATTTTATCTTTTCCAACAGGTAATCCCACATAGTCCTTTTCTAAAACAATAAATTCTGAAAAATAAGACTCTACCTCTTGTAGTGTTCAGTTTAATAAGAAGTACTCATGCATTCATTATTGCTCATCTTCTTATGCAGTGAATGAGAGAACGAGCCATTGTTTCTGACTGAAAACACCCAAATTCATTGCTTTTTGTTCTCAGACTGAACTGTTAGAGGAGGTAAGCGTGTCTCTATCACTCGCCTTAGTTCTATTAACAATGAAGCCTGGTCATTTAATGCACTTAAATTTATTGCATCAATGTTGTGAGACCCCTTGACCTTTGCTCAGCTCTTTACCAGTGAGGGGATTTGAAATGGTCAAAATCCAGCTGCCAGACGCCTGATCTAATCTGATAACTGTCTGGATTATACCGCCTGGTCCGATGAACTGAACACTCTCATTCACAGTTACTGTAACAGTATGGAGGGCCATGTTGTCCTCTATCCCTTTTGACCCCGTCTGATCCTGCCCTTCATTCATACAGCCCCTGCTGGTGTGATTTCCAACTCCTCACCATCATATTCAAGAGATATTATGCACACAAGTGAGTTATTGTGATTAACATGTGTCCATTATTTTTTATCTAATTTTTTTCAGTACACGGCATTTCAAAGTTTCACTTCTTTCTGCTGTCAGATTTATTTCAAGTTCGACCAAAATTAAATAACGATGCTAGCAGATGTTCGTGCCAAACCCGAGCCTTAATTCAGCATTAAAAAAAATCATCATCTTCACATTTGTTATAAAAACAGCTTTGTCGTTCAGGCTGTACAATATGTTCAAAATCTAAGCGTGATTTGTTCCCAGATAAACCGTTACACACAACAGGAATGATATTGGTTTGCATCAGAATAGCTGTAAACCTTTACCTGATGCACATGATCGGCAGCTCAGTTTGGAAGAAACTACATCTTCATTTTCATAATGACTGTACACACACAATAAAATTAAGTTTTCGGTGCCTCGCCCAGAATCATCAAAGCAAAGTGGAGCAAAGGCAACTGTGGTAGAATAGTGAACAGAGCAGAAGGTTGGAAAAGAGCCAAACAGTTAGGAGTGTCAAGTCTCTTAACCTTTACACTTCTTTTTCATTTTTCTGTTTGACGAATCAGAAAATATGATTAATATGCAGTGTATTGGAGCAGTACGTAGTTTCCTGTTAAGACTTACATACTAAATCAAGCTCTGTATATTTTAGTTTCAGGGATAATAAGAATATTCAATCAGCTTTTCCTTTAACAACCACTGATGTTAGTGATCATTAATACAAATACAGCCTTATTCAAAGCTGTAACAATTAATGTGTAAATACACATCTACACAATGAGACATTGCCTTCCATGGTGACTGCAATAGCCGGCGTCAAATGTGTCTTCCTGTGGTTCTGATCAAAGCAGAAATGGTGGTTCAATAAATTTAAAGCCCTGTTTGCCTTTCCAGATTGCTGTGTGGAACTCGTACAGGGGGATGAACCTGATGGAGTCCAACCGAGACAAGAATAACAATGTGACAGACTCTCTCGCTAACAGGACTCTTATTGTCACCACGATACTGGTGAGGAGGAAGGTTAAACAGAGGACAGTATGGGGGGAAAAAGGAGGGGAGTACATATGGGATGTGCAGAGTGCAGATGGAGGTACAACAGAGGAAAATACAATGACAAGGGTGGGGGAAATGGTGAGGAAAAAGTGTTTTATAGGAGAGGAATATGGTTGCTTAACTGGGTAGGTTGGATAGTTTGAATTTGTATTTTCACAAATGTGTAGATAAAGTATATTATCAGTCATTAAAGTGATACAATATCTACAGTAGACTTACTAATCCAAACACAGTTGGATCCGCTGTTTAGACATCTTGCCACTCACCCAAGGGTCATCCAGCTGCCTTTAGTACTTAGATAGCATAGCATAGAACGAATTGAGTCAGAATAACAAATATGCTTTGAAAACAGTAAAACACAGTGTTTTCTTTTTCTGTACAGGAAAATCCATATGTGATGCATAAAAAGTCAGACAAGGAGCTGGTTGGGAATGATCGCTTTGAGGGCTACTGCCTGGACCTCTTGAAAGAGCTCTCCAACATCTTGGGTTTTACGTATGAAGTCAGACTGGTGGCTGATGGGAAATATGGAGCCCAGAATGACAAAGGAGAGTGGAACGGGATGGTCCGAGAGCTTATTGACCATGTGAGTTAATAGCCGTCACACTGCAGGGGTACAGGTATACACAACCTTGGCTTTTTGGTTTCATGAATGTTGCCACCATAATGACCCATTCTTCATGGCTAAGAATCTGTGCCAAATAGGGTACTTCTCATGTCTCAGCTCTCTTGAAAAATAGAGTCAACACCCACAGGGTCCAAATATGGAATGTCCACAGGACAAAAATACTGCATTCACATGCAATTGACAAATAATCAAGCTGAAAGTAGTCTACAATTGAGTTCACAGATGGTAACAACCTGTTTGCAGGTGGATGTGTTCCCAGACCAGAAGAATCACTTTGCTTTCTTTGATGATATCTATAGGACGTGCAGTATAATCAATGGTGGTAACATATTCTGACAAGTTGCGCCCTCTGGCTATATAAACAATGCTTCTAACAAAAAGCTTGGGCTGTTGCCTGTGCCTGTGCTCATATTCGATCACTAGTCCTGGGAAAAAATCTCCTCCATTTATCTCTTGTAAAATTTCCTTCATTAATCTGTAGTGTAGTTATGTTGTTCTGTGCTGTTCCGAATAACAGTTTGTTCTTTATTAGAGAAGAAAACTGATCTTTAACAAGCTATATTGTCTTGCCACAGTGGAATACTAGAAGACGTCATGTGTAATGTTTAGCTGTACCAATTTTACCTGTAGTATCTTACTTCTTCTTCTGGCTTTTCCAGGTAGCAGACCTTGCTGTGGCTCCCTTGACCATCACCTATGTTAGGGAGAAAGTCATTGACTTCTCCAAGCCCTTCATGACCTTAGGCATCAGCATCCTGTACCGCAAACCTAACGGTACCAACCCGGGCGTGTTCTCCTTCCTCAATCCCCTGACTCCGGACATTTGGATGTATGTGCTGCTAGCCTGCACAGGAGTCAGCTGTGTCCTCTTTGTGATTGCCAGGTAAGAGCACAGATTGATGCTTGTCATAATGAGATGATGTATGATAGGATTAGGATGTATAGGTGATGGGATGACAGCATACTTAACAATCCGTAGCCAGTCTGCTTTTAGGGTCAGCTTTGCCTCAAGCTCTTTTGTTAATAAGAGTTTGGAAGTGAAAAGGACAGGAAAGCAGTGAGATGGTGGCCAGTGCTTGGCATTTTAAAAAAAACATATAGAGTCATGTAAATTCAAATTCACACAACAAGAACCACAAATAGTCTGGAATAATTGGCATGGCTGTGGCATGAGTACAGCTATTCTAAAATAACCAAAAAAATAAGCTTTTAGCTGCCTGTCAGCTGCCAGATTGGCTTTCATTGTGGTTGTTAGGTAGCAGGGAGTAATTGTGAGCTTGCTCTTCACCTCGCTCTCAGGTGGTGTGTACTGTAAACCCCCTGCCAGCAGGTTGCACCCAGCAAGTAGATTGGTTGTGAAAATCAAAATGCAAATCAAGGTGAAGTGTAAATTGCACTGAAAAAGAACTGGAAGCCTGCATTGAAGTCAAGTGCATGACCAATGTGTCCCTCTGTCTCATGATTAGCAAAATAGAAGGGGTTGTTTAGATTTTATATATTTCCTTCTGCTATCTGAAATCCCTTTCATCTATTTTTTCTCTCTGTTCTTTTATTGTCTTCCAGGTTTACTCCATACGAATGGTACAACCCACATCCATGCAACCCGTCCTCGACTCTAATACAGAACAATTTCACTTTACTCAACAGTTTCTGGTTTGGTGTTGGAGCGCTCATGCGGCAAGGTATTTATCTCACAGTATTTTTTAATCAATTAACGATGGATTACATGACTACTTGTGTGAAATGTGTATGTGGCTGCTTGTAGTGATGAACCCACAGAGAATTATCAACTGACTCGGCATTTAGCTCTATTGAGCTTTATAGTGTATATCAGCTCATTATTTTGGTTTTCTGGCATGTAACTTTAGCATTTTCAACTGTAGCAGGAAGCTGCTTTCAGCTACAAGGCTACAAACTACTACAGCTACAGCTACAAACCCACAGCATGCGATCTGCCCAGCACCAAACAGCAGACAAAGTTAGGGACTAGCTGATGAACATAGTGGAGCATTTAGCAGCTTATGAGCAAGACATTTCCCTCTAGAGTTGGAGACTAAGACAGAATTAAAAGGAAGAGAATATTGGACTTGTCAGATGACTCCAAATTTATTCCAATGTTGCTCCATATCAACTTAAAAGGTGGTGTTGTGCATACAGCTTGTTTCCGATGCCCCCAAGAGGCCAAAAAATAAGTCTAATGAACTTCCTGCACAGGAGTTAAGACTGTACTGACACTGTAAACTCTGATCTGAGCTGTTTAATTCAAAACATCAACATTCAACTCCTACTTACTGTGAATGCCCTTCACATGTAGCCTTGATACATACTCTATGAATTGCAACCTCACCCAGTTATTGGAATTATACTGCATTTCATGGGGACTTGACCTCCCTCCAGGCAGGAGATTTGGACAGGATAAGTCGGATGTGCCTGATTGGGTGGCCAACAAACCTACTGACAACATCAGTCCATGATAAAACGGCGATGCTGATGAAATGCTGAGATTCTGCTAACAGCGAGCAATGTTGTCTTTTCTTTCACTATTGATAAATCAAGAATCAAGCAAGTGAAGCTTTCATTAACAGTGTGGATGTATTTACATTTGAGTTTCTTTTGATTTCTGGTCTGTAAACCAGGGTACTGATAAGCTAATCCTTCACCCCTGCGAACTGTAGCAGGATTCCCATTTTACATTTCATGCCATTCTATCTATACCTTTATCATTTTATTTACCCTTTTAATAATAGCATCTCATCTCATTCCACTTAATCTCAAACAAGCTCAGACTAGTTTTATTGTGTACGTACTGCAAGCTAGCTGCTGAAAGTCAAATCTGCATGTGTGTGTAACCTAGCTGTGTGGTGTTTTACAATGGCCTTGAGCTTTCTATGAGATGCTGTGTCTAACACATGGCAATTTCAAACCCTCCAGAATCGCTGTTTTTTTTACACTAAAAGCAAAGTTACAGTAAGAATTTGTCCAACCCAAGTGAAAAAGGGTTTAAAAATAGGCACAAATGTTCCAAAACCTGGTACAATAAATATGCTAAATGTATTCTTCCATTACATAAATGTATTCTTCCATTACATTAATCGTTTTTCACTGCCTCTTTGCTCTGCACAGAGAGGAATAGATAAAGCACGGTGCTGCTTTTGCAGTGTTATGTTTCATTACATTTTTGTGATGATGTGCTCTCTCATTTTCTTTATATCCAGATTTCTTTTTTCTGTCACATTTGGTTCTTCTAATCTGTGCTTTTTTGTCCTATTGTCATATTTCTTTCAGACCCAACAAGTACTATGGTGCAGAGGGAGAAAATAAACATACTGTATGAAAAGGCGCACAATTTATCATTCAGGGCTGAGGTGAAAATCTCATTAAAGCTCTGGTGTGAATCCAACTATTAAGATAACCACATTTAGACTGGGGTACTTGGTTTGGAAGAATATAGGTGTTTTTTGTCATTGTATTGTTTTTTTTAGTTTTAAAGAACATCAAATAGAGCACAATAAACTGCACTTATTACCATTCTAGTTGTACTGTACTGGTTGTGACATACCGATGTTAGCGTAGTCGTTCCTACGTTATGATCATTTTTCCATCCTTCCCAGCACTAACCCTTAATCTCCCTCTTTTTAAAACCTTTTAAATCTTTTTCTTAACCTTATGTCCCCCATTACTATGCTTCCAGGCTCGGAGCTGATGCCTAAGGCTCTATCCACTCGTATAGTTGGGGGTATCTGGTGGTTCTTTACGTTAATCATCATCTCCTCCTATACGGCCAACTTGGCTGCCTTCCTCACTGTGGAACGAATGGACGCGCCCATCGACTCGGCAGATGACCTGGCAAAGCAGACCAGGATTGAATATGGGGCAGTGAGGGATGGATCCACCATGACCTTCTTTAAGGTACAATGGGTGTAGGCTTTTCTGCAATATAAGTATAACTGCATCTAATGTAGCTTTAACCTTTATCAAAGTCACAGCATAATAATGATGATACTAAACAATGATGAGTAACCCTCATCATTGTTTAGTATCATTTACAACATTAAATACAGAATACACTAAACTAAAACACAAGATTTTTATAGTGTTATGATGTTGGATGTCTATGTTAAACATAGTCAAAGTTCCAAAACATGAGGTGAATGTATGCAAAATACTCCCTGCAAGTCAAAAGCCTGGGCTTCAGCGTCCCTCTCGTGATGACATCACATTGTTCGCGCATGCCCACAAACACCATCTGTTCTGTAGCCTTTGTTGCTAAGGTTGTTGCTAGGGTTATTCCACAGGTTGTTTATGTTGTCCACTTGTATATTTCGGATCAGATTCAGGCTCGAACATGGAGATGTATTTGAGAAGTTTCTATTGGAAATCTGCCGAGGGCCAGCTGGCCAATCAGAACAGAGTAGGTTCATATGGAGACGGGCATCAAGGAGACAGCAGCTAAAATGGCCTGTTTCAGATAAAGCCTGAACTGAGGGGTTGCATAAAGGGCCAGTATAAGATAAATAAGGAGTTTTTTGAACTGCAAAGATATACAGGTAGAGCCCATAAATAATCGTAGATCTGGAAATGTGCATGATATGTCCCCTTTAAGGGAAACGTTGAAACGTGAAATCAAAAACATACAAAGGCATTTAGGCCTATAGCCTTCTATTATGAGTCTTCAGCAAAAGAGCTAACAATTGTGAAATGTTTGCTTGGTTTACAACTGTGCCTGTACAGTACTTTACATTTGATTAGGGATGTGCAGAGAGCTCAGTATTTGTGTTTGTATCTATATTTGTTGAGGCAACAAAATAATTAATATTTATATTTGTATTTGTATTCGAATAAAAGTGGAAATAGGCATAAAAATCCAGTTATCCATTATTTATGCCTTGCCGAATAACGTATTTGTATTTGGGCACACCCCTACATTAGATGCACATCCTGAACGTTCCACCTCTAATTCAATGAGTTGCATAATGAGCGAAAGACTTTTGAAGACTGCTGGAATCATAAAATATGTGATCAAACATGTTTTTGTAATTTAGCCTACAACCTAAAATTGCTCAGGTTTCTTCATATAAATCAACCAACATTAATATCAAACACTGATCACAATAGCCTTAATACTGTGTGCTCAGGACGGATAAATTTGTAGTTTGCTCCCTTGTCTGCTCAACTGAGTGAATTTACAAACCACTGTGTTGTCAGTCGGATTATGTTGTACTTTTTAAACACTTTTTTGTAAGCAGGAGTTAGTGGTACAATACCTTTATGTTTAGAACGTCAGAATTGTAAGGATCCCCTCAATTGCTACTCCCATCATCCTGTAGCCTATCTTTGCTAAACATCTCATGAAAAAGAAAAAAAAATCTACAGACAGAAAGAGAAAAGAAAGACTTGTATATACTTTAATGAGGAGAGTATATGATGGTACATGGAGAAGATGCATATTAAGACTACTTGTGTTTGTGTTTTGGGGTGTCTGTGTTGAAGTTGAGCATACGTTCATTTGTATTATATAAGGTATTGCTGCACCGATGTCCTTAGGCAGGTCTGCCACTTCCTTCCCCCACCGCCACTCGCTCTCCTTGCATCCTGGTGGCTCAGCAGGGGTGATCCATGCAGGGCTTTATCCTCCCAGATTGCAGCCAGTGATTACGGCTGCCTGGATAGGAAGAAGCAGGCTGTGTTGATGGCTCGAACAAATTGAATCAGCTGGGGGAGATTTAGAACACAGCTGTCCCATTTTCTCTGACTGAGCAAGGAAAAACACAGACACACACCCACCAAGACACACTCTAAGATAGATAGAGTCCCACACATCCTGCTGTTAAACATATATATGCTTATAATATTATTTGAAACATAGTTGAGTATATGTACTGTGTGTATATGTGCAGCCACAAACAAATGCATCAGCAGTTCTTGCCAACTTTTTCCTGTCTGGCTCCTTTGGCAGAAATCAAAGATCTCCACCTATGAGAAGATGTGGGCATTTATGAGCAGCAGGAAGAACACCGCGTTGGTTAAGAACAACAAGGAAGGTATCACACGGGTCCTGACGACAGACTACGCCATGCTGATGGAGTCCACCAGCATCGAGTACATCAGCCAGAGAAACTGCAACCTCACACAGATTGGAGGTCTAATAGACTCCAAGGGTTACGGAGTGGGAACACCTATAGGTAGGAGAGGATGAGATCAGGAACCCAACATAGATCCACAAACTATAAATTGTGGACATAGTGTCTGTCGGATCACTTTTGATGTATAGCATTACTCTGCAGTGCCATCTTTGTCACTTATATCCATTTTTAATGTCTTATTAATGGAAAAAGATGAAATTAATTTTCAAAAACAACTCAAATCATTTTAAAACAACTCAAAGAAAGTGTTGTGTCTCACTCTAGAAGCAGTTCATTTTGATTTTTTTTTCCTTAACTGGGGAAATTTTGCTGAGCACTTCACTGAGAACATGTTCTTCCACCTGCATAGTTGTACACATCTGTGCCTATAAGCTGCCAAGTACAACAGCAGCCACTGAGCAGCTACAGGGGATCACTTGGGAGTTAAGGCTCAAGTGCACCACAGTGGAAATGCTGAAGGTGGGGTGGCACTGGGGTGTAAAAATGAAAAAAAAAGTATAGAAAATATCATAACACAAAAACCAAAAACACAAAAACCCCAATATCCAGCTTGTAGGCAGTATGGAGGGGGGTCCAGGGTGGCTTTACTAGTGATCAGAGGTGTGTCAGAAAAAGTTCTTCCAATGACTTCATTACATTTGGATCAGGTGGTATTATCCACATAAAATTGACCCTGTACAGGTTCAGGCTCAGATAAAACAAATCAAGAACTAAAGAGTGAAACAGCGCTGACAACCTCAGGGCAGATGCAGCCGTGCCTGGACTGAGATGAGCCGACAGCTGAGTCTGTCCAGCTCTTTTCTCACCTGATCCACAGGTGCCGGATATTGGAAGCCTTGGAGGATAGTTTAGGGGAACCCTCTAGGACCAGAAGCCTCCTTGTCAAACCTTTTAAAAATGCTTTGATTCCTTTAACTCCCTGGCCCTATATCTGTCTCCTGCAGTACCTGGTCTCTGGTCTGTTTGTAACCAGTGATGGTTCTTTTTCCATCCCAAACCTCCCATATGTTGTTCTGCTGTAGTTTCCCCTCCTTCTTCCTGTAGCAATCCTTCCCCTGAGCAGTCTTCCCCCTCTGATGTTTCTGTATCCGCTTCATTTCCTCTCTATCCCCATTCCTAGAGGCTCATTTCTTCTCATTCAGAGTCTTTAGTCATGTAGGGTTTACTGTTTATTGAAACAGCGTAGTCTTTGTCAGAACAGTGTTATCCACACAGAAGTTAAATTACTCTGGTTTACATTCATCCTATTCATGTGTACTACAGAGCCTATCACAATCAGTCACCTCAAAACAATCTCATCTGTCTTCAGTAACCATCCACTCACAGTTATAGTCATCACAGGCTGCTGGCAAAAGCTCATTTATTAAAGGCTTTGGGCTTAAGGGCTTTGCATCACTAACTTAAGTGCGGCCAAAATGGAAATCTTCTTTAAGTTACTACAACATCAGTTCATACTCCAAATACAAGTAAATGCTGGCTTGTATATTATATTTAAGTCAAGTCAATTTCATTTGCATAGCCTAAAATTACAAATTGCCTCAAAGAGCTTTACAATCTGCTCAGGATACAACCACTCTCTGTCCCTCTTCCAGGAAGGACAAACATGCAGTATATCGTTTATAAAGCTTCAAAGAAATAGAGGCTGAATGCAGCAAATAACAGGCGATAGTAAAGATAGAAATATAAGCATTCTGAACACTGGTAAAAGAAGAAATGTGTGGGCTTATGCAAACCAAGCTCAGCATTGTTACTTCAAATTCACAATAATAAACATTACAAATGCCAATTGTAGTTTTATATCCTCGAAATACAAGTAAAGTCTTGTTTCCTGTCACGTACAGTGCATTTTGCTGTCGGAGTAATGGCTTTAATTTCATGATAAAAAAAAATGCTTGTGGTTCACTAAAACACTGTAAACAATGTAAACAGAGGGGTGCCTCAGCAGGGCTGCCATGCCTTATTTTATTAATGGGGCACTTAAAGGTATTACAAAGAGGAAACAGCATGTATTTGCTCTGTCAGTACATCTTTATATTTGACTTCTGTGCTCTTTCCTCTCCCTCGCCAGGTTCTCCATACAGGGACAAAGTGACCATTGCCATCCTTCAGCTGCAGGAGGAAGGGAAGCTGCACATGATGAAGGAGAAATGGTGGAGAGGCAATGGCTGTCCAGAGGAGGACAACAAGGAGGCCAATGCTCTGGGTGTGGAAAACATCGGTGGTATCTTCATCGTCCTGGCTGCTGGTCTGGTGCTCTCTGTGTTTGTGGCTATTGGCGAGTTCATCTATAAGGCCCGCAGGAACGCAGACATAGAGGAGGTGAGTGAGGGTGGGAAACTTTTGCTCTACTGCTTAATGGTGGAGATGGGAGGACAAATGACTGGATTAAAGGATTAAAGAATACACTCCGCTCTGAGGAAACTTGTGATGAGATCTTTGTTTCAAAGTATCATTGTTGAGGAAAGAATGTGATTTAGTTAATTGTAGGTTGTTTCAAATCGCATGAGGAAATTAGAGACTATTAGACTCTCACACACATTTTCAGAGGCTGAAGACAAGCAATGTTTTTTGTCTTTCTTTGTCAATTACTAATTAATATCACTTCTCACTATAGAAGTGTTTGTAGATGTTTGTTCGAAAAAATTAATTAGAATTCATTTAAAATCATATTTACACTTGCTGTGCCTGACAGTCCTACACAATAAACAGTGGGTTAAATATAGTAAAGAATTTGTGAGTAGACATAAATCATTCACTTGCTAGCATTTGTGTGACTTAATTCTTTCTCATATGTCCAAAATATCTATGATGCATGACACCATGCATGATGTATGTCATCAATAGTTGATTTTGCTTGAACTTGCATACTTTGGTTCTTGTTTTTTTTATATCTTCTGTATTTTTCCACCAGTTTGTTTATTAAGCACAAAATGAAAATGAAGAATGTCTATCTCATTTAGCTGAGCATTAGTTCTATCTGCTTTTGAGAACAAGAACATCCCTTTACATATTGATATCAAAGGCAATGAAAGAGCGCACGATTAGTTTCTTTGCTTTGCCTTTCTTTTGTGTTGTCTTTCATGCTATTTTCTTTTCTTTTTCAAAAAATAATATGTTATCAGAATATGCTCTAACTTTTCTGTGTTGATCTCTTTTGTGTTCTTTCCTCCATCCTGTTTTCTTTGCATGCTCGCGTCAGGCATTTTGTTTCTTTTATGGGGTGCAGTCCCGTCAGTTTCAGCGGCGTGGCTCCACCTCCTCCTCTGGCACCTCCTTATCTACAGATCTGGAGAGCGGCAGGCTACTGGGGGATGACACAGAGTAGCCATGGCAGCACATTTACAACACATACACAGTCTAGACAATAGGTTTGTAAGACCTATAACCAGGTGTCCTTCTCTTTGCCCCTGTTAAAACATCCCAGTATACCTGCACCCGCATCACCCAATCCCATTTACTATTACCCTTACACTGTACCTTCATTATCTGAGCCTCATGCCCACACTGCTTCCCTGCAAAATGTCCTTTTTTCTTGTGGTTATATTCACTTGTTATGTCAGTCCTGAGACAGCTCTCCTCTTATTTATGTGCTCTTGTTATATAAGGAGCACTTTACTCATGAGAGCCTTAAATTACAGACTTGTATAAGGGTTGCAAGTTGCAAGTACATTGTTATATAAAATGTGTGAGTTGTAAGCTTGTTTTGGGCTTTAAAATTCAGTATAGCTTGCAAAATGTAGCAGTCAAGTTTGTATAAGAAGTGTAGAGTTCTGCAGTGCTGCTCTGGTGTTAAGTAGTTTTTCTCGCTTCCACTGTTTGTTTGCTTTTTACATTTGGGGGCATTTTGACTTTATTAGACAGTAATAGCAGAGATACACAGAAGAAATTCAGGATGACATATAACAAAGGGCCCCATTTGGAAACAAACTGGTGACAATGTGATCATGCATCTTAACCACTTGGCTACCAGATACACCTAGCTTGCATTGGATAAGCCTTCCACCACCAGCCTACAAGTTGTGCTTCATTTACTGTAGTCTCAATAGACATTTGTGTATACTGCAGAAGCAGAGTTTGATTGCCTTTTGGGAAATCAAAAGATAGGGGAAGTTATTTGAATATTTTCCCCCTCATTAAACTCTTTGGTACGCTGGTGTGGTTGGCTGAAATTTGGATAACAGTGACGGAACTATGTGTTGGGTTAAAATGTCCCCTGACGCAAAACCAGGGCCAAAAGTAAAGTTGTAATTTCATAAATGACTGCTGGTGACTGCAGGCAATTTTAACTGAAGTAATGATGGATGGGAGCACAGAGGGATACAGACTTTCAAGGTCCTCACTGCTTCCCTGGACTGACCTTGTCATCTTGAAACATAATCCATCTGTATTTGATGTAAGATGTAAGAAAAACCCAAGTATATATTCAGTGAGTTATAGCAGATACTGTATTAACTATTACAAAGAGGAATAGTTGATACTACTTTCATTAAAGGATGTAAAAACTGTGCACATGAGATGCACATGTAAACCACTAAAAGAAAGATAAATAAATTAATAAATAAATAAGATACCTTACAAAAGTAAGGTCTGAGGTTGGTAAAGGTTTCTCTGCTGAAACTGAGTGTTACAGGTATTCATGGGAAACCCTGCAGGAAGCCATACAAGTTTGAGAAGCCTTAGGCATAGCCTAAGGATGAAAGACAAAGGTCTGGTCCATGGATGCAAAGACCAACAGATAAAAATGGGATGACTTTGTGCCACGAATAATAATTTGCAAAATAAATTTAGAGAGCACACCCTCCGGAAGAGAGCAAAATGAAAGGAAAATAAACATGATCGAAGATTAATGAGTTCAATGCAATGTATTATTCTGCAGAATCAAATAAGCCTTAGGGTTCTCATTTCAGATGGCCCTCTCTTTGATAATTTCAAATAATTACCATATTATGAATTCATGGCTTGCTGTATTAGGATGTTGCACCGCAAACACTGTCCTTCATCTCTTGTCTGTGTAATTGGATTTCATGATGAGACAACAGAGTTTACAAGTCTTTTACAACTCTTTTAGACAAAATTACAGTGTATGTGTGCTTAATCATTTCTGGTGTTTGTCTGGTGAGACTTTAGAGCTGACGTGCAGTCATTGGCTGTCTGCTCACATTCAGCTGCAGGCAAGTTCACTGACGCCAACTTGCAAAGCTGAATCAAATGTCATGGCGTTAGGTTTAAACTGAAATTAGTATAGCTTTCAGTCAATGGCGTATGCAATAATTCCCCAGTTGATCCAATTATGAAGCAGCATTCATTTGTTGTTTCATGTTAGCACGTTCATGGTCTTTCAAATAACAACATTCAGAAAAGTCATAATGACTTTATTGAAAATCAGCTTTATTGGTGTATTAACCCAGGCCTTTAATTGTGGTTCTCTTTTGCAGTGTGTGTCTTTTAGAGCATTGATGGAGGAGTTAGGTATCTCTCTGCAGTGTTACAAAGGCATCAGGAGGAGGTCAAGACCCCACAGCGGAGCAAGGTCAGCTTGCATCTTCTGTCAACCCAAACATACTGCAAAGAGGGAGACAGTGAGACGAGACTCCAGCACTTGAGCTTGGATAAAAAAACTGATGGACTGCTATATGAGCACTTCCTCCGATTTGTTTGTGAGCCACCGTATGTTATGAAGTTGTTTCCTCATCACCCCTGTCCTTATGCTGTATTTGTACGGATAATACATAAAGCATTATACTGTAGATGTAGTTTACAAAGTCTTGGCCTTGTATCAACATTAATAATGTAATGTTAAGACAAGTGATGACTAAGAAAATGAAAGCTCTCTCATAGTATATACCATTGCTGTTCCCTTATGGCTGTAGTTCACCGTTCTGAGCAGATTGCAGAGTTGACACTTTATAGATATTCCCATTGTGTAAATGCAAGACAACTTTACTGACTTTCAGAGTAAACCAATTTTTGCATTTTTTCAAAACTGCTGTCTGATTTGTTGTTGTTGTTGTTGTTGTTGTTTGTGGTTGGCAGCGGTGTGTGTGCATGTTCCTTTGTGTACCTATACTGGCAGCTAGCTGTTCCACTGGCAGCTTGCAAAGTACCTTCAGAGCCTATTGCTGAGCCAACCCTGGCCAGTGAAGGGAGATAAGGACCTCTAAGGAAAGTCAGGAACACACCTGCTGTTTCATACCCTTCAAACACCGACATCACAAACATCAACCCTCCGCTCCACACGCACTCACACAGACACACATAGCCTCACAAATGCTTCTGATCATGAAATATTGCTGTCTGTGCACCAGAGAAAGGATATGATACAGGGAGAAGGAAAGGACAATAAATGAGAAACAGTTTTTTTTTTTTTTCAGTGTGTGAAATTCTCAGGAGGTCAAAGACAAAACACATTTCTGTGTTCCCCGGGGAATAACAGTCTTGTTTTTCTATAAATCATTTTTTTCTTTTTGCAGTTGTCGAATTTGAAAGCCTGAGGGGTGATCTTGTCTCCCAGTAGTGACAGTGAATCCCAGTGGATGTGTGCATTCAAAAAAGTGAAAAGCATCTGCCACAATGGGGTTTTCTTCTCTTGACATACTTTACAAGCTTGGTGTGCATGTAATATAACTTTCCTACCAGCATTTTAAAGGGCCATTTAATTTATGATGTGATTATAATCCATGGACAGAGCCTTAAAATGAACACAAAAAATTTATAGCACATTCTCATAAACGTTCCATATAAAAAATCAGGTTTGTACATGCTGGAAGATGGTCAATGAAAACTTTATTTAAAACCCCTCTCCACTCAAAAATGTTTTTTTCCTCTTGTTCCTTCACTTGGATGTTTGAGATTCACTGCGCAGGGTGATGTATGTGCAGAGTTTGTTTTCACATCCATCTACTGAAGGGGGAAAGTTTCTCTGTTCTCACCTTAAATGTAAGTTTAAGGCATGTACCTATAAGCGTGATATGTGACATCACAACTAGTTTGTAAGCCAATTGTGGTCCAGTATACAATTAACACAAGTGTGATGTGGAAACTTGAAGCCTCCAGTGCACAAACACTGAGAATGACTGTTAGCGAAGTATGAGATGCCTTGTTTCCAGCAGTTAAACTTTTAAATTTGCATATTCATAGATTTTCCAATGAGGGAGAAGGAATAAATGTAATTTTAAGGATTTTTTATTGAGGTACTTTTTATAGTGGGAAAAACTACGTCAGACACATCACATCAATTATTATTCAAAGAGTATCTTTCATGTCTGAAAACCTGTCTGGCGGGGATCTTTAAATTTGATTTGGTTTAAGTAATTTACAATCACTCATTTACTTTTATTCACTGCATGAACAAATGATTTCTGTTTTTCACAAATCTAAACACGAAGATCTATCACCTGACCGCAGTATATATATCACATCGGCCTTGACCTCTGCACTGCAGGTAATCAGAATGAGTAATGAAAATGTTCTCAGCAGCCTCAGCACAATTACCTCTCTGCAGCATGAATAAAGAGAACATCAAGGGCAATCATCACTGAGTGACTCACACACCCCTACTGGAATTTGAATTGAACTTCGTTCATCAGGACCTGTTGCAGCATAATCAACTCTGACGCCTGGAAGCACACAAACACATCAAGTTGACATCTCTGCGCAGCAAACAACCAAATGGTTGTAATGACATTCATGTTTTCATTAATCCTACGTCCTCCTCACTTCTACTGTGTTCTGTGTTTCATGCCATATTAGGAGCTTCCACATATCCTCACGTCTGTTCCTTTACTCTGAAGCTGACCTCAAAGTAAAATAAATTAATCAGTGAGGGAGAGAAATGTAAGAGTTCTCTTATGCTCCTTGTCTCTCTGCCACCTCTTGTCCAAACCTTTTAATCTCTTCTCCTCATCAGCACCTACTTTCAGTTACTCTGTCCTCCCCTTACCCTCTTATTGTGCACTCATCCTGTACTCTGTCAGTGGACTGGATGTGTACTGGTGACATATATCATTTATCTTGTTCTTTTGGAAAAGCCTATTGATGCCAGCTAGCCAGTATTCCTGACTTTCTGGAAAGAATGCCATAAATAAAATCAGAAAACATTCAACACACATGAATCAACAAACCAATTTTCCTGACAATGTCTACCTGACCAAAAGCTGGTCAGAAACTAACTTTAAAGGGAAAGAGAAAAATGAGAAGGACTGTTAAAGTTGCACCTTAAGTATTAAATCATAATACAATTCATTATCAATAATGTCAGGACTTTCAAAACTAACCTCTGATTCCCAACTTTCGCTGGCTAACGCAATGACATTTCAAACAGGAAAGAAAGAAAAGAAAGAGCAATGAAACACTTTATAAATGACTCAAGTCAGAGGTTTTGTTGTGACATTTCTCTCGGTGGATTGTGTGCACTGGTTTGTGTGCATCCTAGGAGAATTGGACCAAGCTTTTCTTAATCTCTTCATGTAATGACTTTTCTCTTTTTTGGTATTTAGATTAATTCTGGGATTGGGCTCAGTCCAATGTAATAGCGTTTGGTTGTCTCTAATCTTCTAACCCCATAATTCTTAATCAAAACCAAAGGCCGTATTTATTTATTTATTTTTTATCATTATCTAATCCGTCATGAACGAGGCCATGGATTACAACTCTGACCTTGGCATCCTGCACGGCTGAGAGGGATTCTGCTCCTTTTTACTAACCTAGGATGACCTCACCTGAGCAACATCCTGTTGTTGAGCAGCGTTTCTGTCTTCACCTCTGTTCAAATCCTTGTTTGTTTCACCCAGATAAAGTATTTGTTTAATTGGTCTTGAAGCACAGAGCCTTCAACCTTGATGGTGGTGGAGAGGTAAAAGAGAATTGTGGAGAGATAAAGAGATAGTGGCATCTGTCTGTTTGTGCCATCAAGAGACTAAGAGAGTCAGAGATTATGATCCATACTTCTATACCTCTTGCACAGATGAAAGGAAAGAGATAAAAGAGATAAAATCCCAATGAGAAAGAGTGAAAGCTCAAAAAGCCTGTAGTTGTTGAAGGAAAGTCAGCAAAGCAAAGAAAAATTAAATATGGACAGGCTGGACTTTATGACCCTGTATAAAGCCACATGCATTATGAAAATACATTTCACAGGAGAAAGCACTTTTACATTTCTTTACATTATATTTACTTATATCCAACCTTGTTTGTACTGTATCTAAGAAGTCCTACCTCTCTATGTATCTTAAATCTACCATTTAAACCCTTCAAACCTGCCAAATCTGGTTCATGTATCACTACACAAGGTTCTCAACTGTATACACAAGTACATAAGACTCAAATCTAAACTATGACTCCAGCGTAAGAGACCTACGGATGTTTGAGTGTGTCCCATCCATCACAATGAGATGAACAGTCCCTTGGGCCGATAAGGCAGGTCTGTGTCAACAGCCTGTCAGTGAAGACAAACGAGGAGAAGGGGGACTCATGGAGGTGCAGAGAATCATTTATCTCTCTCCCTCTCTATTTGTCTCACTCTCTGTGTGTCTCTCTTTCTCTCCTACAGCCAGTGCAAAACCAGCTGAAAAGCCTGGCTGTATGTAATTCAGGGGGAATGCTGTCATCTGCTGGTGTGCAGGTGCAGTGGACTTATGGATATAAAAGTACCAATCATAGCCATAAATCAGAGCATGAACAATAATTCTTTCAGAGAACCACAGAACCTAATTTGTGTTATTTTTTATCTCTCTCAGACCTATCCTCATATGCATAATGTCAGTTTAGCATCATTATTACTATGATGTTCAGGTCTACTATGAATTCTGGTCATAAGTATTCATGTCAGCCTTACATGCCAGATGGAGGGCAGCTTGTGATGCCTCTTCACCCAAGTTTCAAGTGGGGGATTTAATATGTGGAGTGACTAATGGGGAGTAATCTCTGTTTTCAGCGTTTTTCAGATAATCCCATGGGGTTTTAAGTGGCTTGTTTATCATAAAAACAAAAAATTAAAAATAACAGAATTTAGAGATACACTGGGCAGCGATGAAGTGTAAGAAATCCTGATGTATTTGAGGCTGAATTAACCATGAATCTGTATAATCTAACTGAGGTACATTCTCGCAATTTAGTAGCCTATTATACTTCCATAGAACTGGGGAATTTGCAGAGACAGATTGAAAGAAAAAACGAAAACTAAAGCAAAAGAAGCCAAGATACCCTGACTTTTAGTATCTTGTAAGTGCCAAGCTCCAAACATACTGCACACTCCTACATTTCCCATAATGCAACTCCATTGTGTGTTTTCATTACTCCCTGCTGATAATTTTAAAGAAAGCTCAGAAATCATAGTTTTCACAGGCTCAGTAGCACTCCCCCTAAATGTGTAATCTGACCCTCATACGTAAAATCGGTGTTTTTAAAAATCCACCTTTAAGTGCCCCTGTCACACTATTTACCATTACTTAGATATACGACCATACTCTTCCAAGCATAAAAAGTTTACCATCTGAAATAGGTGGCATTGCCCACTACATCCCCCAAACTACCCCCAGAGAGATAAACAGACATGGGGATGCTCTATTTTCTTCCGCAAGAGCTATTATAGCACGAGATATTCATTCTGAGCAACTGCCTCATTGCACAGCTATTGCAAAGCCAAAGACCATCCCAGCGGCATGACCATGTCACTCAAAACAGTGCTGCAGCTATGGGCATTTTTGCGGGCTAAAGTCATGTCATCTGAGACATTTAATTGGGCCCGGGCCGCCACAGGGGGACAGCGGACGGCATTCCTCTACAGCCTGCGCCCTGTTGTGTTGCTCTTTGCCGCGTGGCTACAGTACGTGGATAACATGCCCATGCCCACGCAAACTTGAGCTGCCGGAGACCCCTCTGACTGTAGTGAGAGAGTGTAGTGGACGCCTCGGGTAAATGGTGGAAAACGTCTGAATACAAAATCATACAGCTGGGAGTCTCAAGAGGGAAAACGGAGGTCAACTCTTTGGAGAGGTAGTTGTGCCATCTTTGCTGGATCGCGCAGGAGCGCAACGGCTGAAACGACATCAACAGTGGTCCGGCAGGGGAACAGAAAACAATCAGCATTGAGGACGTACACTGCTACCTGATTTTAAACTTTATTATAGCCTACGGCATTTCCTGGGTCGGGTTCGTGCTGCTTCAGGTAACGATGAGCTGTTGGATCCTTTTCAGCTACCCAGTGCATGCTGGAAGTTGTCCATATGTTTATGGCATATAGTCAGTATCATAATGTGGTTTAAATACATTATGCGCAAGGGACAATTGAGCTGTCATATTTCACTTACAGATACAGTCATATTGTCAATGTTTTCATCACTGATTGCAACCTCAAACTTTGAATATTTGAACTTTCAACCTTTTTTTCCAACAATTTGGAGAGACATTACTTTTATTATTCAAAGAAGTGTAGAAGGTCATTAGCTGTGTGAGACAGAGGGTTTACCAGGGTTAAAGCAGGCAAATGCCCTGATATAAAAAGCCTGTATCTTCACTGGCAGGGGGGCATGTGAAATCCAGACCTCAGAGCTAGTCTGTCAAACCTCCCTAATTATTTAATCCCACTGCAACTCTAAATGCATGATGAAACTGGTGGCTGTGTTTGTGTGTTCACAAGGCTCCATACTTTCCTAGTTGTGGTTTAATCATGGTCTTAATCAAAGGGTCTGCAGGCGATAATTCCAATTGAACACTGCACCTGCTGAGTCCAGTGTTTAGTTTCTCTGTCTGGTTAAAATTGCAGTCAGAGCTGCAACTAACGATTATTTTCCCAATCGATTATTCTGTCGATTATTTTCTTGATTAATTGATTAATTGTTTAGTTAATGAAATGTAAAAAAAAAGTGATAAAATTACATGCATTCTGAGAATTTTTCTTAGAATCCACAGTGATGCCTTCAATCTGCCTGTTTTGTCCGACAAACAGTCTAAAACCTTAAGATATTCAATTTATTGTCATACATGATAAAGAAAAACAGCAAATCATCACATCTGAGAAGCTGGAACCAGAGCATGGTTGGCATTTTTACTTGAAAAATGACTGAAATGATCAAATAATCAATTGTTGCAGTATTGTATTTCAAACCTGTAATTTTTGCCCTCCATGTCAGATTGGACACCACATACACATCGAATTAGGGTTTTTACTAGTCTGCTGATTATTTTTTTATTAATTGATGGATTGTTTGTCCATAAAATGTCATAAAATAATGAAAAATGCCTTTCACAGAGTCCTAGATCCATCCTCAATTTGCTGTCTGCCAACAGTTCAAAACCCAAAGATGTTAAATTTAGTCAATAAGCATAGAAAGAACCACAAGACATCAAATTTAAGAAGCTGGAAACAGTTAATATTTGACATTTTCTTGATAAATTACATAAAGTATTAATTGATTATTTTAATAAATTCTCACTTGTTCAAATCATTTCAGTATCACATCATCGTTCATCTTTCGTGAGATTCTTTTGATTGTGTTAACGGCTCTGTTTTGTACCTGTTGCCTCATGAAGGGATAAATGATCACCTCAACCAGAAGAGTGTCTCCTGATAAATCTGAAGTTAGAATCGCCTTCAGCCTCGACAACACATCAGGTAAACACAGACGCTACACAGTACACACACACACACACACACACACACACACACAGCCATCTACACACACCTGTCTTCCTGTGTCTCAAAATCATGGTAACAACTTATTTTGAGTTTAGTTACACCAATTACTCAATTTATCATTTAACACCAGATGAAGCCTCGAGCTCTACTCTCACTACATTTCCAGTATGCGTGGAACACATGCGCGACATTCCTCCCACCAAAACAGACCAGGCACAATCTGCCCCGAGCAGCCCGCCATCCCCCACCCCCCTCCACCTCCCTCACACCCTATCACTTTAACTGTGTTCATTCTTCTACTCTGTAGCTGGGACAGGTGTTCCATCTATTTCTGTAGGACCACAGCATATTAAAAACTGCACTTACAAAATGCACCCTCTCAAACAATTGCACCACCTGAATTGTGACTATCACAATACAAACATGCATACTTCTCTTCATCTCTCCCAAACTGTCCCCCTCACTCCCTCCCTCCCTCCTCTCTCTCTCTCTCTCTCTCTCTCTCTCTCTCTCTCTCTCTCTCACACACACACACACACACTCTCAAAGGTTTATCCTACCTATGGTTCTAGGTGCTGTCTGTCAGGATGTTTTACTGCAGTGGGGCCAGGCACTGGGACAGCAGCTGCAGCTATGCAATGGCAGAGTCAGGTTTCCAATCTAATACTAACAGTGTCCTGTTGCCTGATTCACTGTTCAGCTTTTAGAACACTGGCCTATATTTATAAGCAGTTAACACTTCCAGTCCTACTCCACCCATCTCTGATCCTCCTTGTCTTACTCTCAGGAAGTGAGATGAAGGGCTACAGTAGGAGCCACACACTCAAAGCCGACTCTGAGCAGTGATACATTCAACTCCACGACATCCTGCTTGTGCCATTTTTCATTTAGCTTTGTTCTTTAGCTTTTTGCTTGCTTTTTCTACCCTTCTTAACAGCTTCATTCACACAATTTATATGTATTTCTAATGAGTTTTTGTGTAGTTATGGGCTATCTGTACAGGGCCTGTTTTTCTTCTAGATGGTAGTATGCCCTCTTTTAGTTTTAGTTGTGGCTCCAGAGCTGTTAAGGCACAATCTGACCCAAACCTCCAAAATCAAACTCCGGATATTCCCCAGACGCTGATGTTGTTTTCTCTTTGAACTCGTGTTTCTCAGCAGGGGGGACTGAGAACTGTGCTCCATCTGTGGATCATCCTCTAGGCCCTTCGTGACTTCATGCCAGGCATAGTTATAACCCCACACTGTGTCAATCCTAAGCATGAGAACTGTATTTATTCCACATCATAATTGGCCCCATGGCTGCTGACTGGCCTGCTAATACTCCTGCTTTTAGAAGGTTGCATCATCCCAGGATTCTCCACATGTGTTCCACAACTCCAGGGGGACATTACTGGCGAGGCAGAGGCTGGTGCAGACAACCTGTCTGTTTTTGTCTGGCCTGTCTGTCTGGCTGGCTGCTTGTCTGTCTGAATCCCTATCTGTCCATACATCTGGCCTGTCTGTCCTGCAGTATCTGCTCACTGTGTTTGTCTGCTCACACGGTTGTCCCTTTGTATTCTTATCTTGCACGTCTTTCAGTCTGACAGCTCATTACTGCTGTTCAGTAAGAGGACGTGGCTCATTTATAAGTGTAGCACTGTGTTGCTATGTTGTGGTGTCATGTAAGAGGCTGCTATAGTGTTTCATTCTGGGCCATTTCATGAGACGGAGAAAGGCATTAAAGCAACTGCCTGTAGGACAAGTCACCTGGCTGTACGTGAAGAGCATACAGCAAACAATATTAATTGTGAAAATATTCTAATTCAGAATACATTATACACTATATGTTGATTTGTCAAATGAAGTTGAGATCATCCAGAAGGGTTAAATCAAGAGTAAAAGTGACTCTTTAGGTGTAAATGACCCTCCAGCGGTTAAATACCTGGGGCTGCCCACCAGTCAGTCAGACCTGAAGAAGCCTTTTGGATGAGGGGTGAAATGTCTAAGAATCTAAACCAAGTCCAGCTGACTTACACTTCCGGATATACAATGACCTGGATGACTGAGAATCTTTACTTTTTAAATGCACAACGTGTAATTTCTGCTGCTAGGGGTCTCTCAATCAAAACAATAACAAAAGACAGAGTGTGATGATGGTGTAAAGTAGCGTGGGATCATGGGAGTTGTTGTCTTCATTGTTAAACAACCAGCTTCTCCGGGTTAGGATTTCTTCAGTGTTCATCATTCAGGATGTTTTTACTGGGAGCCGAATTATTCGTAGAGGTCTCCTCTTCTCAAAATAAACAGATCCAGTGATTAAAACAAGTAAAAACACTGAATAAAGCAGTTTCACGTTATAAATCAGTGTTTCTCCGACGCTGTTCGGTGGACACAGGACCTCCGGAATGTGAGCCGAGCCGCTGTTAATAGTTGCTTAGCTTGTTTCTCTGATAACTTAAGATACAGAAGTTCAGCAGGTTTTTACCGGGAGCTGAATTACCCTCCTCCTCTCCAAAACAAACGTACATGGGGAATAAAACAGGTAAAAACACTGAATAAAGCAGTTTCACGTTAAAAGCCAATGTTTCTCCGACACTTTGGTGGAAAGAGGACATCCAGGAGGGGCTGCTAGCCGAGTTGATGCTAATGTTTGCTCAGCTTGCTTCTCTGATAACTTACGATCCAGACGTTCAGTGACTAAAATCCTGCATTCAGTTAAAAAAATACAATTAAAAACAACCAAGATCTAAAAAAAGTTATCATAAAAATATGGCTTTAAACTGAATAAAAGTCGATTCATGACAGTTTCTGTTAGGCAACCACAACACCTAGGTATTATTTTGTATGTATGTACTCTTTGGTAGAAGGCTTTGTAGCAGACAACCACAATGCTGATGCATGTATCTTGTGTGCGTATACTCTTTGGTAAAGGGAGTATGACGCCATTGACAGGCGACCAAATGAAACGGACCATTACCTTGATTAAGATGACTGATTTCTCTGGGTTTTAAAATTGTTGGAAACATTTGGGATAATGTAAGTGCAAAATATATAACATAGGTCTACTTGTTTTTAGACATTTTGATGCAGAATAGTTACATGATATAGCTTTAAATGGTATAGTAATGGTTTCCTACATTTTAGGCAGAGATTCATTCAGCATGTAATGAAAATCTTTTTTGAGAGTTAAAGCTTGTTGGTAATCCATCACAATACAAGTTTTGATGTTTTTAATGCTGAAGGGCAATCTTATTAAATAAAGAAACCACAGAATTCACATTGTCCTTCAACAGAAGCAGTTAAATAATAAATTGTTGCTTGTTCATTCTCCTAGTTTAATTTTTTTAAACAAGGTCAACAAACAAGAAACTTTTTGCATTCAATTCCCAAATGCTTTCTGCAATGTCTCTAATATGTCTAAAGCAATCCCTGTCTGCAACGTGATCTCCATGTGATTATAACCTAAGTTTGACAAAGAAAAATTCACAGTGATCGATTACCTGTCTAATGCAGGTTTTAAATTTGCCGGAGGATTGTCATAGAGCTCTAAAATGAATGGAAATTATGACTTTATGGAAGGCAGGAATCCAATCTAAAAACACATGATATGCAATTAGTCGTAATACAAAACTATCAGAATAGTAAGTTAAACTGTTGTATCATTAACCAATAAACAATATTATGTTTTAATATGTCATAATTGTATTGATTCATTTGTAGCTCAGCATTTAATGTTATCATTTTTATAATTGTCAGTTGTGTTAACTGTATGATGTGTCCTGGTTTGATAGATGTAAAAGATGTGGAGGACCTCTCTCAGACTTTCCCGGATCTTGAACAGCGATTACAGGTATGCACACTGTAGCATCACATTACATTAAATAGACACCTTGTATCATTGGCAGAGCAGCAGAAGGGAGGAGAGACAGAATATAGAGGAGAGGAGAAGGCAATGACGTTCAATTCACAGAGTTTTGCATTTCATGTCTGGTTTCATGTGTCTGTTTTTCTCTGATGTCAACAGATAGTCAGACAAGGCAATATCAAATTAATTCCACCTTTTTTAAAATATTTTGAAATATTTTTGTCCTTACTATTGCTGTCACTATTGAGCTTTCCATCTTCTGTATAACTAAATCACCGATGAATTCCAGACCAGTTCTCTCAGAGAAATCATTCTGGGAATCATTAACTGTAAAAAAAAACAAGACTGGGTCATAACCCACTATATGGCTGGACCGTGTATAAAATGTTTGAAGATGTATGCTTAGATCTGTTTGTTTAAAGATGGTAACTTATTTCATTTTATTAATGTAAAATTTTGCTAAAAAATAAAGAGGAAATTAATGACATATTGCTCATTGCTCCAACTGAAAATCAGCCCAAAACACTGTCACATGTACACACCGAATAAACACATGTTCTAGCTTTTCCACCATATAGTTACAAAAAAGGTCTTCTATATTAGGAATACACGTGATAAGCAATGTGATAAGCATATAATGCCAGTTGACAGTGCATTGATTACAGTACTATGCTCACTTTGGGAGACAGGAACACTATATTTCTCTATAAAACCGTTCGTATGAATACAGAAGCCCTTCACGGTTAAATAGCTGTTTTACAAGTAAAATGTTGTTAAACCAATTTTCAAAAAATAATGATTTGTTTCTGTGCGTGATATTGTCATTATTCCATAAGAAACATTTGTGAGGAGAATAGTTGTGCTTATATAGAAAGGACCAACACATAAAAGCTTATGAAAGTTGGAGAGTTTGATAGGAAGTTTACAGACAGCATAAATGCACATTATTAGGGCACATTAGGCACAGTAACTTTGATAATATGGTTGAATGAGGAAAAATCCAAAACGTTAAGACCTCTTTTTGTTAAAGACATAGACATTTTCTTCTTGCTCCTTGTGTGGCTTATTTTTCCAAATAAATCTAAAGCCTGTTTAAACAAGAGCTTTTATGTTTGGTGACTTCAAGGGAGGAAAAGACATAAGAGACTCTTGTTTTTGTGTAATGAGCTTCTCAAGCGGCCCACATAGCCATCAGCCCACTGGGATTTCTCCTGTACTCCTGATGGCCAGTCCAACTCTGCCCCAGGATGACGACGGATGCTGACCGGCCGGTCATCTCAGGAGTTGGCAGCTGGCTGCTAGCAGCTGAGATGACCAGCTGGCACCCGACCAGTGGCTCCTCACATCTCTGAAAATGTTAGAGTAAATTTCCGAATAAGCATTATTCGGATAAACTGACCACATTTTGGGAATCTAAATGGTTACTTTCTTGCTGAAAAAATATTAAAACTTAAAGTGACATAACAGTCCTACAGCAAAATTTACAACAGCTTTTGGCCTGGCTCATAATCTCCACCATCACCGCCATTTGGTGCAAAATGTATTCTGGGATACTTGGCTGTGCCAAGCTTTGGCGGCCTTCGGCCAACCAATGGTGTAGCTTCATTACTCAGTCAGTCAGTCAGTCAGTCAGTGAGGGACAGACATTTGGGTTGGTAAGGCTGGCCCCACTGTTGTGGTCCAGCCAAAAAATAGCTGGGCAAATTGAGAGAAAAAGGAGATCAAAAATTAACCTCAATATAAAATAAACCTATTTTTCTTTAAAGCTCCATTATATTTTGGGTGGAAGCTGAATCTCAAGATTCAAGATTCAAAGCTTAGTTTTAGTTTATCAATTTAGTGTTTTTACTCATTGTGTGCTCACTCTGCTATTAGTGTTGTCATTGAATTATCCTTCAGTGTGTGCCAGTTCCAGGGTTATGTAAACCACATGTTGTTTTAGAGTATCACATGAAAATAGTAGTAGCAGGCCAATGAATGAACAAGCATACACTGTACTATTATATTATATAAAAAGAAAAAGCTAACAGGTTTAGTCCAGCAGGTTATTGTGATATGATTTGATTTGATTCAACCTCCTGATCTGGAGTCATACGTGCTATCATTGCACCACAAGGATTCCTACTTTGTGAAATAAAGCATTTATAGTTGTAGAGTAATATGGAGATAAGTCACTTAAGGTCTCACTTGCCATCCTTAAGCACAGTGATGTCATGGTGTACTATTAGTAATATTTGCAGCACATTTCATGGACATTCAGACATTACTTTAGGAGATACTTTGTCATGGATCAAAGCACCTGGCAATGTTGGTGCACTATGAGCAAAGTCAGAGGGTTACCAAAGTCATCAGGGATTAGCCTTTTTCCAGTCTTTTAGCACAAGCTGTGATTAGAAAAATTATCAGGGAAAGGGGAATTTACTGATTACTAATTTTTTTTAGATTGCCATTCCAAACAACTGGTCCAGGTGTGCACATAGATATAGCTTGTGTGATATAACCCTCTTATTGTTTTGCTTAATATCTTCTATCTATCTATCCTCATCTAATACAGCATCTCTCTGACCTTTCCAGCCTGTGCCCCCCTGTGTGTCTCTGAGGGAGAGCGTTCAGGTGTACAAGGATCACTGCAGGATGGCGAGAGAGTTCCACCAAGTCAAACATGAGATTGCTGTGCTTGAGGACCGCAAGTGAGGCCCAAATAAATTATCTCCATATTATTAATACTTGCACTATAAATTGTTTTGTTAAAAAAACACATGGAAGATGTTGTGGTGCAATGGTCTGACTCCAGATCAAGAGGTTGCATGTTTAAATGACATCAGGATTACATGCTGAAAGCATGTTTTAACTTATGCACTGGCAGCTTTGTCTGTAGTCTTTTTTCCAGAGGTGGCATAGAAGGCAAAAGGAAAAAGGCTTTTTGACACTATCAGTAAAATAGCCTTTTAGATATGAAATTACTTTCTAGATGGAATACTATTAAATAATACTAATTCAAGAAAAAAACAAATTAACAAATTATAATGAAAATAGATTTTTTTTTTTTACATTCACTAGGTGTGTTTAACATGTAAACTTAAGAGGTTTAAGGCCACCCTTGCTAAAAATTTAAGCACTTATAGGACTGCAAGGCATTTTGGTTCAAAACGTCCACTAGATGGCACATGTTAAAAGCTTCCATACAGCATTTAGCGCATATTCCAGTGAGAGGATTACCCCAAAGATAATATTTGAACAGCTGGTGTGACATTGATTTCAGATCAGTTTTTTATTGTTATTGTTTTTAAATTAGAGACAAGATCAAGCATGTGTGACAAGTCAATGTAAACAGGGATGAGTGTGTTTATGAAGGCCGGATGTACTGTACACTGGGTTTCTCTGGTTGATTCTGGATCATATCAGGAGAAAGTAGCACCACTGCTAAGATGAAAATTACACCAACTGCAACCCTAATTAATAGAGTGACACCTGCTGTATGCTTTAATGCGCATATGTACTGTATAAGCTTGCACATAAGCAGGGGTGTATAACACACACACTGTCCCCTGTGTCCTCAGCAGCTGTGGGTAGTCTTAGCAGAGGGATTTTCAAGGCCCTCACTGTTACCCCACCACCACACCTACGCACACAAACAGACACGCACACACACAACCCACACCACTTGGCAGTTCCTAAATAGAGAACAGGAGGCAGACTCTGGTGGGATGAGTGCAGCTTTGAGTTTCGATAAGGAACGTGATGAGTCAGTACTGTAGAAACTCTTAGTTCTCTCTCTTTACGCTTTCGCTGATGCCCCCATCCAATGACACATACACACAGTAAATCGGACACACGCATTTACAGTAAATTGGTGATGGGCAAAACCATACAGGCTTTTACCCCGATACTAGAAATATATTGTAAGGTATTGATACAGATAAATATATTTCCATGGAAGAGAAGATGTTTTCATATTTTATGCCTTTTGTCACCGTTCTTTAACAGACGGGCATTACGCAATCAAATTTTTGTTACTTCCCATATGGGGAGGATTACACAGAGAGAGAGAGTGTTGTGTTTTGCCTCATACAGTGAAGTGTTGACAACAGGAACAACAGATTGAGTAGGGATTTTCCAAAATGCACTCAGTCTTCTTTTGGCCAGAAAAAAACAAGCTCATAGCTCTCATCTGTATCATGAATATGAACTCATATAACTATCTATTGGAGTTTTTACAAACTCCAATAAGTCCTCTAGTGCTCATGACCTGAATTTTATGCCATAACATAACATTAACAAAAATGTTGATTTTCTCAAATTAAATAAGTGAGTTCAAAAAAGTCTTACTCAGACACTGAAATTACTCTGAAAACACTTGATGGAGTCAACCCTATGACTGCTTCCATCATGATACAAAGAGATTGCGCAATAAATACTCCCATTGTGACATCACTTTCTTTTAAATCATTAACTTCCCTAGTGGAAGCTATTTGAGATGGTTTCAAATCTTTTGAGTTGTGGTCTCACAGGTGGTGTGAGAAATGTAGAATTAAAATGTATAATTTTTTTTGGGATTCTCAGGTTTCTGGATGGATTCCTTTGAACTGAAAAAGCTCTCTTCCCCTTTTCCGTTCTCTTTCTGTCACACAAACATACATGCTTCAACTTGCATCTAACAAAGGAAAAAAAAAATCTGTGCAAAAGTAATGCATCAGCACTAGTAAGCTTTTACTGTAAATCTGCCATCAAATTGTGAGAAGCTGTGCTCTGAATGCAGACTAATTACGTAACACCACAAAACACTTAAATCATGACTGGGAAATTGTAGATACAATAACTATACTCCCATCCCTTTGTGTTTGAATATGTGTGTGTGTTGTTAATTACTAAATTCATGACTAAAGTTAGATTTATTGTGTCAGTTCAGATGCAATTACCATTCCTGGAATAGTAGGGAAATGTGTGAGAACTGGAAATGGATTGAGATACACATATCGTAGTTTCTAGTTCAAGTTTTTTTTAAAGATCATTTCAAATGAATAGTCCATTGTGACCAACAGTTTGATTACACAGAAAAGACCAAAAGTTCATGACATGTCAATCTGAACTCAACAAGTTGATCCTTTCCATATGAATATAAGATTGTGGTTACTGTATTAAATGAGAAATGTGATTTTTACTAAAAGTTCATTCATTAACTACTATATTAAAACATGAGAAAATGAAATCTTGTCAGAAATTTGATTTCATAAATGAACACTTATTCACCATCAAACAGAATGACTTCTATGGTCATTTTTCTTAATATATGATTTTTATCTTTTAGTCAAGAATTAAAGGTACAACCCAAGATCCAAATCTAAACAAAAGATAAGCTCCATTACCAAAATTTAAAACACTTGCAACCTGTTATCACTGGCATCGTATTACAAACTACAGAATAGTATAGAGCCAGTATAGTCATCGTCTTTCATAGTTATGTCATTAAAGCTTCACACAGCCTTTATTGTAGAATAGAGACTCAATTTCATGTTTGTTGATGCTGCTGTTATGTGACTTGGCACTTACCAGCTGTAATACAACACTGACATTCACACACTCTCGAGCATGAGGACATGACACACACGTTGTACACATACATGTGCTTACGCTGCTTTCCAAAGTCCAAAGGCTGATATCTACCCAGAGTGCAAACTCATTGTTAGGGGAAGCCAGGTCATACCAGCCTGGTCTACTTGCCAGCCAGGTCATACCAGCCAGGAGAAGGATGGGACGGTAAAAGTTATAGTTAGTTATTTCATACACAGATAAACGCCCAACCCACATTGGACTTACAAGAACCCAAAGTTGCAGTGGTGAAACATGTACAGGACACCCAACACTTAAATCATCATATAATGAGAAATAAAACATGAAATGGACTTTATCCTCAGTCTCACCTACATCAAAAAATAACAAACAAAGCCATTCCTCTTCATGTAGACCAGTAAACCTGCTTCTTTAGATAGCTAATGGTCATGTATCTGAGCACTGTACTTACAAAGATCTTTGAGATTTGGTTAAATTCGGCTTCAAATAAGGTTCTACACTGTAAAAAGGTTCTACACTGTAATAGTTATTCATGAGGGTTCATGTATACTACATTATGGTAGTAATTTAGGTTTTAGGATCAAACTTTCCTTATACACAAGGTACATTTTTGTGCTGTAATATTCATGATGCTGGCCCCAAAATGTCATTACCTACTTATTTCAGAGCTTTGTTGCTTTGTTTCTCATCAGCTAATAGTATTAAGTAGCAGTAGTAGTAGTAGTACTACTGCTATTAAGTAGGAGTTTCTGTTTTTCCCTGGTCAGCCACTCCTGTAAGTTTACATTGTTTCAATGCTTGGTTTCTCTGCTTTCTTCCCAAATTCCAGAGACAGCTGGAGATTCTAAATTGCTCATAGTACTCATGTATGTGAAAGATTGCCTGGAAAAACACCGGTGAACTGGGAAGCTGTTAGGGGTGTTTCCCCTCCTCCAGTCAAGTGTATGCTGGGATGGTGTCCAGCTTTTTACAACATCTGAAAAGGATTAAACAGGAAGAGATGACAAAATAATCAATGCCACAGTCAATTAGTTGTAGATTTTGGAGAAGTACTATAATGTTTTATGCATTCTCCTGTGAAATTTATTTGAAGATAAATTTAAAGGTTTGGCCCTGCTGCTAAAATCTTGATCTCACTTGTTCCTTGCAGACGTAAACTGCTGGCAGAGCTGGTGGAGGATGAAAAGGTGGCTGTGGAGATCGCCCGTCTAGAAGAGGAGTTCCGGCGTCTCACAGAGGAGAACCGCAACTTGGTGACTGTCCACAACGAGCGTGCTCAGCAGCTGGAGAGGCTCTGCCTGACCAATCAAACGAGGCAGGACTCCTCGTGACCTCTGACCTCCGCAGAACCTGAGACCTCCAGACATCCAGCTGACATCAGGCCAGAAAACCAACCGGAAATCAAGTCTCAGCTAGAGCTCATTCTACACAACTACAGTCTGTGAATCAGTTAGTTACACAGAAAGGCGCTATGTTTTTTTCATATGTCACTTGTATGAACCACAGACATAATGTCATCATCAGTGTGAAGCTGTTATAGACCACCTTTCTGGGTACTGTTATGTTATTATGTGATGTTGCAGAACTTTCCTGGTCGCTACTGCAATACCTCACAGTATATATTCATACAAATGTCAGCTGCTGTGAATGTGACCAGATATTCTGATATCTGTCTCAGGTCCTGTGGAGACTCAGATTTTTTACCTGAGGTCTGTGGAGGGAGCCAAAGGTGGTATGATGTGGTCCAAATGTTGTATTTTAAGGAGTGTTTCCCCTCCCTCTCCCTCTCAGCCGTGCACCCAACAACACACTTGCCCGTCAAGTTCCTGTTATGGTAAAAAAGGAAATGAGATGAGTGTTTGACACAGTGTCAGGGATTGGTAAATTGTAGCCATTTGTGAGGAACAGCATTTCGCAATAAGTATCTGCTGCGACACAACACTGTAAGAGTTGTACATTTTTTTGATGTAGCATGTCTCACACACCTGTAGAAGGAGAAGTATACAACAAGATAAACTGTTGCTTACAGCGTCCGCGTCTATTAATAAAATGCGTTTTATTTAACACCAGCTTCAGTTCCTTAGTTTCATTTCTCCAAGATGGTGCTCATGTATTTGTTGTGTGTTTTATGATCATGTTGCAGCACTTACGTGGAAAAGGGAAGTAGATTGTTTTTTTTGTTTGTTTTTTTCCATGAACAGATTAGCTCACTCTGGAATTATGAAACAGTCATCTGATTGGCCGGTTCAACTCTGGCAGGCTTCCCTCTTCCTTCTCAAATCATGTGACATTGGCAACAGTGCTCTGTAATGATGATCATTCCACAGTTGTACAGTGCTTACAACCCGGTAACTCCATTTTGAACACGTGATTTTTCTTCATACACAACTTTAAAGTTCAAAGTTTCATTTCACTGTTTTTCTAGTTGTATTAATGTACCTCTATAGCCATCCTATCACAGTTATTTTATACATATTTAGACTGCCAATATAACAGTTGGTGGTACCTCAAAAGCCTAAAAAAAATCTAAAATTTAAAGATCACTTGAGGACAAATGTTGAATTATATTAGTCGTGTTGGTACTCCTTTTCAGCTGTTGACTTACTGTACCTCTGTGAGCAAGATATGCTCTCTCTCTCTCTCTCTCTCTCTCTCTCTCTCTCTCTCTCTATCTCTCTCTCTCTCTCTGACACATTAACAAACAACACACAACAAAGACTTAGACTTGAACAGAGTTCACAGAAAGATTTGCTGATACCTGGAAAAACAACAAGAAGATATGTGACAACAAGGGCTGATTCACAAATATTCATCATTAGAAAAAAACACAATAGTCTCTTTCTTCTTTTAGGCAGTTTCATTTGTCTTAATGCTCAACTTCTTGTGAAAATTCTGTGTCTAACTTTAGTCAAGTAAATCCAAAAGACAAAAGACAATATCCTGTTTAAACACTGGGCTTATATACCCAACCTTCACCTTAATCTCTGAACTGCGTTCAGGGTAATTCTATAAAGAGATTTCCTGGGAAAAGCTTGTTAGTTTACCAGACACATCCAAGGGTGGGATTGGTATGGACGGGAAAACTGCTTGCTCATCCTTTATCAGCAAGAGTGCATGAGTCAGCGCTTGCTCTGTTACACCCAGAGTTGTTGCAACACACACACACCCACACACAGACACACACACACACACACTCACACACACACACTCCCTCTCTCTCTCTCTCTCTCTCTCACTCAGTCTCTCTCTCTCTCTGTTTCTCTCTCTCTCCCTCCCTCTTACATACTCACACACAGGCCATATGACTGAGTCAAGTTCAGTTTTTAGTTTGTAGCCGAGTTGAGATAAGGCTTTCTGGGAAGTGTAGCCTGGTTGGACAGCATTCCATTTAGAAATAACCATGTGTGAACAGCTGGGACTCTCTTTAACACTGTAAGAAACCTGGATATATAAAGTCAGCTTTGTAAGGTAGGCAACTTTTCTGTTGTTATTTAAATGTATATCTAATAAAAGTGATGTTACTTTTTTGGAACTGTCAAAGTCTGTCTAAGTGTGTATCCTGGTAGAGGAAAAGAAGTTGATTATTTGTGTTTATGTGTACATACAGATGTCCCTGATGGCCATGTCTGCCCCCCGGTCATCTGTGTTTACATTTGAGTCTACAGCACATTCCTCCCATGTGCTGCGTTGCCTGGACGAGCAGCGTTGCCGGGACACGCTGTGTGATATTACAGTAGTGGTGGAGGGTCAGAGTTTCAGAGCCCACCGCTCAGTGCTCGCTTCCTGTAGTGAGTACTTCACGCACAGGATCTCCTCCCAGACACAACATGGAGCAGTGATCACTCTGCCACAAGAGGTGAGATGTCACCTCATGATGCCATAAAAGTAGTCACACATAAGACTCACATGAATAGTGTGAGCAGTGTGTGAAAGTAAAGTGAGAAAAGTCACCAGAAGGATTATTTCCTCATGGTTGTACTCTTGACTGCATAAAATGTATTTCATTAATTTGTTTATTTTTATGCTATTTAATCTAATATTTAGTAAAGACACAATTACTGACTACAGTTTGCAGAGTCGAAAAACCTTAAAGCGTAATGCTTATCCACATTAAAATCTCAGTGTTTCTGATTGGTTTCTAGTCCACAGAAAAACAAAACAAAACATTATTCTGAAAGGGGACTCCAGTGGGGATTAGGTATAAAAATTAAAAGGTCATGCAGTTTAGCCTTTTTTATGGGGGAAATGTATTTCCTGTTATTTTAGCAATGCTAATTGGGCTTTTAAAATGACCAAATGGACCCCAATTTTAAAACTTAGTTTTCCTATTATTCCACAAGTACTGTATTTCTTTTACAAAACTCATTTGCCACTTAATCAAATGACATATTCATGTATTTCCTCCATTTTCTATGAAACTGCAAAAGCCACAGAAACTAGATTTTCATGGTTACATGTACTGGTTTCTGAGCCAGAACTTTATTTCCTTAAACATTTGTAGTCAAAGCAGATTTATTTTCACATCTGGGCCTTTAGTATTTTATGCATGCTTATGATATATTAAATTTAATGAAGATCAATCCTATTACCATTGCTATCCCTGAGTACATACAAGAAGATATGAAGTGTTCATGTATGTCATTTGTCCTCTTTGCCTCACAGGTGACAGTTGCTGGATTTGAACCTTTGCTGAAGTTTGCCTACACTTCCAAACTACTCTTTGGGAAAGACAATGTCTTAGAAATACAGAACTCAGCCTCTATTCTTGGTTTCAGAGACCTAGACGAGGCGTGCTTTGATTTCCTCCTCCCTAAATTCTTCTCTGCTAGCCAGGGCTCTGCCCCTTTTCCAAGAAAGACCTGCTGTAAGAAGAAATGCAAGAGGCGATTATCAAAGGAATACTGTGCTATAAACTCTGATGATGTGCTGTTGGATGAGAAAGAAGTAAAACCAGTTGCTGACTCATCATCTCAGCAGGAAGTGGCCGGGCTCGGTAACAAATCAGTGAACAGAAAAATGGGAAGTCAGAACAGTACGGGCACTCCTACACCTGTAGCTGAAGGGACAAAGGATTTTATGCAGTGCCCAAAGTATCGCAAGTTCCAGCTAGCTTGTGGGAAGGAAACCTTTGTCACAGAGAAAAGCCTGAGCAATCCAGTAACAGTAACCAAGAATGACTGTGACCTACCTTGCTCAACCTACTGCAGCACGGCAAACAGTAAGAATGAAACAGAAAGGAATGAGGTAGAATTCCCTAGAGAGAGTCTCTCAAATCCGTCCAGGGAGAGCAAAGGGGAGGGCAATGGGTCATGGAAAGCTGAAATACATGACATGAGCACAGAGGGACACAGGGGCAGATGGGCGGTTGTGGTTAAGAAAGACACACATGAAAGAGTGGAAAAGGAGGAAAGAGAGGTGGATATTGTGAAGATGGAGAAGGAGATGGAGCATACCACTGCACTCACCTTTTCAGAAAGATCCAATGGCAAGGCAGTCTCCTCAGGGCCAAGCACAGTGCCAGGTGAGAGGTCACCAGGGTTAATATTACACCATTGCCCCCTGGAGGCCACTGGTGAGGACCCTGCAATCAGTGGGTCACTGGGGGAAAAGAGGCTTGCCATAGACATTGCAGAGGGAAAGAAAACAAGGGATTCTGTTGTACTAGAGCCAGTATCCATTCATCGACAGGCAGAGCAACAGGTAGAAACTGAGGGGAAAAGGGCAGATGATGAGATAGAGACTGCCTGGCAAGAAAAAGGACAAGGCAGCATGGAGCGAGCGGCCCTGAAAGTGAATAATGGCAGAAAGGTGGCTGAGCACCTGGCTCAGTGGCTGGGGTCCAATCCGCCCTCTTCTCATCTGAACTTCCAGGACCCTGATGCAAGAAGTTCCTCTGATACAGGGTGCAGACAGTTGCAGAGCACATCTTTAGAATGGCTGCAGATGAATCTCAGCTCCACAAGCACCGGTTGCCCATTTCTCCAGGATTTGGACCAAAGCAAATGTTTATGGAAGGGAGCTGGGTCTGAGTGCGAGGTGGCATCTCAGTCAGGTGTGTCATCCCTCAACTCAGGGGAGGATGGAGACTCAGAGACAGAGGGAGACAGTGAGTCCTACACAAGGGAGAGGGCCAGGCAGGTGAGCACCATGACTCAGTATAAAATCTGCTGAGACTCTGCAGCTCTGCTCTGTCCTACTAAATATCAGCCCTGCTGCCACGTAACTGTGAAGTTCACATTGTGCTGTATCAATAAGCACCATTGAGCTCACCCTTCCTGTAGATTAAATTGCTATGTTTGTTTTAGATAAGAGTTTAAGTACATTGTATCAAATGAGCGCTTGCAATCGTGCAACAGAAAGCAGAATCGTTATGGTGATAAAGTTAATTATTCACCCAAGTAGAGATGATGTGTGCATATGTGTGTTTTGTGCCAATGTGTATGCATCTTGCTAATTGGCTCAGAGTCCAACTCAGCAGAACTTGGCAGCTCAGCCTGTTGAGTTAGCAACACAAACAACAGGTTGTTTGTACCACCAGTAGTCATTGTGGAATCTCTCATGTTACTGTACAAATTTCTCACTTGGATTTGACTGAAAGTATGAACAGAGCAGTGAGTGTCCAGACAAAGCTAAGGTCATCTCAGAGCTTTTATTTACTCTAGATAAAACTCTTCCAGATTTATACTGCTCCAATAAACTAGTGAGTGTACATTTCCTGTCACACATTAGCAGCTGCAATAACCCACTGCCTGACCTCTGCTTTTGAATGTTAACTCCTCATTTTTAAAGTTAATAATTGATAGCTTAGTAAAAACGCAACTTACTATCTGAACTCCATATCCATTTTTACTTTTGCCTCACTTTACTTTCTTTTTCCTTATACAGAGCAAGCTATATATATGTATATATGTATGTATATATACTTTTGAATTCCATTCATTCTGTTATGATCTATTAAATTATGTCCAAAGATAAGTTTACATTTCTTCAGATTAACCAAATAAAACCTGCCTCCACAAGACTGCTGCTTTAAAGCAGGTGTATGAGCATTATACTACAGGTTATCTGAGTGCCTTCAAACTAATTTATGTAATTCAACAAAACATTTTCACTTTTCAAATTCTGTCACAAACAATTTAGCTTTTAATGCATTTTAATTCATCTAGACTAGTCACGTACAGCATTATGTTACAGAAAAAAAGCAGTGGTTTTGGCTCCCGTCTGTCCTTCCTTGATGTAGAGACTCTCAGCTGTGATGTAATGTGTTTGTGCAAACTTTATTCCCTTTTCGGGTGTCTTCAGGTTCAATTACCCTTCTCTGTGGACTGGATTGTGGATCTGAGTAGAAATGACTTCCAACAGTTGCTGAAACAACAGGTCTTTACACGTGAACAGCTGGAGTTTGTCCATGATATGAGACGGCGCAGCAAAAACCGCCTTGCAGCCCAGCGCTGCCGCAAGAGGAAATTAGACTGCATATACAATCTACAGTGTGAAATCAACAAACTGGTAAAAAACCCCATGTAAATCAGAACATTTTCATGAATTCACCTCTTGTTTACAGACATGTTAATCTGATTGTGTGTATTGCATGTGTATGTCACAGAAGACGGAGAGGGAGAAACTGATGACGGAGAAGAGCAATCTGAGCCAGATGAAGTTGAGAGCACGTCACAGTGTTTCTGACTTGTGCCAGAGGGTCTGCAGTGAAGCCAACCTGCAGCCCGAGCAGCTCCAGGTGTTGGCCAAATACACATCTCCAGACTGCCCTTTGTCCTCTTTCTTTCCTCACATAGACTCTCTCCTTTTACGTCACCCCCAGGCTGCATTCTCAGCTTCTGCCATGGGTCATGACAAATATATGGCATCTGAGGAGGCTTCGTCCAGCTCGAGCAGGGACACAGGCACAGGGGATAGTCAAGACTCAGGGGCAAATTAGATACACATCCAAGGACACCCACTGTACATCAACTTTGTATGAAACCCATAGGATAGTGAAAGTTTGGTTATTAAACCAAAGGTTCCCACCCTGTGTCATTTAAAGACGTTACCATGGACAGGCTGCAAGATAAAGCAGTGCATCACTTATGTCATCCTAATAGGACGATGCAATTATAATAAAAAGGCCATAATTACAACATGTTTTAATTAACTCATGCTACCTTATTGATTTAAAAGACTTATTGCAAGGTCACTAAAGCATTCCACATATCCAAACCCATCGGACCATGTCCTTCAGTAGCAATTTGTGTCCAGCTTTGCAAATTGCTTATTAGTGTTTGTGTACTGGTTAGAGGCAGAAAGTAACTGTCTACAAATCAACACGGCCAGGGTGCATGTTGAGATTTTAGCAGAGACAATCACTACTTTAATCATGAATCAAATGGAACAATGATATATAAATTTGTAATGTGCTTTACTGCTTGATTACCTCAGGATGATTAACAGTAAATTAGCTGCATTTTGATACGGTTAGATAGAAGAAGATTCTCAGGCATTAATGAGAAAATTCGGCAAATACCTCCTGGTAACAGTATTGCTTCTGCCTTCTCTATGTAGAGAACAACGTGCCATAACATTTTGCATCAAACTGGACAACTTACCAAATAGACTTGACATAGTGTGCCATGTTTACCTTGTGGCTGTAAGTCTGGCTTTTGTATTTCAGGCTGTCATTGTGGTTGCCACTCCTCAGCTGACCACGGTGACACAGCTGTTCTAGGTTGCACACACCTCTCAGATCTTTGTTTTCCCTCACGAAGACAGACCTCACAAACGTGCCTAAATATGTTTAAAGTGCAGTCTAAAAAAAAACTGCACCTTATACATGAGCACAGTACACTTTTAGGAGAGAAACTGCCTCACACTGTATAATGAAAAATCAAGTTCTACATTATGTGTCTGTCCTGTAATGGGTGCAGGCTTTATAACTTAATAATCTTTGGTACTTTGTGATAGTCAAAAGGGTGTAAGAAGTATTAATCGAAATTACTGTCAAGGGTCAAGTGAACAATGCAGCAGTAACTCATTGATAGGTGCAGTGTAAGTATGTCTCCTATCAACAGTATCACTGTATTACTATTTCTATTTGTTTTGTACATCACATTCATTACACCCTTTTTTGTGGCTTTTCTGTAGTCCCTCACCTATGAACTTTAGTAGATCTTTTACACTCAGGATTCTTCACAGAAAAGCTGCTTTGCAACTTCATCATGATTAGGTTTCTCTGTATATATATGTGCAAATATTTATAGATTTATTTTTACTCACGATGGTTGTCACAGTGCAGCTGTTATGACAATGATTTGTGTAAAATACTAAATTAATCACATAGTAAATCCAGGAATCAGGTATGCATTGATTTTATGAGGAAATGCTGAGTAACCACATTGTGTTTTTTGAGGACAGGTGATGGTTAATGACATGAGAATTGTTTCCTTTCTCGCAACCAGCCAACTGCAGGCACACACAGCCAAAGAAAGGGATGATACCACTGGTGCTTATTGCCCCCTAGTGGCAGTGTATTCACAGTCAATAGACTCAGAGCTGTATAGATGTTTACTACTGTACAGTATATGCTACACAAATGGCTTTTCTACTGTGTTCCTTTATTTTCATCACACACAAAAAATGACATTATCTTTCTATGACGATGTCCAAATGAATTCCTGCATTTTTTTTTAGCAAAAGTGGAACAAAACAAATAAACATTAAAACAGAAAAAATGCTTCAAACTGTAAAAATATGTCTGCTTTAATCACCTGCACTTGAACTATGATTGTTAGTGTAACGCAGTGTTATTGGAAAACCATCAGTAAGGCTAATGAGATGTAAAGTCTATCAGTGTATCTATGAGAGTGATGAATGGCCAGGTTCATGAGGTCTCACTTCTTCTTTCAGCCTTAACAGATACATAAATGACTGAATACTGCACTTAGTCCTTAATGTTTCTCCCTCCCCTGAATCTCCCTGGTCACTTAGTCTCCCTTCTGTTACTTTTAAATTAATATGAGTTTCTCTTTCTCTTCACTCTTTCTTCTCTCCTCCCCTTTGATCTATCTCCCTCTTTTCTTTCTGAAGGCTATTTTAATTTGCAGAGACTCTGATTTCATCTCTTAATTTTCTTTTATGTGAGCAAATGTAGCGTAATACTCAGATTATTACAAAACTGTACTAAAATCTGTAAATCGCATCTCGCTGGCTATACATGCTCTTATCATAAAGCATTAAAGGAAGTTCTAGGGGAGCAAAGGTCAAGCAGGTTAATGTGGCCTAGATTTTGGCACCAAGGGGTGGGAACTGAGATTCGCTGAGGTCCAAGGGATCAAAGATGAGAGAGTCGCCCTAATAGAGTCCTAATTTGCCTGGGAAAGCATGTGTTGGTGTTCACACGCTGTGATTAAGTTACAAATCCTGTCATTCTCAAGTGGCTGCACTTCTCTGTAACATCTGTGTGTGTGTGTGTGTACATCCAACATACAAACATTTTTTGCCTTTTTATTAGACAGTATAAAGTATAAAGGAGAGAAGAATAAGGAATTAAACAGGATGCTGCAGTCATATCGCAGGTAGCCTAACCATTCGGCTGTCAGGACATCCAACAATGTTTTACGTTTGTCATTTTTCTTTAGAAATGAGACATGTTCCCATCTGGGGAAACATTATATGAGTCAGTCCCAGTAATGTCTCTTCATTAGGCCATAAAAGTTTAGTTCGTATATTTCGAAATTTAGGATTGTTTAGCAAATTAACACCAACATAAATGAAAAAAAGTGGGTTGTTTCCAATCAATCAGTTTACCTGATAGTGGATAAAATGCCTGCAGTGTGACTAATTTGACAACAGATGGCACCACATGATCAATTACTGTTGGAGAGAGCAGTAAGAAATAGATCAAATCAGATCAAGTGTCCTCTATCATCTGAGCTCTTGTGGCTGAATTATGTAACTTGCCAAAAGACTCTGTTGATCTGTTGACCATGTGATTAAACTGGCCGACTACATTCTGATTGAATAGACAGTTATCACTCATAATCTGTGTGAATTCTGTCTGAAAAAAAGGTTTCAGAGGCAGTCGAATCCTGGATGTTACCTTTTTAATGGCTTTCTGTTTACCTGCATGCACTGTTGACGAGCTGTCTATAACATTTTCTTGCTATCAGATTTAAATATTACTTCTTCCCCATCTGATTTTCTTCTCTTACTATCTGCTCCTCTTCTCTCTCTCTTTCGCTCTCTCTCTTTCGCTCCGAAAGAATATGTGGGTGTTTTGTGTAGGTGGTTCTCTGGCAGAGCCTGAGAACTATAGAGAACACAATACATTGAGCTCATAATTCCAGTAATGAATGGTTAAATCTGTGCCAGGTGTTGTCATTGGAAGAGTTCACTTCCAAAACTAAATGAAAGTTGAATATTTTTGTTTTATTTTTAATTACATTTTTTGAAATATAATTAAGACACCCACTCTCACAACTTTTTCAACATTAAGGAGATTACCGAAGTTCAGCGTGAGCGTCTGTTTTCAACCATGTGCTTCATTTTTGTTTTGAACCATTTGCTTCATTTTTTGACAACAAGTCATTTATGTCTGTCATATATTACTTGATCAACTTCAGATGACAAAATTCCTCCAAAGTGGTTATATTTAGTGTTTTTGGATCATTTGATGGGTTGTTGGTGGTGATATCTTAACGTGAGCCAAGAGCAGACGACCAAATCTAATCCCTCAGGCAGAGAATAATCCACTCAGTCATGCGACTTTCTAATGAGAACCTGAGAGTCCTGGATCAGCCTAAGGACACACACACACACACACACACACACACACGCACAGACACACATACATCTCTCAGTCCAGTCTAAACTACTAACATTTGGAAGCACTGACTCTTACAGTGATTTGTGAAGCTCTATAAAGAACGGCTGTGATCACGAGGCTGTAAAATGGTTTGTCCCAGGTTAAAGGTGAAATGGCATGAGTGAACTTCAGTATCACATTATGCTAATGTGTTACAAAAACAGCATGACACATGCTGTGTGTGAAATTAGTTCATTTATTTGCATTACTTTACAATAAATAATGAACAAGAACAATCCACAGATGAATAGTCTTGTTTCACCAAGACCAAACATTAAAACATTCTCACAACATATTGTCCTACACAGACAGTCGTGTGTGTACGTGAGCATGCAGTTCTTTCTCAGCCCTAATCAGCTTAAAAATCTGTAGTGTGACACCATGGTGAAATCACATGATGCACGATGCATGCATTGCCTCATGATGAGCAAAAATGAGAAACTGCAGTCCTGTGGAGAAGGCATTGTTTTAAGTCTATTATGCCCTAATATTCATGCTGTAAATCCACAACAAGAACTCACACAATAACATATGACGCCGTTGTTATCAGGCTTGTAAACACTGCTGACAACCATCAGCTGAAGGAAACAATGTCACATGTGTCATTATACACTTATAATATACATTTGCGTAAATGTCAACAAAAAACATAATGCACTTGATTTTATCCATTTTCAGCACATTTGACACTCCAGCTACTGATCTGGAGTTTATATAAGGTCATAAATCTTCTCTGTCTTAAGATACAGTTAGAAAAAAGGCACAGCATTGACAATGGTGGGTTCAAATGCCTTGGCTTTGAAGATATACTACTGTTTTACCAAATAATACAGGGGTGCAGAGTCACCAAAAAGAAGAAAACAACTTCATGCAACCAGAGTCTACTTGTTGGAACGTCAATAAAGGCACTGTATCTCCCGGTGTACAATAAAGACTGTGCAGCTTTATATACAGTAGTGTGCTGTACAGACTGTATGTGAAACAGAGAATTAGAGAAAGTAGGGAAAAGAGGGGCAGAGGAGGTTTAAAAGAAAGACACTGTGAGCAACCACCCTGCAAGGACAGAGAGTTTTTTTCAGGAGAAGAAAAATAATGGAGGATGGAGTGGGTGAGGAGAGGAGAAAAGCAGATAAAAATCTGTGTGTCTATGTGTGTGTGCATACATTTGTGTCTATATGGTTGTGTGTACAGTGAGAATTAGCTTCACACAGATGTTAGAAGATACCCATGAAAAAGGACTTGATTTAGTTGCCATGGATACAGAGGGTTAGGCTTTGGCAAGTGAACTCATGAGAATGTCCAGTTTACAAGCAGACGGTCAACATGCATAAATATATTAATTCTGAGAAAAAAAAGAAAAAAAAAGCAGACATCAGTCTGGTCAGATGTTGTAGCCAAATAGTTCTAAAAGCAAAATTTAGACAGATGACAAGTTCTCTCTTCCATAAACAAACAAACATGTTGGACAAGTCTTTAATTCACTTAAACCTGAACTGCTCCCGTGAAACTGCCCACTGGCTATAAAAGAGCTCCCGGATGTTTGTGTGTCCAAGTGTTTAACTTTCCCTTTCTCTGCAGCAGTTCGCCCCAACCAAGTTTTTGCTATAAATAGGAATGTGTTGTTATTTAAATTGCCTGATCAAATAATGCTTACACAATAGTCAGTTGAAGGAAGGATTTTAAGCAGAATAATATAATACATCAACCAGCATTACACTCATAAAAGCATACATATAAATAACTTAAAATCATAATAAAAAAACATGTGTGTGCAAAATTCACAGAATTACATAATAGCAAATCTGAGATCCACTGAAAGTGGTTGATACTACTTTCTTTGGCTCTGCCAGTATAAAAAAAAATATATAGGAAGCCTGCATGTCTCCCACAATGTTTTTTTTTTCACCAGCGTCATGTGGAGGGAAGGTAAATGGAGGGAGAACAGCAATACAATCGTATTTGCTTGACACAGTTAAGAACAGATGTAAGTTGAACAGCATTTTCATACTTTTGATGATCAGTTACACAGGTAGGTCTCCTTGTTATATGACGGATGTCTTGCATCATGCATGTTAGGGGCATTTACTCCTTTTGTTCAGTTTGGTCAGGTAGGTGAGGATCCTTTTCCGAGTGAACGTGTTATTAGAAGTGACAATGTAATGTTCACCAGTTAAAAGGGACTACCCCAAAAATAACAAGGTTGACAGTTCGATACTTTAAATCAACTATCACCTCACGGAAAAGAGCATAGCGTGTTATGCCCACCTGAAGTTATACTCGTCTTTCTGTCAAAAGCTTTAAACTCAAGGCACGATGAGTTACCGAAAATACTATTAAGTTAATGTGCAACCTCTGAGTCCATGTGACTTTAGTTTGCAAGCTCTGGTTTGCTTGTAACTATACACTGAACACAAACATACTACAAACATGCAGCAAACTAACATTTTCAACTGTGGTTTGGACCAAAGAAGCCAAATTGTACCGTAGGTACGTAAGATTTCCTTGGAGGGCCGTGTGGTGAACCTGTCCCTCTTGGTCCTACTGTGTCTTCACTCTGTTCTGTCCTGCCATTGCTCCCCCCTTTCATTATTTGAAGCAGCCGGAGCAGCTCATCTGCCTGCTGGAGTCGAGCTGCGGTGAGATGGTGTCTGGTACCACGGATTTTAGGATGTCATTTTCCGTGGCCATGATGTGCTTGACCAGGAAGTTTGCAGCTTCACTGATGTTGAGATTGTCCTAAAGAAGAGAGATAAACCAAAATTAGGTATACCTCAATAATTTGTTTTTACTTGTCTTTTTTTTCAATTTGTACTGTATAATAATTAATAATAATTAATAATAATTAATAAAAACAGCATATAACCTCCAAGAAAAGATGTGAAATGTGTGAAATGAAGTAAACTATGTGTGGACCAATTGAGAAGCTCTTATAACACAGACAATGAGATGTTTTATTGATTCGCTGAGGTATAGTTTACTCATTGAAAACTGTTATCTCAACTAAGCCTGTAAAGCACAGAATGTCCCAGCTTCATTTTCCCTGCTGTCATGCTGTACTTTGACAGTAGTTGACCTACAGCATGTACAGTACAAGATGTGGATAACTAGCATGCTGTCACCTTTGTGTTAACAACACCATGCGTGCACTTTATATATCTGAAACTAATTCAAATGAATGCTGTAGACATTTTTTTAATTGCAACAGAAGAAGGATGTGCATGGTTGTTTGTACAGTCCACCTCTATCACTACTGGCTGAACCTGCGCCTTATAACCTTTGACTTTTCAGAATGTTGAGTCTTGATGTCAAGAATTGCAGCACATTAGTGTAAAGAGAGGATGTGTAGAACTTAAAGCTATGTGCAAGTACTGCGGAGTGTTTGAAATAGTATGTGATAATTCAAATTGTTATGCATTACATAATTTCTATGGCAGGTCAATCTTGTTCATAAATATTTCAAATTCTAGTCAATATCTCAGGGTTTCTGAACACACCGTCAAAGTCATAACTAGGTATGCAATGTAATGCTACTGCCATATGAAAAGATAACATCTTGGATTTTAATATTTCAATCAATAAAAGTGTTGTAGTCATATAGTTTTGTATAACTTTTCATCTATTTAAGGGAAGAATTGAGAACATTTTGGTTCAAATGATTAATCTTATTTTCTTTGATTAGAAGCAGAACTCTGCACAGGTCCAACCCTGAAAGATTGAGTTTTTGAACACCAAGGAGAACAGTTAACAATCCTCCAATACTTTAAACTTTTCACTTCAGTAACCTGACCCTGCTTTGTACATTTATCTCACGGAGCCACTTTCCAAGAGGATATGAAATTCCAGTTGGCTCTGTGGGGATGTTTTTCACTGACTGAAGTGACCTGAGTGGGAGAGGGTTTCCACTGAGCGAGTCGGATCCTCACTGTAAAGGCCTACAATCTGGCCCATTCATTGTATTGTTGATGATTAAAACAATACTTATAATGCTTTCAAGGGGACATATGCTTTTTGTGATTTTCTGTTATTTTTATACTGTTACAATGTCAAATGTCTTTGTCAAACGTGGTCAAAGTTCCAAAACTTGAGGTGAACGCATGTAAAAATGCTCCCACCAAGCCAGAGGCCCGGGCTTCAACCTGCCCTGAATGCTTAGTTTGGAATGTTACCTCTACTTCCTTTTCAAGATGACATCAGATTGTTCACGCATACCCATAAACGGCCATCTGTTCAGTAGCCTTTGTTGCTAGGTTGTAACTAAGGTTGTTCCATGGGTTGTTCACATTGTCCACTCACATACTTCGGATCGGATTCAGGCTCAAACATGTGTGGATGTATTTGAGAAATTTATATTTCGAGTAAAGAATGAGAAAAGCTGGCCAATCAGAACAGAGTGGGCTCATCAGAGACTGAACTGAGGGGCTGCATAAAGAGCCAGTATAAATTGAATAAGGAGTTGTTATTAACTGTAAATCATGGAAAGATATTCCAGTAGAGCTTCAGAATAAAAATATAGACCTAGAAATGTGCGTGATACCTGCCCTGTAATAACAAATATGCCATCAAATGCAGGAATAATAAATTTCACTTCACACATAGAAAATGATTGCTAAGTAAGAAAACTTTTACTATACTCTGGTCTCACCTTAGCAGAGGTCTCAAACCACCCAACAAAGCCATGGTCCTTGCAGAACTGGTCCATTTTGATGCCGTTGTTGGTCAACTCCCTGCCCTGGTCACACTTGTTAGCTAGCAGCACAGTGGCAATGCTCTGTCCATTAGCCAGCATTAGTTTGGAGTCCAGGTCTTCTTTCCACTTGATAACAGCCTCAAAGGTTGTGGGCCGTGTCACATCGAATACTATGAAGGCTCCCATGGCTTCACGGTAGTACACTCGTGTCATGTTACCAAAACGTTCCTGTCCTGTGATGAAAACACACACACACACACACACATAGAGGAAGATTCATTCGCTTGCATGGCAACATTGTTGTTCCTAGCATGAGTGATTCCTGTTGTTTTCCTGCATTTTTGCAGCAAAACAACAAATGCAGCTGGGATTAAGAATGCAGTTAGCAGTGCCTGTATTTTCATGAAACAGCACATTCCTCTGGATTTACTGTCGCGTTGCACTTAACCAGACAGTCACTGCTTGTTCCTGTTGACAATAGGCCTACTTAAATTAAACCTGTATTTTGCCCGACCTGCAATGCAAGTAAACTTTGACCTAGACTATAATGGTATTTGTACAATGACAGATAATATAACCATTTAAATGTCTGTAAGCAAATATGCATGTATTTGTGTTCATCCATGCATTGTGTATTGAGCGGGGAATGGAAATTAGGTGCTTGAGGAGCCGGTTAGAACGGCTGTCAACGTGACATTTCCCGGGGGTGTGTGTTCTGCTATCCAGTGTGAGTACTTGTTAGTCCAAAACTGAGTTCGTAGGTGTGTGCATCCTGCTTATTTTACATGCCATGCCCTGTCAGCAGAAAAGTTTATATGCTTAATTAATACATGAGAGTCCACCTTTGGCTTGGCTACAGTATAAATACTCTGAGAAGGACAGATTACTGCTGTTTGCTCCTTGTTTAAATTGAGGAAATGGAAAATTGGACGGGATATGGATTGAGAACTTCCTCATTTTGCGGAAGAGAATGTATGAATGATTTTCATTACTCACAAGGAACCCTCATATGCAGAGGAAGTGTGACAGGAGTCTCAGGCGGACACCCACGTCACACATCACTTGACACGCTGTCATTCATTCAGATGATGGCGCAATTTACATGAGTTCAAAGCACAGTACTGTATGTGTGATTTACCACTCCATAAATTATATATATATATATATATATATATATATAAAAAATGAATTTCTCAATCATCACTTAGTCTGTTCCTGCTCCCCAGGATGAATGTCAAGCAGGCATATAAAATAAATCAGAGAGTGACTTATAATTTCATTGAATCGTTCCAAATTAACCATTTAAGGCATGTGCCTGCACGTGTGAGTGATGAGTGAGTCATGATGTTTTGTTTTTTCATTTAGGCTACAATGACACTCCTGTGACTGGCCTTTAAATCTCCCTCACATGGGCCTAATCACATAATGTAGCACCATACCTTGAGTGAATGACTGAATGACAGTGCGCTGGTCTTCCCTAAGCAACAATTGTAGTGTAAGTGTGTCTGAGTGTGTGTGTGCTTGTGCGTGCGTAAGAGAGAATACTGTTTGTGCTAGATACCACATCTCCACAATGACACTGCATCTTTGTGTTTGAGTGTATAATTTCACAACACTCATGCCTCACTGTTTATTTGAAGATAAGTCTTATCTGCCCAAATTACAAACTTATCAGGAACTATGACAAACAGCATTGCTACACAACATTTTGACTTTTTTCAGAGAGTTTGAAAAGGTTCCTTAGTTCTTGCACATGTTTAACAATAAATTTAAGCTATGGGTGTGCTATACACAGCCTACATACTTCTCCACATAATCGATGAGTTGTATTGGACCCTGCAAGACGTCAGGAGACTACTTTAACGTTTACAGCAGAGGATGATAGATGCCGAGCAGATAAAAGACATTAAATATATTCAACTTATTCACTGTCTCACCTGCAATGTCCCACAGCTGGAGCCGGACAGTCTCAGAGTCCCAGTTCAACACCTTCAGGGCGAAATCCACCCCGATAGTGGCCCGATAGTTGGTGGAGTAGGTCTGGTGGACGTACCGCCTAATGATGGAAGTCTTCCCGACCCCCAGGTCTCCGATGACCAGCACCTTGTACAGGTGCTCCGTTCGGTGGCTCTGCATACCGTTAGAGTGTGGTGGATGGTTGGTCATGCCACCTGTTGGATCTCAGACCCACCAGCTCGGTAACTTTGACTCGGTATGAGTGCGCTTTGAGACTCCCCCTGTCCCCGTGTGTTTTTTTCTGCGTACGGGTTTAGGAACCGCCTTGCCCGTGGGGAAGTGTCTGTATGATCTGCTCAGGGGTTGTGCTTGGGAACTTGTGACCTAGCCTCGCCACCCAGTGCGCACGGTAAGCGCTTACAGTTCCTGTTAGAAGACTTAGTGTGAGTCTCTAGTGCAACATACTGTCATTTTTTAACCCCCTGTGTGCTCGGTCGCCTTGCTTTTGTGAAGCGAAAAAAAGAAACTAAAAGTGTTCAGGAGAGGGTGGTACTGCCCCTATATATTGTGCTGTAAAAAGTGCTCCATTCAAATACTAAATTTCAACTACTCTGGTTGCCTGCATCATCAGACAAAAGGGGGAATGTCCCTTAAATGGCTGTTTACATGCAGCTCAATAATGCTGTAAAAATATAATTAAGACAGTAATGTTAGTAAGTAAAGTACATATAAAAACTATATTCTTTTAATAAATATGCAGTAATTGTAGTAAGATCGACTGATCCCATTTTAGGTTATTACTGAAAGGTATTTTAGTTATGTAAGTCTTGATCCAATATATGTTTACACCACATTTTGCAACACAAAACAAAATAACAACAGCAACAACAACAAAAACTCAAACTATCAGTGCTTCAAGTACAGGTCTTCATTTACAGATTGGTGTGCCTTTCTCTAGTAACGTATCATTGCACAGGCTCTACAATGTTAGGCCACAAGGCTTAAAACGCAGTAGCATTTACAAAAACAGGAAGACAGAGTAGCTATTATTCAGCTTTATGCTTCATATTAAAGGGAACTTCAGCCTTACTCTGGCTGTTGGCCATAATTGGATTATTATGTGTATGTACACATATTAAATTAAACCAATATTACCAAAAAAACACATACAGATGACAGTTTCTGTATGATGCTGTTTGTATACCTTAGCTATGGGAGTCTAAATAAGCCCAGATGCCTGTTCCAAGAAGCACCTTTGTAGCTCTCTCTGTAGCTTCAAGTACATGAGGTGGACACAGCTTTTGTTTTCCTATCCTGCCTCTGAGGATGATGTGTGTGTGCATATAGAGGACAGTAGTAGAGGAAATATTGATGAATATATGCACCGATCAGCCAAAACATTAAAACACTGACAGGCGAAGTGAATAACATTGATTATCTCTTTAAAATGGCACCTGTCAAGGGGTGGGATATATTAGGCAGCAAGTGACAGTCAGTTATTGAAGTTGATGTGTTGGAAGCAGGAAAAATGGGCAAGCGTAAAGATCTGAACGTCTCTGACAAGGGCCAAATTATGATGGCTAGATGACTGGGTCAGAGCATCTCCAAAACGGCAGGTCTTTTGGTGTCTTCAGTGTATACAGTGGTCAGTACCTACCAAAAGTGGTCCAAGGAAAGGCAACTGGTGAACCAGTTACAGGGTCATGGGTGCCCACGGCTCACTGATGCACATGGGAAGCAAAGGCTAGCCCTTCTGGTCCGATCCCTCAGAAGAGCTACTGTAACACGAATTGCTGAAAAAATTAATGCTGGCTATGATAGACAGGTGTCAGAACACAGTGCATCACAGCTTGCTGCGTATGGGGCTGCATAGCTGCAGACCAGTCAGAGTGCCTGTGCTGACTACTGTCCACCACTAAAAGCGCCTACATTGGGCATGTGAGTGTCAGAACTGAACGATGGACTAATGAAAGAAGGTGGCCTGATCTGATGAATCATGTTTTCCTTTACATCATATGGACATCTGGGTGTGTGTGCATCATTTACCTGGGGAGGAGATGGCACCAGGATGCACTATGGGAAGAAGGCAAGCCGGCGGAGGCAGTGTGATGCTCTGAGAAATGTTCTTCTGGGTAACCTTGGGTCTTGGCATTCATGTGGATGTTACTTAGACATGTACCACGTACTTAAACATTGTTGAAGACCAAGTACACCCCTTCATGGCAACAGTATTCCCTGATGGCAGTGGCCTCTTTCAGCAGGATAATGCACCCTGCCACAATGCAAAAAAATGTTCAGGAATGGTTTGAGGAACATGACAAAGAGTTCAAGGTGTTGCCTTGGCCCCAAATTCCCCAGATCTCAATCAGAGCAGACAGATCCATGGAGGTCCGACCTCACAACTTACAGGACGTAAAGGATCCACTGCTAATGTCTTGGTGCCAGATACCAGAGGACACTTTCAGAAGTCTTTTGGAGTCCATGTGTCGACAGGTCAGAGCTGTTTGGGTGGCATGAGGGGGACCTACACAATATTAGGCAGGTGGTTTTAATGTTATGGCTGATTGGTGTATAAATATATAGAGTTTATCTATATACATACTATGATCTGTAGTGATCTGTAAAGAAGGATTTACACTCACTTACCACTTTATTACAATATTATCCAGCTAAACCTAATGTAATCTATACATAAACCATGCAATTACAGAGGTTGTAATGTTCCGTTTCATGGTAGTTTTGAGGCTGTAGTTTGTGGTGCTTTTGAATAGTTTGACATTTGAAATATTATTAATCTATTTGTTATTTAGTCAGTGAGGATAGACTATGTAACAGCATGTATCACCATCTGAGTTCAAGGATAAACAATGAGTTGGTCCATCGAGGCATTGCTCCCTCCCTAAGCTCATCAAAGCTATTATGTTCTAACTATGAATAAACTTTGCCCACCATCTTGTGAATATTAATTTTGCTGAAATAGAATTTTGGCTCTACATTTTATGGCATGTAGGAAATTATATCACATCTTATTTAATAAAGACTGCCCTAGAAACCCTATTTCCAGTTAGGTTTATTAATTATTGCGCGGTGATTTGACACAGTTATCTTCTTATTTAGAAAAGGTCCATAGGTAACATCAATTTAGGAAGTGCTGAAATAACACTGCACACGATCCAGATCTTACATAGCATTAAAAGGACCCATGACTCTTTAAAACATAATAAACATTTTGATAAGGACATTGGACTTTGAAAACAGAACAGATCTAAATGTATTCTATATGGTAGTGTGGTTGTCGTGATGTCATTTCACAGTCTGGCTCTGTGTTCCTCGGTTGCCATTATCCACCAGTCCACCAGATGCCCTCAGACTATTTCCGTGTTTGGTGAACTGGACTTAGTAGGAGAAAGCCTTTGTACAGAAAATTGAAGTTTGCTTTCACACTAGTTGTTTTCTTAAGGAAATGTGACTGAGGACTGTTTGCTTGCTACACACTGACCCTTGTATAAACTAAGAGCAAAAGTGAACTGAAACGCAGAGCAACAGTTGTCTTTCAGTCCTATATTTGTTGTTACATGCAGGCCAGTCCACTTGACAAACTTATTGTTAAGTATTATTGTTTATGTCAACAGCAATGTATGTTTGAGTTCTGTAAAGACCCTAAGGTTGTCAATGTTATGTTGAGGTGTGTTTGCTGTTCCTGATCAGTGTGACTTGTGTATTTTAGTAATATTCATGTGTATGCTGGGTTTTTGGTTTTCAGTTTGCCCTGTTTTTCCCCCTGTGTTCCCAGCCGGCTTTCCCCTCCACTCTTCCCTCCACACTGCTCTGCGTCAGTCTCGTTAGCCCTGCCCTGCTCCCTGTGTCTTCCCCAGGCAATTAGCTCCCATCCTGCCCTTGTGTCTTGCCACCTGTGCCTTGTTGTTTCATCAGTTCAGTTTGTATTTAAGTCCTCGTTTTCAGTTCTGTCTTGTTGGATCCTTTGTTCTGTGTTGTTCAGTATTGTTTAGTTCAGTTTTGCTTTGCCTGCACTCCTAAGCTCTGTTCCCAAATTGAGTAAATATATATTGATTCTTCACTTCCAACTGCCGGCTGTCTCCTGCATTTGGGTCCACCTGCTCCGCTCCACCGAACAATGGTAAGTAAGGTAAGTGTGGTATACCACTACAATTACGATTAATTCTGAGACCTTTTCTTCCAGTTACAGTTCTAATTTTGAATGGGTTGAACTGCATTTTGTTTTTTTAAATATTGTGATGAAGTATTCCAATAATTGCAATGAAAGGAGCATTTACAATAAATTACCAGTGTAAAGGGTATAGCATTTTGGGTGGAAACCTTTAATGTAGTACATGTCTAAATTGTAAATTCAGGCTTTTTGAAAGGCAGAGTAAGAGATAAGACCAAGACAAAAGTCTTCCAAAGATTATATCCATGAATTACTGGCATAAAGTGTAGTACAGTATGCGCCTGCAAACTTTCAATTGGCACACACCTGCATGCAAATATGGCAACTATCTATTGATTGATTTTTACACTGTACACCAGTAAAAATGTTGCACAGTTCAACAAACATTAACACATTCCTGTCCGTGTAAACATACTGAAAAAAATAAGGGCTGAAGGACCGAAGTCAGACTCAAAACCCAACTGATAAACAGACATAAGTTACTTCACACATGATCATCATCAATTAGAAATCGAAAAGCTGCTAGCCTGTGAGTCACAGACAGGCCAAAATGCAGGTACAAATGAAAAGAATTGAATAAATAATCTAATAATGTCCAAGCATAAGGAATAACACAGTCAACATGTTATAAAACATTATAGAAAATAATATCATCCTTCTAAAGGCTAGAAAGATTAGAATCTTAATGGGCTCACAGTAGGATTTCCAATGTGAGCCCATTTAGAAACACAATCTAATTCACTTCAGGGAGATATTGGCACATATCTAAGGTAAAATCCAGGCTGTAAACAAGCTGTTTTGCAATAGATGTCTAAAAAATCTGGCACATTTTCAGTTCACTTCTCTCTTCTCCTTAGTAACATTTGTTGTTAAACTTCAATTAATCTTAAAAACACATCAATATCACTAATAGTATCATTACTTTGCTACGGTAGCTATTTATCTTAACTAGTTTGTACAATATTAAATGAGTATAAAAGTAATTATAAATATAACTCAAAGAGTGAAAACAAATCCTGACATCATGCAAACTGGAAACATTTTGAGCCAACAGATGACAGCACTCATTCAACAGGTAGGAGTTGAAGTCTTTTGGTTCGGACACATCCTGAGGTGGAAGATCATTTTGGTCCACTTCAAAATGATAACTGGTTATTTTACATTCAACTGAGTCACTTCTAGAGAAGAATTAATGAAGATTAGTAGTCTTCATAAGCTCTTTGTGGGGTAGACACTTGATAATGCTGCATCCATGGAGACAATGTCTTACATTCCCTTGACACATAAAAAGCTCCTGTCCTCTCTCAGTTGGAGGGTTTTTATTCTCTATAAATGTTTTCTTTCCAAGAAAAGGCAAGGTCAATGAGAACTCCCCACACAGAAAATCCTGCTTCCTGATTTACAAAAATGCAGCATCTGTACACTTTCTCCTTTTTAGAGTCGGGATACAAAATGCCAGCAGTGCATGCTTGACATCCTCCTGGATTGACAACAAATTAGAAAACGGGAACAGTGTATCACGTTTGACCTTTTTAGATTTCAATTATTTGAGCTATTTTCTTTTGGACAGATGCCTCCATGCTGATACAAACGGCATCCAACTAAGTCTGAAAATACTAAACATTAGGACATTTTGTCAGTAAGAAAAACATCACTTGTACAGAATGTCAACAGCAATAGTATAAGCAAATATACATATATACTTGAAAAAAACAATTAAGATTTTTTTAATACCTGTGCTTACCTAAAATAATCAAATGTCGTTTTGAGATTTAATACATAAGTCTAAAAAAAAAGAGAAATAAAGAGAGAAAAAAAACACAGAACATAAATATTTGGTCATTTCCCCCCACTTATGACTGATAACTATTTTATAATGAAATAAAAATGTATTGGCAATTTTTCATTTGTTTTCTGAGCTTATCAATATTTTCTTTGGAATTTCTTAGTCAGTAAGAAACTGGTGTCAATGTAGCATCAAAAATTATTTTAAAATGCCCGTATTTTGGTTCCAGTTTTTCAAGTTTTTTTTTTTTTTTTTACTCACTTGGTGACCAAAAATGTAGCACTGACATTGCTCAGCTTAATTTCTGCATTTAGTATTTGCAGTCTTGCCACAGGTTAATAAATCCTCTGGCTGGTATTCTTCTCCTCTCAATGGAGGTATATGTGGGTGCATTCAATCCTATCAGAAAATTAAAACATATCTTAAAAAAAAACTGCTTAAACATTCATAATATCCACATGTTGAAAGGCATCAAAGAGTTTGGTCCAGTCTGAAGTCTTTTGGATTTTAAACAAGGAGCAAATGTATAGACAGAGCAATTTTTAGAGAGAGGAGGAGCTCTGGCTGTAGTGTCTCAGCAGCAGCTGGTCGTACTCGGCCTCAGAGGCCGGGGACAGTGAGGCAGGTGAGCTGCTGTTGGAGCTCAGAGATGAGTCTCTAAATGGGGAAGGAGGCGTCAGAGCCACCAGCTCCTCCATATCCTTTGCTCGTCTGCTACTCACGCAAGTCCCCGCCAGGTGCTCATAAATCTTACCTGCTGGACGATTCTCGCAGAAGTTGGAGACGGCTGCTACCTCAGCATATGTGGTAACAGTGGAGGGAGCCTGTCTGCCCCTGGATGTAAGGTACTGCGGTGGGCAGGCGGCGGCATCTACGGCTGCAGGCAGGGCAGTGGTGGAGGTGGGGCTGATGGTGGCTCCTCCTGGCAGCATCATGGTGTTAAGCTCACTGATGTTGGCAGTGAAACGGTTCACCACACAGCTGATTTGGTCCATAATGGTGGTGCCCTGAGCTTGGCCGCCAATCATCCCCATGCCGATGTCACCCACACTTATGACACTAATGTCCCCACCATCCACTAGACCAACACCTGGGCTGTTGTCCCCACCTCTCCTTCTGACCCCAGCAGGGTGATCAGGTATGTAGGTGGGTACCTCCTCTCCATCTTCTCCTCCCTGGAAACCCATTGCCTTCACTGCATGCTGGCTGATGGTGGGCAGGGGTGATTGAGAGGGGGAGCAAGTAAAGGGCTGAGCCACCGGTGGCTCTTCATACTGCTCTTTGACACCAGTGTCCACAGGTGTGTCTCCTCCTTTAGAGAAAGGCTTGATGATGGCTGTCTGGTTCACTTCTACTGGTTCCTTTTTTTTCTTGACATGGAATGACATCCTCTTCCATAGGTTTGGTCTGTAGGCGCGCTCATTCTGCGCCCATGTGACTGATTTCCCATTGGAGCTGTAAAACATATGACAGTCACAAGTAAGTTGTTCTCAGTTGACTTAAATGTAAGGGATTAAAAATGATAATGAATATGACAAATCCACAGTGCAAGTACTGCATGTCTTATATATATATGTACTGTATATACATTTGATCGCTGCCAAACAATGACAGATATCAGGATCATATTAAGATAAGAACATCATCCATCTACCCCATGGTCCATGTTCTGTTTCTTCATGCCAGTATTCTACCATCCCCCGCTGTATCTTTTGCTTTCTGTGTAATTTTACATCTCCCTCCATTTTCCTTTTTCTTCCCTAGAAAGAGAAATCCTTAAAGGCGGGGGGTCTCCCCTGGGAGTACTTAACCCAAATGAGGTAGCCTTTTCTCAGCTCAGGGAGCAGTTTTTCTTGGCTTCTTATCCAGCCTGTTGCAGTGGATTCAGCTCTGATTTTCCAAGGACAGTTTAAGAAGGGACAGGGATAGTTGTGTTCCTGGATGTATCTCAGCAGCTTTCATCTCTATACATGGACTTGTGGACAGAAACGACTAAAATGTGAGGCTGTAAGGAAAGTAGCTTAGATTACATAATAATAATAATAATAATAATAATAATAATAATAATAATAATAACCCCAGCAGGTAGTTGCTCTTCTGTTAGACTTAACCATATCTGCTATTTGCCTCTCAGTCACTTCTTGGACTTTATCCTTTTGTCTCCAACACCATTTCTAATATGGTCCGACGGTAAAATACAGAGTGATTGCAGCACAAACCATGATTTTATTGGTAAAAAGAAGGAAAAGAGGTGTGTGCAGTCTCTACCATAAACACATTGTTTATTTTTTCTGATTACATGATTATGCAGGTATTTTTATAGAGTGATTTATTAACCTTATCTAACAAAAATCAACAAAATGAGGGGGAGAAGTTTGTGTTGTTAGATGAGTTTGCCAAAAAAGAACATACTCGCTACAAAGTAAACATGATCTGAATGGATCATCCAATCTGAAGGAATTAATATTGTAAGAACTACTGAGATAAAGTCTCCACTGGGTTTTGACTGTCTCAAAACACTCAATGGATGTTTGGCATTTTCAGGCTGACATTATGGCACCTTAAGTATCTTCCCTTACTGTTAATGTGTAGGAGAAAACATAATTTAAGAGTTTCCAAATGCAGTTATTTAAAAAATATCTTTTGAATTAAGTGAATTAAATGTGTGCTTTTTCCTATAGAAACTTAACGAGAGCTACACTAAAACTAAATGTTTTCTTAAGCAGCTCACAGGTGTTTAGATACTGAGGAGTTAATTCATTTATTACCCACTTAGGTTGTCCATGTACCTGATGGTGTCCTGCGCAGAGCCACGACGTCGAAACAAGTTGGCCATGCTGCTAGAGGGTTTTCCAGAGGTGGCAGCTTTCTTGGCATCACCTACATGCATACGCACCACTGTGGATGTTGTGAAAGCACTGCGGACATTTTTTTCAGGCTTGGCGAGCATGATGTACACCTGATCATGTAAATGAACAACAAAATTGCACTTAGCAAAAAAGTGCAGGAATACCCTGCGAAAATGCTGCCAATGATTGCATTTACGATTCTTACCTTTGGGACAAACATGCAGCAAAGAGCCACTGTAGCACTGAGGCTGACACTAAAGCACATGGTTATAATCTTGTAATTGGATCCAAAGTAAATAGGAACAAAGGCCAACCAGATAATACAGGTGGTATACATGGTAAAGGCAATATACTTGGCCTCATTAAAATTGGCAGGAACATTACGAGTCTGGAAGAGAAAAGGAAGAATACAATTTTAAATTGGTACATGTTGAAGTAAAAAAGAGAGGATATGAGGGGAAGAAAAATGAGCAAGTTCTTGTTGCAAAAAAAGAAAAATATGAACCTGATGCAGAAAGTAACATGAAACACTCTGTGTATTATTAACTACTGTTATGCTGAAGTACCTTGAAGGCGTAGAAAGTGCAGCTGAGGATAAGAAGGCCATTGTAGCCCAGCGGCGCCACCACCCCCAGAGTGGTCAAGTTACAGATCAAGTGTACCTCACGGATACTGGGGTAGTCATAGATCACCTAAGAGGGGAGAAGGAGAGGCTACTCTGGTTGTATAAATACATGTAAACGAACATCACCCACATTGTAAAGCACACACACACACACACAGACACACACACACACACACACACACACAGACACACACACACACCTGTGGTGGCTCAATGATAAGAAGTGCCACAATAATCCCCAGCTGCAGCAGTATGAGTAGGAAGGCGATGACCAATTGTGCGCAGGCGGACATAAAGCGTGGTTTCTTGGTGCAGATCTTCTTCTTGCTGCCTGCCAGGATCCGTGCTATACGGTTGGTCTGGATCAAAAATAGATCAAATGGTTACATCGACTGTGGATAATATTGCTTGCACTGATTCATAACAACAATCCCCTTTTCAGTTCCCAGATCTCAAACATCAAACTCAGCCCACATATAGAACCTCAACTTCTAACATACCTCCCTTACAATTGGCCATCATCCAATCCCTGCAGGTTGATTTTTTTTTTTACTTCTGCCCTTATCCTCAGATGCCCTTCTGTTTATGCTAAAATACCCCCAAACATAGGAATGTGATAGTGGACAAATTGATTAAATGCGGTTGTATAGGTGAATTAGACAGGTGTGATTAAATTAAAAATGCCCTCTGCTGTGTCAAAATATTAAAATCTTTTCAGCACTCAGATATGATTCCACACTGCAAAAACACCTGTCTGAAACAATTTATATGCAGCATGTCTACCAGACATCCTCGGCAACTCTCTCCTCTGCTTAAGGCTCAAACATAGATAGTATAGGATACTGTATACTGTATGTTCTTCCTTTAATTCCTCCACCTCCTCTGTAAGTGTGTGTGATTAAAGAGTGATCTCTAACAGACACTGTCAGTGTACATCTAGAAGTTTTTGTTCTGCTGACTTCTGAAACTTCCATTCAAGTGCATGTCGGCCCCAACAGCCTATTTGTGTAGAAATAGAAAATGTTAAATCTCAAGGCCATTTTATTAGACTTTTGATGAAAGGCTGTAAAGATGACTTTTAAATTGTGCACCACGGTGACACTACAGAGATTAGATTTCAAATGAAGCTGATGATTAATACATATGGCTTTAACTCATAAAGTTTCAAAGGAAGTGAAACGCGACAGTAAACAATACTTCTTGAAATGTAGATATTTGTTCCTCTTCCTCCTGGCAACAAAACTGAAAAGAAAGTACCTTGGTGACCAGAGCCGAGTAGCTCATGGCAGGGGACAGGCCTATTCCCAGCCGCTGGAGGTAGCAGTAGACTATGTGGGGCTTGGCAATAAGACTGAAGGTGCACAAGTAGCCCAGACAGATTCCAGCCAGGATGATGTAGCATAGCTCACGACTGGATGACTTGACCACAGGGGTGTCCCAAAATCTACAGATAAATCAAATGGCACATTAATTTTAGCATATCAATAATCTGCACTTAAAGAATAAGTCTATTTTCTATATTTTTTTTTTATTGTCAACAAATCTCGTGCACAGCCAAGCTGACAATGAACTGATCCTACTTATACAAGTATTGTGTGTGTGTATCCAAAGCCTGATATATCATATTCTTCTGTGCCTAACTATTAAAACTATTAAAAACACATCAAGGAGCCTCACTGCTGCACTGGGTGACACTTTCCTTCACCCCAAAAGCAATGGTTAGTGTAGTTTGTTAGAAACAGCTCACATTTTCACTCTCAGGAGAGAAGTTGCTCATATGGCAGATGCCACTTTGCTAGCTTGTTGTGCTATAGGGGATCACAACATCTTGACTTTGTGCTACATTGTAAATTTATCAAAGAATTTCAGTACAAAGGCAAGAGGTTGTGATATGTAGCACAAGAAGCTACCAAAGCACTGTAAATGGAACTGCATTTTTGGACAACAATGGAGGTCTATGGCACAAAGGAATAAGTTATATCAGGCTTTGGATACACACATAATATTTGTGAGAAGAATCAATTCATTGTTGGTTTGGCTCTGCACATGAGATTTGTTGACAATACGAAAAATATAGAAAATTGCCAGCCAAATCCTTTAACTGGCCACAAGCTCATTGGTTTCAGCCAGGATCATCTATAATTATACCAAGCCATTTTTGGTTCATTGTAGAGAAAGTATTATTAGTGATGATTATATTGTATTTCTATATTTAAATTTACATATATGTAGTGTAAATTACATTTGCACCAGGAACACTTCTACCACACAAGAAAAAATAATGCATTTAACAGAATCATGTCGGAATCTTATTCTTCACATAATATCATACTGATAATTTATGTTTAGCAACACATATATGTACATGTCTGGTAAAGGTAAATTTACTTGATGAAGACAGATGTAACAAAAAGTGTAGCCATGAGGCCCAGACAGGAGAAGACCACTGCAGCGATGGGCTCTGGATCCCCCCAACGAACATACTGCACCGGGATTGGCTCACAACCTGAGGGGTGCAGAAAGTTCCATCAGTATTTTGATTTGTCTGCAAGAGTGTCAGTGTGATAGCCTCATAGCTTGATGTGGACGCAGCAGAAGGTAATTCACTCATACTAAACCATTACTGTGAACAACAGATTTATTTGTTCTGTATAAAATCTTCACTCTATGATACACTGGAGTCATGAGAGGTGGGTGAAACATTAAAGGGATCTGTAAGGGAGAAAAAGGGGATCAGAGAATGATTGAAAGTGAGATAAGAGAACAAACACACTGCTGTTCTCCTACAGAGGATACACATGAAAAACCTTATGTGTTTTTTTCAAACCAGAGGAACAGAGATATTGTAGGAGACAATAAGTGTATACAAAAGGGCAGGGAGGTTGTTTCAAACAGCTTTTACAGACTCTGGAGTGAGGAAATCTAAGCTTTAGCCAAATCCTTTATTCTGGCAAGGATCTAAAGTCTCTTGGAGTGTGTACAGTACATGAGTATTTATGTTGCTTTGCGTTTCTGTGTGCAGTAGTGAGGGAGAAGTTTGTCAGTTTATCGTATGTGTGGTGCGTAAGATGTGAGGGGATTTGTGTGTACTCCGTGAGTGTGTGACCCAGATTCAAGACTTTTCTGGCCTGTGTGGAAATCTTGTATTTGCAAGTAGACATAAAGTGTGTTTACCACGCAGATCATCTGTAGGCCAGGAGCCCAGGACACAGGCTCGACAAGTGTACTCATCAAACACAAACTCATTATCCTTGCATGGAGTACAGGTCCAACAGCAGCTCACCTCCCCTTTACGGATCACCTGGAGACATACACAGTATGTGAAAGGGCGCAAAGGTCTCAAAGCTCCAATGGCACTTTTCTGTAGTTAATCTTACACTCTGAGTGGCCTGTGTGGCAGGGAAATGAGGATTTCTGCATCAGGGGATCAAAAGAAAAAAAAAAAAGACAGATGTATAGAACACCATTGAGCCTCAGTCTTTTAAAAAGTTCTTTTCAGTGCAGAAATACAATAGAAAAGAAGCGAAGGAAAGTGGAGGCACATCACAACATTAGCCAGTGCTTGCACTTCACATGAAGAAGGTTCTGGGTTCAAGTCTTGACTTTTCTGTGTGGCATGTTTGCCTGGGATTCCCATGTGTGCTCCCTTTTCCTCTCACAGCTCAAAGACATGCTAGTCAGGAGATTTAGAAAAAATATGTTGGTTTTGTGTCTGGACATAATTGCCAGTCTGCATGTAAGGATTTACAGAGTGACTCTTATCTGTTCTGACTGAGAAGAGGAAACAGGGTGGAGGCATCAACAAGGTCAGCACAGATCAGAGAGAGCCAAACAGCTGGTAGAGGAGATGTGGGCAGGAGTACAAGGCCTGGAGGTATGGACATAAAAAATCTTCTCAAAATCTTATGCATGAGAGCGAGTTTTGAATTCCCCACAAGCTAGCCACATTACAGTGCAGTCAGTATAGAGTGTGTAGGAAGTTTAATGTTAGAGACTTTTGGGATGAGAAAGAGGAGGCAGACTGCAGTGTTCTCCATGATTTGGAAGGGCTGGGGGAGTTACAGAAGCCCAGATGGGAGATGATTAAAGCATGAACAAAGAGCTTTACGCAGTCCCCGCTGGGGCACTCAAGGATCTGATGAGACAGATTTGGTAGATTGCAAACATGTGAGATCAAGTGAAGGCTGTTGTGTGGGTCTTGCTTGACAGTTTTATATTGAAGTTTATAGATAAGTATTAATGTATGAAAAAGTTAGGTACAGTTATCACTTTTACAGTTACTTAAATGATAAAAATGTGTTGAAATTTTAAGGAATTCAAAAAGCTTTTCATTCAAATCTATCTCAACAATGTACAATTTTGTCTGTGCCTACCTTGATCTGTGCCTTCTGGCAGGGCTCAGAGCAGACTGACTGGATGATGTCACTGTTGTTACTCCAGATTTCCTCATCGTTCATCTTCAGGCCACCTTGATCCCAGCTTCCCACATGAATGTAAGCGTACTCATCCTCGCCTATGTGCTTGAAGTTCATGATTTCATACCTGAGACACATAGAACATTCAACTGTTCTTTCTACTTCTTCTTTTCCATTTCAACCCACCCCTCTCTTCCTTCCTTCCTTCCTCCCTTCCTTCTTCCCCATCGATCATAATCCTTACCTGCCAGGTGAGTCACCATTCTCGTCAAAAAGGATGGTCTCCCCAGACACACCGGTAAAGTTAGTTTTCATCAAAAATTCCAGCAGCTTGCGGCCATCAATAGGCCGCATGTTCTCGCACAAACCCTGGCACCGGCAGGAAGAGCAAACTATCAATACTGTTACACAATGTGAAAGCGTATGTGTGCACATCATTCAGAACTGTACCTTATATCCCGGACAGAGGGCTTGCTGCATGGCATGCAAGCCGTGAGCCATGGAATAGATGGCATTTATGACAAAGCCCATCTTGGTGTCTTGGGCATATTGATGGCGCAGAGACTCTCTCCCTGTGGAGAACAGAGACCTACTCATAAAGAGAAACCAATCAGTAACGGCTCTATTCTAAAACTCACTATGGAGAAAATAAGGATCTGAATAATACAGACTAGATGACCGGTGGAAAGTGTGTGAGGAGGTGTGGAACATAATCTCTGTGTACTAACAGGTGCAGGTGCGGTTGTACATGCTGTTCTCCTGTGGGTGTCCCCTCAACCTGCACTGGAAGCGGTGCTGCCAGAATTCAGGGAACCAGGGGTTCCTCAAGTTGGCATCAGGCGTCAGGTTCAGGTAATAATCATCGAACCAGGTCACATATGCTGACTTTAGCTTTATGGTGATTCCACCAGCTGCCTCCCTCTGGTAGCCATCAGTCACATCATATCTGTCTGCCCAGCCATCACTGAACAGGAAAAGGAGAAAGGGAGAGACAAACGGAGATTCTTTTTTTGTTTTGTTTGTTTTCTCCAAAGCTAGTATTGATCCAATTAGCATTTTAAATTCAATTGCTGCCAAAAGTAAAGGTATACACACAAATAAAAGTAGGGCAGACACGTACACCTTTCCACTTCTTATACAGAAACCTTTCATTAAATACAGTACATTCTATACCAGTTTAGCATCAACATGCTTCTCAGTATTGCAACCAACACCAGGATTTGACTGTTTAGACAGCACTGTCAACTCAGCAAGATTTCTGGAAACCTCTTATTGTGAGGAACAACCTGTCAATCTCACACAATGGCAGGGAAACAAATGATTGAATATACTGTACATACAACACTTAACTTATTTGGGCTATGACAAGGGAAACCTTTCTTTGACATCAGTCCTCATATTTAATACTAAAGAGCACTGAAACATTTGGAACACTAACAAGTATGCTAAGTGTAAGCTAGTGCTGAACAAAATTCTTGGAAACTAATTTGCAGATTTTTGATTTTTATATACCTCATTACTATATCCTGGTATTTACTGCTGTGATGTTCTCAATCACTGGATGCAATGAAATCTGAAATACATGTAGGCCTAAAGTTTTATGTTACTAAAACATGCAAGTAAACCTAGAAATCCAGCATGGATGTCAACACTAACCAACGCTGTGCTTTTGCACTGGGGTTACACTCAGCTTTGAACCTGGTTCACACGTCCAATTACACCCAATGAAACAGGTTTCACCAACAAAAGGATAACAGGCAACTAGAAATAGTCCAGCTCGCTCAGCAGTTGAGGAAGCAAATGTTAGCAATTATAATTTATATTAAATAACACTTTGAGGAAATATATTTCAGAAATTAAGGTTTTAACTATAAAGGGTTATACATGGGTTACTATATATACAGTAGTTTCTACATGATAATAGTTTTATATAGATAAATAACACCCAGATCTTGATGCCAGTGAATCTTATTGTGGCCTGCTGTAATAAGCTCTAGTTAGTGGGAATATATTTTGGACCACAGTTGCACAGATTGAAAGAAACAGGTGGTGCCTAGAAAAATGAACCTAATGACTGCTCTGCGGAGAGTAAAAGTAGAATAAAAACATTTATTATGATATGACTCATATCTACCAACACAAGACTCACTGGGAGATAAAAATAAAAAGTATTTGCTCACATATCCAAGTTGTCTTGATATTTTAAATTATGTACATGTGCAAAGATAACTTGTAATAAACCTCCAAGGATCAAAGATTGATGGTGCTGGGAGGATTTGGCTAGTTAGGATAGAGAAGCTTGTTATGCTTTTTCATTCCAACGCATAATTTTGTGTCGTGTGCTTTGTTTTTTTATGTACGATTTCCATGGTCATATTACATTGCTTGCATAATCTGTGTCTGACTGCTGATTAATTAGATCTCTGTGGGCTCATTATCTATAAAGTCCATTGAGATACACTTGTGATGAAGACCTACAGCATATTAATTGTCTTGACTTTAACAACTTAAGGACCAAATATCCCATTGCACATACAAGCCCTGCAACATGCTGTGCTTGTGAAGCAATCTGTTTATGTATCTTAATTTAAAATCAGAGCGCAAAAAAAGATACCTGAGGCTCAACAGACATGGAAACACCAGAAGAAAAACACCACCAGACTGTAGCATCTGCAGACACATCTGATCTGATATTTATTTAAAAACACTGTGGGCTTGGACTCATCAGTTAACAGTTTGAAAAGGTTTCTACTCCGTCTATTATTATCTCTCCCTCTGGACACTTGTCTACAATCAACACAGACAGAAGCTTGATTACACCTCCACACATGTGCATACATGTAAACACACCTTACTGACACAAAGAAACGCACCCTTCTCTTTCTAACTGATAAAAAAAGCAAAAGAAACCTTAGTTAACAGAGCTGGAGTTACACAACCATAGTGTGGGTGTTTTTTTTATGATGCTTGGTTCTCTGGGTGAGGTAGGAGATCATTTCATAACACATCCTTAGAGAAGCGAGCACAGAAATGGAACACTGGTATTAAAAAGGCAGGGATAGATATGAAAAGCATGGAGGGCTTTGACTCTGGATAGTTTGAATCACTCTTGAACAAGAGCTCTGAAACCCACACATTGACCTGGGAGGGTAGTATGCTGTATGCAGCGTGTTGCTACACCACCTACAAGCCTGAAGACACACACACACACACACACACACACACACACATATATACACACACACATCATGCTCTTATTTCACCGCATACAGCACAATACTGGTCAACTTTCCAACAAGATCTTGTGGACAAGTGGACACTGTGTACATTTCTAAAATGAAACTCAACAGGACATGAGGAAAAAAAAATTGAAACAGCTGTCTGAATTGAACAGAGGAAAGACACTTGCCCATGACCTGAGCAACTTGTTGTGGTGTTGTGTTTCTGAGCTTACGTGGGTGCTCTAATGAGCATAAATGGCCAGTGGGGGATCACATTGATTTACTAGCACTGGCAACTTAGAAGTGATGAGGAGTGTGGGAGAACGGGCCACTGCAAAGCTGATCTAAACTAACCTGATAATCTTAACTGTGACCTTAGGAATAGTGGAAAATATTTATTATATCTCTTTCTGCTTTGAGATGGAAGACCCGAACGGTAATGTTGTTTAAACATTTGTGCTGATGTGCAGAGTGTTTTGTACAGTAGTGGCATAAACTAGGTTTCATGTAGTAGTAGTAGTAGTAGTACTGTAGTACTGTAGTAGTCTGTATGACTCTTTGCCTTCTAAAGAACAAAATGCCTTTTGGGACAGCTTAATTCTAACATATGCCAGAATTTTACCATTGATTTCTATATAAATACACTGAAGGCTGACAGTCAGCATGGATACAACAGTTCAAAATAGGCTTAAGCAATGCTGGCAACAAAACAAACAACCAAAAAAAACCATCATCTGCCCTCAGTCTCGCTCTTTCAATAAATGGGACGTAAGAATGAACTGCACACACTTAAACCTGTTAACAAATCCTCCAAGCTGACATGAAAAGGATGGTTTTTATAGTTAACTAACTAGAAAGGAAGATATAAGGCTGGAGTCTTTATAAAGCTAAGATCAAAAGGCCATGTGACAAGAGGGGTGATGAAACTGACAAAGTTAGGTCCAAAACATCGAAGAAGAACAGAATTGGTAATTTACCACACAAAACATCATGCTATTGTGCATGCTAATGAATGGTGGCATCAATCTCCCACCTCAATAGTACATCTTACATTTAATTAGCCTTAAAAGAGAACAGAAAGGAGAAACATCTTAACAAATGAACAATAGCAAGCGGACCACAACACCAAACCAACTGTCTGGATAGCTCTGTGTGGTAATATGGATTATAGAGCATAGTGTTTTGCAATATGTAGTTCAAGGTTATCTTATGCTTCCTGCTGTCAGATTTGAGCGACAGCCCACATGTGTGGCTCCTAATGAGGAAAGGCATTTATAGAACTCCAGGGACGAGAGTGAGCCAGAGAACTAAACCTTAAAATAAAACATGTTATTCTCGGAGAGAGTGAATCCTCCTGCTAAATCAACCCCCTCTTTCCTGCTTATTTTTTTTGTCCCTCATGTTTTTAATTGCATACTTTCTCTCCTGCACCCTGCACCTCATCTTTATCATCTTCTCAAAATTAACCTATGAATGGGCCAATGAATGGTTTGAGACAGTAACAATTCCCTAAAGCAAAATCCAGAAAATGTCCTTTTTTGCAGGTCAAAAGAAAAATGTGATTTTTCACAGTGTTATATTTTCATAGATCAGGATTCGGCATATTTAATTATATTGGAAAACCATCACTTCTTTATCTATTCATTTGTCAATTTAGGTGGCCGTTAATGACAAATAGAGATACTCATATGCTGACTTTATATGGCAACCAGTTATACATTTGAGTCCCTGTCTGCTGTTGTGAAGAAATATTACAATCTTTACTATTGATTTAGGATTTATTTACTGGATTTCCCTATTTGGATCTTTGCAGCTTGTAGGGATTAAGACCAAGATCAAGGATGTTTTTGCAGGGTAAGTATACTTCCCCATTTGAAAATAAAAATATAAAGATATAAATACATCGAAGTTGAAGATGAACAAAAATCTGCAACTTGTTAATCTCAAGTCTCTTGCAGTGTGTCACTGTCATGTATATTCAAAAAAAAGTTTATCAAAAAGTACCTCAAGTTTCCCAGACCACCATGAAGTTAATGGATGCGATGAAGATGACGATGAAGATGATGATGATGATGACGATGATGATGATGATGATGAGAGGATAAAGGTGGCTGCAATGACAACAAACACATCATCTCTGATGCTATCAGACATCTGAAGAGCGTCTAGATAGGACAAACACAACACAAAGAAACCTGATGAACAAATATTGTATCTTTTAGCTTCTACTCAAATTTGTAAATAACCTTGGAAATTTAGATCAGAACCAAGACAAGAAAGCAAAAAGCCCATGGGTAATAAATACAATCTGAAATTCAAAAGTGGAAAGCAGACGTACAATAATCCACCACTTACCTTCCAACCAGCAGAAATTCTCCCACCAGGCGTTGTCGACGCATGGCCATCAATATTCCTCGGACCGTCATGCCCTCGCAGAAGCAGGCCACCACCCTCGCTTTAGGCAAGTGGACTCGTAGTTTCTGCAACAGTTTGTCAAAGCCCTGCTCCCCTGCGTTGCTGTATATCTTGTCAGAATGGGCGATGCAGATCCCCTCCTTCGCTGCCATGTCTTTAAATGCCTCCATACCACTCTCACCATAATTACCTATGGAGGTAACCACATGAATGGAACAGTGTTCACACAGTACTGTACAGCACATAAGACTTTTCTTACATATTTAAAGCCAACATACCAAACAGATTAGACTGTGACAAAATTCTTTAACACACCAGTTGTTGTGCAAACATTAACATATTTATTTATTTATTTATTTGTTTCTCCTTACACTCTTAGTTCTCTGGCACAAATCTTCCCATGTGCTGATAAATTTACAGACACATACACACACACACGCAGGGTGTAGATGATCAAATACACTGGTAAAATGCCAGCACAACGCTTGAGAATCTGCCACGTTTTCTCCCCATTATGGGTTAGACTTCCCTGTTTTTGCTGGAAATGAGGTCACCTAGTTTCTGTTGCTTTGAAAATGTAATCTCACTCTGGGTATGACACTTTGAGGCATCCTTTCCCTTACTACGTGTGAGTTTTACTCCCATATGTGGCATGCCTCCTTGTGTGGTAATGTTGTCTTTAAATTTTTTGAAACTGCACTTTAACTTCAGTTCAACTCCCTGTTAATTGTTGCTGATAATACTGTCATTTCTGTTTGCATTATAATTATTGTATTTTCCTCTTAAATATGTTTCACACTTTCTATCTCTCAAAGAGGCCTCTTTACCTGCTATATAGGGCCCACACTGCAAATGAGAACTAGTTTGCTGTCTGCAAGAGCAGTATACGGTTTCATAACCACATCCATAACCTCTGTGCTTACAGTACATATGGAATATTTGCATATTTACTTATTTGTCTGTGTTTCAGTGCAGTGTCTTTAAAGGACTATGTCAGTTCTGTCAGTACTGACCATTTTTTAAACATAAACTTTTTCAATAGTTTATGCAAATGTCATGCAGAGTAGCAAGCAAGGTTCACCTGCATTTGACAGATTTGTGGTGTTGGAGGACCTACGATGTACAATATAATTCTAACCATTCATGCAGATTAGAAACCTTAAAACAGGGCTTTGTATAAAATCTTGAGATTGTTAAATGTAGGGTCACTTGTTTGCCTTGTTTGTTTGTCCTGTAAATAGACAGCAAACTTGTACAAAATTGCCTGGCTAATCTCTGATTGGTAAAATTAACTGAATTGAGCGTATGTGTATAATAATTCCATATATAAATGAACAATTTTGCAGTCATTATGGCAACCTCTCACTGCCTACGGGATTAAAAATACTAACAAGATTGTCTGCAAAATAGAAAAAATATGCAAGTGCTTTTCTTACCCATGACAAAGGGTTTTATCCTGGGAAAGAACATTTGGCATACAAAAGACTTTTTTTTTAATCCTCTTCTACAACAGTTTGGTATTTTTATGGAATAGACTGGAATGATCCAGTCAGGATTCAGCACTTGTTGTTATCAAGAGGGATTTAAACATATACAGCCAGCAAGGGGTTAAAGAACAGGCAGTGGAATATTTAGGCTGATGTTGAGAATGATGCCAACGCCATTTATTTTGTTTCTGAATATGTGGGTTTAGTGATTCACTGGTTATTCTATCAAAGTTGTGATAACCCTGTGTGTTGATATTGTTGAGATGTGCTTGAAGGAAAGAGTTGGAGATCAGCCTTATGTCTGCATTGCCAAATATGATAATTTCATGAGTATTGTGAAATGATATGAAATATAAAATAGAGCAATTGTGCACTCTTGTATTGCCTCTTTTCATAATATGATGGGTCATTTGACATAAGTCCCTTAAAGCACCTCAAATGGTTTTCAGTTCAGAATCAGTTTTAACTTGACATATAGATAACATAGATAGGACAGTAGAAATAAAGCAATAAAATGCACATCTGATAATGAGCACCTGCTGTGAGAATGTGATCAGGGGCCAAAATATCACTGCAATCTGTGGACAGAGAGCCATGATATAAAGAGAGTTCAAAGCCATCAGCAGATGTTCCCTGGGAAGCTTTGCCAATGATGAACAGGATTACAGAGAATATATAATCAGAGGTACCTTGCAATTTCATCTCAATCTCATATTTGTGCCATAAATATAATGTCCTCCACTGTATTGCAACAACAAGAATCAGAGGTTTAACAAAGTCACTCCCCCGTAACTTTATGTGCGTGACATTTACATTTTGTATTACAGCTAAAACGAGAGAGCAGAGGGGAAAAAGAAAAAGTGCATTTGTATGTGTTTATGTGGATCTGTGTAAAGAGCTTTTTGACTCCAGTGTGCTTGCTGCAGAGGTTTTTCACACTTTACCCCCTTGAACTAGATGGGTAGCTCAGATCAGAATATAAGTAAGTAATAGTATAATGCTTATCTTCTGCCCTTGTTGATGGAAAGCTCAATAATAGAACTGAAACTAAGAACTGAGTCAGGCCATGCCCATGCCAATACATGTGCTCCTGTGGTTCTGACCCAGGGTCAACAAAAATGGAAGAGTTTCATGAAGACAGGATTTGCTGTAGGACTACTGTATAAGATTATAACAGAATATACAGATGCACCTAATAAAGTAGTTACTTAGGAGACAGGAGACATACTGCTTACCCTCTGTGTGTATTGCAGACACATAGCTCCAGTTGTACCTCTTGACAATGTCCACCATGGCTCTGGCCTGTTGCATATCTGACGGCACCACCCTCATGAAATATTTATACAAGCTCTGTTGGAAGGAATTTTCATGTTCACAAGTCTGGCAGTACACTTGACATGCTTTCATGTGACAGCCTGTCTAGACAGTTACACTTTCATCCATTATAACCTCTATTATAAACCCCATTCCATGTGAACTCACTGTGCATTGACTTACAGGGTTTTTTGCTAAAACGATACTGGTGTTTTAGCAGGTTTTATGCAATTTACCACAAATTATGCTTTCCAAGCTGCAGCATTTTATATTCTTAATGTGTCTCACCTGGCCTCTAATCACCAATGTTCCATCTTTTTTTTCTTGCTATGAAAATTGTCTTTGAGATAGGTAATCCCAATTATCATAGCTGCATTATCATCAAAAGATAATACATTTACAATCAGGTTACTTTGTAAAGTCAACACTGCAATACAATGCAACATATATAAGGAAAAAGCAGACAGGAAGTCTCAAACCCCAAACCAGTAACCAGCTTTGGTTTTCTGCCATGTTGCATTTCCTACCTCCATTTGTGAAGGTTCGAAGTTTGAAATTTTCCAAACTTTTTTGTTATTGTTGTCATTAATTGGTCTTACCTTGTCACTGAGATCCATGCTGGTGGCTGAGTAGGCTATCTGTGGGATGTTGAAGAGCTGTAGGAGATTTTGCACCTGGATGGCCACTGAGCTGGATCCTGGTCCAATCAGTCCGACAATGGGCTTCTTCCCCTGAACCAGCAAGCTCCCCGCCTCTGCAGTGCATCTGCCCTGGCTCTCTTCCTCTTCACTGGACACCAGTGTGTCCCGAATAAACTCGATACTCTGCTCCAGTGCCACTGCAGAGTGCCAGCATGAGTCCCTAGTGTAAAAAGAGTTCAAATTGTTGTTTTGGCAAGCAGGATGGGAACAAGCATTGGTCCTGAGTTGAGGATAGTTTCGAGTAGCCAAATGGATGCTTTTTAAGTACTCTATGTAGTTTGTGCTTCATGCTTTTGAAATAACGTGACTAACACGATTTTCAGAACAGTGAGAAGACTGCAATCTAAAGTTCAGCCAAAGCTAATATGAGGTTTCAGCAGTCTGAGTCAGTCTTTTTAGTACAAAATTCCCTCTTTATGTTTCCCTGGACAGCGTTTTCTTGCTGAACTGCTGTAGAGGGATACTTCCAGGTTTGTTGCCGGGGAAAAACACCAGCAATATACCAGCCTCATATTAACTTCAGCTGAACTTTAGAATGATATTAGCACAAAACAAAGACTGTGGATTTTGTCCCTCATTTCTTACAGTGTAGTCGGAAGCTTGGAGGGGATCACTTCACAGCCCTTATGGAAAGGGGGACTGATTGCAGTGACCAGTAAGTTGAAATTCTTTGAAAACTGCCCACCTCTGACTGCTTCATTTATCCCATACCTTTGTCAGCATACTTTAGGTCCCCCATTCCCAGCCTACACTCTTCAGTTACCTGTCAGTCCTCTCCTGTGGCCTTAATTCTTCCAGCAACTGTTCACCTGTCTGTGCCCACTCCACTTCAGTTACCTACCTCCCTGGATGTTTCTCTAATCCTTCAAGTCTCCAATTTGTCCTCCTGTGATGCCTAATGGCTCTGTGCTTATTTAAAGAGACTCTCCATTAAAGCTTCTATAAACATACCGTCTGTCTCTGCCTTGTTGTGCCTCATTTCAGTCCAAATCATGAAGGTCCTTCTCCTTATTGGATATTGGACCCAAATTAAGAATTAACTTAATTTGCTTACTGTGTATTATATATTTTTTTTTAAAAAGATCCAGAAGTAAAGGTAATCACTGTCTTTATAATGTTTTTAGAAAACCCTGTTCTTATCGAAGGAAATTAAATAAAAATGCATAAAAGTGCACTGTAATTACTATAATGGACCTTCCCTTAGTTTACAAACAAAACATGTTGTAAAAAGCTGACTTCAAAAATATTTTTTCATAATTTGTGATGCTTGTCCAGTAATCTAACATCTCTGTTAAATTCGGGCATTTGTTCTGGTTGTTGCTGAGAATGCTAGCTGATTTGATACTCTCTGAGGTTCATACATACAGTATATTAAAGGAATAACAGCTTTATGTCAAACCTCTAGGTATTATTCCACCCTGTGTGATAGAGAAAACTTAAGTATTACAAAAACTAGCAACAATAATCTACTGATTATTGATTTTTCTGTGTAAGATGCACTTTATTGTCTTTCCCAATTCTCTGACCAGACAAACCAATGAGCCCCGATTGATTATAAAATCAAAATCAGATTGTGTGCTCTTCAGCCCACTCATAATCCAACAATCAACATAACAACCAATTTATAGCTATTATTCAAGGAACAACATAAGAATTGTCATGGTTATTACCTGATCTCACAGCCCAGGGTGATATTTGGCAGGATAGTGGGGTCTGCATTAATTCGATCCAGAGTATGCATCATGGCCTCCACTCTCTGGATCCCATACTGCTCACGCACCGCACCGCACTTTCGCTCATGGACCTGAGCAAAGTGTAACACAAAGATTTGGCTCATATCACACACAGTACATACATGGAGACAATGAGCACATGCACAAATGCAACATGTACCTTGTCTGCAGGTGGTTGGTGGTGAACAGAGAACAGTGCTCCCATGATGATGTCACCAGGGAAATGTGCCAATACCCTTCTCTCATTGTTCTGGGCGTTGACCCCAACCCGTGATTTCAGGCCCAGCCAGCTCAGATCAGCTCCTAGTATTATACTCACTGCCAACAGCCTCACATATAACCCAAATCTCCCCATCACTGTGTTCCTCCTCACACCTCCTGCCATCTTCTCTCCCCTTAAAGCTGAGGTTCAGATGAACGTGTTGTCTTGGGCATAGTGCTTGTAGTGCCAGAGGTAAGGGTTAGAATCCTGGAACACATGATAGGCATAAAAAGTAATTCAGCTCAGTGTATAAGCAAGTGCAGATATCTGTTTAACAATACTTTTCTGAATAAGATTTTCGCAGTCAAGTCAGCAAAGGATAAAATCTTTTTGCATAATGTGAAATACAGAAACTATAAATCTATTCACACATACTAATAAAACAGTTTATTTAAATATCTATCTTTTCAGTGTTTCAGTTTTCACTCTATAAAAATGACAGCAAGTTGCTGTCCATGGTGCTGAAATGATGTTGATCGGTCATCTTGCAACATCTACTCTGGTGATCAAATAAAGTAATAACAACCTATGTAAAACTCAATAATCTCTGCTCAGCGCTCTGCATACCAAAACTAACAACTTCAACCTACCTCTTTTCTGCCAGCTGTCTTGCAGATGCCATTCCATATGAGACCGTTTCCATCACAGCGGAGCAATAAAAAAAAAAAAAAGCGCTGCAGGTTTTTTGCTTAAGCTCAGTCTGGCGCCTGGCTACAGCAAACTGCAAATAGCAGCAGATAATATAGCCCGTTATTGGAACATGTTTGTCTTACTGACGCACACGGCTCCCCCCACCCCCCATCTTCTTCTCCACCTCTTTTTCCTCCTACTCCAAATCAGCGGGAAGCATGGAGCATCAACAGTGACTAAATCGGTAAACTCTAGAAAGCTCCGGGAGGCGAGCCACACAGACGCATGTTTAACATGGAAAAAGAAAGAAGTAAACAAATAAAAGATAAAGTGTAATAATCCTCAACAACTAATAGTTAAAGCACTAACAGTGGCATTTATTATGGAAAGTGATCTGTGGGCGATTGGCTAACAGTCAATTTAAAATATGAGGATCTTTTGAAGTTGCTACTGACCCCAATTCTTGCTCTCTGTCACCCTTTTAATGTGACTATGGTAACAGACTCGATATTATCAATTAATTATTAATCAGATGCCTTTCATTGAACGTTAGACAATATAACACACCCAGTTTTTTTGAGAGTAACACTCAACGTCCAGTTTCATTTTGTCAGTGAAACAAACCAGCTCTGTCACTTTCGAATATCATTGATAAAGACGAAACAGTGACCAAAATCTTATGTTCGTTGGTGTGGTCTTTGTTTTGTTGTTGACCTTTCTGTGCTATATATATATAAATATTTTTAAAAAACACAATAACAAAAAATCTATGTACTTGGCTTGATGCTCTTCGGGTTTCCAATAAATGTGTCATTACAGTCTGTGATTGGGGTTCTATGCTGGTTGGAAAATGGAAGTGTCAAGGAAAGAAATGAGACAGAATTATCCTTCCACTACAGCTCTTTCCCTCTCTCTTGCCTGAGGTCAGAATGACTCCAAATGTAATTAAAGGTCCGTTTTGTATAATGTAAATTCCATTTTATCTCCTGATTCAATGTATTTCTTTCCAGATTGTCATGAGACCAAATTTTTTAATCAAAGTCAGTCAAACATCAAAATAATTTAGTGTTGTGAGGCAAACCAAAAGGTAGTTTTCTTTCACAGATGAGAATTGTGATCTGATGAATAGGGAAATTATAAATAGCACAGATAAAAATTGGGCTCACATTTTCATTTGTGTGTATGTGAACTGTTAAGGTCAGTTTTACCCAAAACATTACTAATGAAATCATAATATGTGTTTTGTGATGTTTGCATTATTTCCTGGCTGTGGCTCTGGAGGTAGAGCAGGTCGTCCTCCAATCAGAAGGTCGGTGGTTTGATCCCTGGCTCCTCCAGTCCACATGCCAAAATGTCCTTGGGCAAGATACTTAACCCCAAATTGCTCCTGATGGCTGCAGTGTGTGATGTGTGTGTGAATGGGTAAGCATAGAGACATTGTGGGGTGCTTTGGATAGGAAGCGCTGTATCACCCCTGATGAGCAGGTTGGCACCTTGCATGACAGCCTCTGCCATCAGTGTATGGATGTGTGTGTGAATGTGTGAATGGCTGAATGTTGTCATGTATTGTAAAGCGCTTTGAGTGGCTGATAAGACTAGAAAGGCGCTATATAAAATGCAGTCACCATTTCTTGTGGAAAGAAATATCATCCTGTTTTAACTTTGAGGCTAGATCATAACTAACCCCTAAAGGAACAAGAGCAAACACATTATTCAATTAATCCATCTATGACAGAGGAGGCAATAAGTGACTTGGAAGTCACTATGATTCATTCACATTTTAGTTTCATCAGAGGTGTGAACACATCCACAATTTGTGGGTGAACACTGTGGTTTCCAGTGTAAGATGCAGGGATCACCAGGGCTTTCTGCAGGCTCCAAACAATATAATTTCATTCCAAATGTGCAGTTACACAGTTATAGCCCTGCATAATGTGAGTGATTGTAGATTAAGATGTGCAATGGCAATTACAAAATCTTTTCAGAGGATTTTTTGGAAAGTCTAATGAAATGGAGGTCAAATGTGTGATTGAGGATGTTTCTTCATGGGGATTCATTACTATCAGCCAAGTGAATGAAATGGAACATTTCATGGTTTCTTAGATGCCTGAGGACACAGAGAAAGAAAAGACAGTCTTGATGAACTCTCATAGACAGAATGATATTTGAAATAGTTGCATGGCGCCCTCTGGTGGGAATGTATTTACTTTCATGAAATGAACGTTATTGCCTCATACATACCACATGCAAATATACTTCCATGACCATTAGACTAAAGGTTAAAGGTCAGGGTATAGGTTTCAGATATAAAGAGCCATGTGAGATAGCAGTACTGAGAAAGCTCAAAAGAAAGCACTGTACCACAAACTCTTGCCTCAGGCAGTAGCTTGCTTATGTGCTTTGTTCATCAGCTTCTCCTCAGTAAATCCTTTGTTTCAAGTTATTTAACACCGTGGGAGATGACATGCAATATCCTGTAGAGTCATATGACAAATTACAGAAATGAGACATGAGCAAAGGAACGTTTAATAAACCAATATAATAAAAAATATATAATAAAAACCAATATATATTAATATATATTTCAATTAAATCAACTAAAAGTTATTTGAATGGTAACACAGGGGCTTATTTTTCATTAGTTTATAAATGACTGCAGTATGTTTGGTTATGGAGTTAATTTGTGAATGGCCACTGGTGATTTCTCTTTCACATTTTGGCATTTGAATAAAAGATATCTACAAGATAAGATAAAAATAAAATAAACAAATGAAAGTTTAACCTGTTCATACACATTTGAACCTAACCAAATATGGGTATTAGATTTCTCTCCTTATCCTCTCTGTCATGGTAATTATCATCCCATAATTCCAGGAATAACAGTTTACTTTATTTAACGCATTATTGTGTGTGTGGGGAGGGGGAAATCATGAGTTATGCGCCTGTTTTATGCTCATCTGACTCGGACAGACAGCATTCCCAGCAGAAAATCACTGTAAAATCACTGAAACAACAAAATATGGGCTTTCAATGTGGTCCTTAATAGGTGTAGTATACTCTTAGGGCTTTTTATATATTTATAAGTTTTACTATGTAATATTACACTTTTTATTAAGCCACCATTGAACACCACAAATAGGCCTATTGCAAATCCCATTAGGCCTATAGAAATGTTTTGATGAATTTTCGTCAGAGTAATACTTTCTTTCTGGAAGCAGCTTGGCTGCAATCTTGGGATGTGTACTATTGGGCTAATTGCCCCCCTTGTAGAGTAAGCTTCACCCTGAGGTTAAGCGGCATGTGACTGGCTCAACAAAGAGGAGGGGGGCCCTGTAGAAAACCTTGAAGAATTTGAGCCTGAGACAGCATCTTTCCTTGTGTATTTCTTTCATTTCTTGCTTCTTTGCCGTCTTTAAGGTAAAAACTTACTGCAATGTGGACATTGATAATCGTCAGTTTCATGCTGCGTTTCGTACCCTGCTATCAGCAATTCCCTCGTCTGTGTGCCACCCGGGAAGCCTTGCTCACCAAAGAGTGCTGCCCGACTTGGGAAGGGGATGGCTCGCCCTGCGGAGCCAGCTCCGGCCGGGGCTTCTGCCAGGATGTGGAGGTGCCGGACCTTCCTGACGGGCCGCAGTACCCCTTCTCTGGGTTGGACGACAGGGAGAAGTGGCCCATGGTTTTTTACAACCGGACGTGCCAGTGCGTAGGGAACTTCATGGGTTTCAACTGTGCGGACTGTAAGTTTGGCTACTTTGGGGTGAACTGCAATGAGAGAAGAGAGTCTCTCAGGAGAAACATATTTCACCTGTCAAGGTCCGAGAGGATCAGACTTGTGTCTTACCTGAACTTGGCCAAGCAGACAGTCAGCCCGGACTATGTTGTGGCTACGGGGACTTACCAGGAGATGGAGAACGGCTCCAACCCGATGTTCGCAGACGTGTCTGTGTATGATGTGTTTGTGTGGATACATTATTATGTGTCCCGGAACGCGCTGTTAGGCGGGCCGGGGAATGTGTGGACCGATGTAGACTTTGCCCACTGGGCCCCTGCGTTTCTCCCGTGGCACCGCCTATACCTGCTGCACTGGGAGCACGAGATTAGGAAGCTGACCAGAGATATGAGTTTCACCATCCCGTACTGGGACTGGAGGGATGCCCAGGGCTGTGACGTGTGCACAGACGAACTGATGGGGGCCCGGAGCCCACAAGACCCCAGTCTTCTCAGTCCAGGCTCGGTCTTCTCTTCTTGGAGGGTAAATACACTTAAGTCACTCATCCTTTTGTTTTGTTTTACTATTCTCATCACCTATAATATTTATAGGGTATTTGAATTGTTATGAACATAAAGTTCACAGTTGTGAGGAGTGACCTATGACCTTTACACATTTTACTTAAAAGATCTTAAAAATGTAGAGCATTTAATATAAGACACATTCATACCAATGCTCACTCCTATACCATATAACCTAACTTTAAATGAATTTATGAATAAAAATGACAAGGACTTGTGCACCTTTATTTCTGTTGATCAAGAGGATTTGAAAAAAAAAAGCTTTTACATGTAGTTTGAGACTGCTTTGATGCCAAAAAAGTGAGACTTACCTTGACAATAATTGTCCTGAAACCCTATAGCAGCTTGCACTGTACTGCATATGTTTCTGCATCAACAGGTTCTGTGCTCCCAAGCAGAGGCCTATAATAACAGAGGTGTCCTATGCGATGCCAGGGGAGAAGGCCCGCTCCGACGTAACCCTGGAAACCACAATCGCAACTTGGTTGAACGAATACCAACTTCTGCAGAGGTGGAGTTCACTCTCAGCCTGACCAACTATGACACCGGAGCCATGGACCGAAGTGCCAACATGAGCTTCAGGAACACTCTGGAAGGTCAGATAAGCTGGTCCTCATATGCACACACACGGACACACACTGACTGTCCAGCTCAACAAGTGATATCACTCTCTGGGCTGCTCCATATTAAATTATATACAGCTCTGCACTGCTACTCTTCCCTCTCACTGTGTAAATATGGAACTCTGGTAATCTGTCTTGTCCCTGGAATGTGCATGTGTAAACTGTATTTGTTTTTAATAATTTGCTCTTTAATTTGTGGCTTTCAAATTGCCTCACATCATGACATACATGTGGTTGATTTACACTGGGAATTTATATTGGCTCATAATCTGACAGTTGGATTTAATAATTAATCATAACATCAGAAGTTGTTATAATGCATTAATAACAACAACATGTCTAGGTTATGAGCCCATATTTAAGTAAAGGATGTTTGGTATATTGTTATGTCCTTTGTCAGCATAATATGTGTATTATTACTAATTTCTGAGGCATTTATCAATCATTTGCAAATGATTAACATCATAAATAACAATTTACACTGAAAGCCATGCAGTGAAAGTGAAATTAAGCAAAATCAAGGGTTAAAAATAATCAAAAGAACTATCTTGCAATTCAGTAGTCCACTGTGGGTCACTAGTGTCTGCTGAGTCTCAGGTGACTCTTGCAAATGCTGTATGGGGTTGATATCTTGTTAAATATAATGGTGGAATTAAATACATTTACTCAAGAACTGTAGGCCTACTTAAATGCAATTTTAGGGTACTTTACTCACGTATTCACATTTAATGCTTCTTTACACTTCTACTCCACTACAATTCAGAGCAAAATATAGTATTTTTTACTCTACTGCGTTTATCTGAGAGCTGTTCTTACATTTTAGATTAGCTATATCATAAAATAACATAGTTCCCAAACTTTTTGGCTTCTGACCCCTTACAAAACAGCAATGTCTTGTTGTGGCTTCTTGTCATGTTTCAAAGGTCTATGAGTCAGCAGTTCCACCGGAGACAGATTTCCCCTCTAAACTTCTCACATGGTTTCGATTAAGTGACAGTATGAGGCCCAAAGAGGTAAATCCAGTATTTCCGTGAAAAAAACAGCAAAAATGATAGGAAAGTCTGAAAATGAATCCAAATTAATATAGAAGTACTTTGTTTTTTCCTCTTTTCTCTCACATTAATAATCTCACAACCTTTCAGATTTATTTTACAACTCTTTGGAGGGGCCAGATGCATAAAACTCTGTGTAGATTCATGACTAAAACTGTGTGTACGCACAAAGCCAGAAATATGCATACGGATTCTTTTCATTCATTTCCACTCCCACAATTAACCGTACATGGATGAAGACACACCCTGAACCAGCCGAATTCAATTCGCCACCTGCCCACCAGTCTGTACGGCTGTCAATGAAACAGACGGGAAAGAAGAAGTGCAGTTTCACAGATTGTGTTGCATCGGCGAGGTTCTCCAACAGCCAGAAGAGCTGTCATTACGCGCGACCATTACGCGCGACTATGCGCCTCTTTATAGCGTCCATATAATTCATTTATCATAAGGACCTGTAAACCATCAATGATTAGTTTGTAGCGCTCATATCTAAACCGACTTTACAAGGTGTGACACAACTAAGGATGAAATAAAAAGAATGTTAAGAGCAAAATAAAATGTTGACTCCTATGTAAATTAAAAGAATGATAAAATAAAACACAAAAGTAATTAATTATCTTAAAATGCACCTTTTCTTGGCATTTTACAAATAAAAAAAATAAAATCACACAATCAGTGCAGCTGGTTATCAACCTAAACAAACAATGTTTTACTAAAAGATTCCGTCTCTCACCTTATATTTCATCTCCACCTCATCATCACCTTCAGATCGCTTAGGAAAAACATGTGTACGCCTGGTCTAAAGAACATGTGAGGTGCGCACATTTTGTGTTTATAAATACCAGTTTATGTGCGGGAAATAGTTGCATGGTATGCATGGCTTTTGTCCATATGTATCGTTTATGCATCTGGCCCCAGACTGGAAACCACTGGACTAAACAACTTCACTGTATATAAAGTAGTATATACCTCCACAGCTACAACAGTAAAATGCTGCTTACATATTGATTCATGAGTATTAATTATGCATTACATGTATTTGATATATTAGTCATAGGGGCCAAACACAACAAGTAATTTTACTTTTAATAGTTATTGAAAATACATTTTGCTGATAATACCTCTGTACTTTAAGGATTTTAAATGCAGGACTTTTGGGCTACATGTATTGGAATATTTATTACATTGTGGTATTGATACTTGTACTAGTAAAGGATCTGAGTACTTTTTCCACCACTAGTTATGCATTCATCTCAGTGTTGGGATGGTTCAAGGATCACACATTCTGCACAAATCCAGCTAGAGGAAAGCTAAATAACGCATTGCTGAGCATGTATTTGCTATTGATAGCAGGTTGTATCAACACAGGACTATCCAAAGTGTCATCTCCAGCTTGAGAGGGTTGTGATGGTTTGCTAGGATACATATATCAGATCTGAACATATTCACATATCTGACATTTCATAAAAAAGGAAGATAATCCACTGTAGGAGAGCTTTAGAGAGATTGCCATTACCATACACATCTTGTGTAAAGATACCATGCTTATCTGTTTGAGAGGTTATATTCCAAAATGCTCTATGTATTGTATCCCTTTTGGGTGAAAAAAATGACTGAATATTCAGTGTTTCTGAAGTGTTAATTATCTTATTTTTTCATATATCCAATCAAACACTTACTGTACCCAGACTTCTCTTTTAAAAATGCCATAATTTGTTTAGATTCTGTGTCTCAATGATAGTAATGTCTCATTTTGCAAGCAAAAAGCTTTTGTTTCCCTAACCACTATGTTGCTGGCGCCACTGTCAATACTAATTACATACATCTCATCTTGTAGGATTTGGGGATCCTCAGACTGGGTTAGGAAGCAGTTCTCGTTTGGGCATGCATGCTGCTCTCCATGTGTTCATGAATGGATCCATGTCATCAGTGCAGGGTTCTGCAAATGACCCCATATTCCTTCTCCATCATGCTTTTGTTGACAGGTGAGACATGGCACATGGAGACACCCGCACACTTAAAGAATAGGATCATACATTTTCAAATCTGTCTTAAAACAACAGGTGCCCATATGAACAGTGAAAGAGGTTTTCTTCACTGTAATCATTCCTCCTGTTCTTACAGGCTATTTAAAGATCCCCATTCAAATGTGCTTTCAATGTAAGTGATGGGGGCCAAAATCTACAGTGTGTCCACACAGTTATTATGTGCAAAAATGCATTTAAAAGTTTATCTGAAGCTTATATGAGGCTTCAGCAGTGTGAGTTAGTCATATTAAGTTGATATCTGCCACATTTACAGTCTTTTTAGCATCAAAATCCCTCTTTGTGTTTCCTTGTTGAGATGCAGTGGAAGTATAATTACAAAAAGAAGGACTTTGGCACTAAAAAGACTGTAACGTTGAAAGATATCTATTTGATTTAACTAATTTGGACAGCTGAAGCTTCATATTAGCTTTAGATAAACTTTCAAATACATTGTTCACAAAAGGAGGCTTGTGGATTTTGGCCCCCGTCACTTAAATTGTATGTGCATTATGAAGGGATCTTCTAATGGCCCGTATGAACAGGAGGAATGATTATGGCATAAAAAACCTATTTCATTGTTCATTTGGGTACCTGACTGTTGTTTTAAGACAGACTTGAACAACTGTGCACCCATCCTTTAATAATTTGTGTACATTTGACAATGAACTTAACAGCTGTATTTTCTTTTTCCATGAAAGCATCTATGAGCAGTGGCTCAGAAGACACAGACCATCTCCATCCCAATACCCAGAGTCTAATGCTCCTATAGGGCACAACAGCGAATACCACATGGTTCCCTTCCTGCCCCTCCACAGAAACAGAGAATACTTCATATCCAGCAAAGACCTGGGATATGAATACTCCTATCTGCTAGATGCTAGTAAGTTTTCATCTGAGTGGAGTTTTTCTGTTCTCATTATTCATTTCCAATTTTAAATCACTTACTGTTTTCCATTATCTCTGCCAATCTCTTTTTCCATTCTTCCAATGCCTTTTAAGAAATTGAATCTATTTAGCCAATCACTGAATCTATTTAATTTTAAGCCAGAGTTCATTCATAAATCATATATCAAAAAGATATCCTGGCTATAAAAGGTCAACCCAGATTTAGATGACTTTCTATCCTTGTTTCACTTTTAACTCAAACGCTCTGCCCACTTTCCTGTGGTCACTTTTATTTTCTTTCCAGATCAGAGGCTAGCAGAATCCGTGCGTCCCTACCTGGAGGAGCTGCAGATTGTGTGGCCCTGGCTGCTGCTTGCAGGGCTCTGCGGAGGAATTGTAGCAATGGCCATAGCTGCTGTGGTCATAACTGCAAAACGGCGATACCGTGGGTCACCTTGGCTGCATGTGGGGAGTTGGAAAAATGTGTTTGCTCTCCCAGAAAGACAGCCACTTATCTTGAGCTGTGACACAGGGGAAACCAAGCACCGTAACTACCAAACAACTATGTGATGGTGCAGCAAATCTCATATGTATCTACAAACAGCACTGTGAATTTTACATTATATTGACTTATTGTAATCAGTCTGTATAATCTTTGTTTAATACCAATGTATTTAAATGGTATTAACAAAGGACATTTTGAAAGAGACTGTTCACCCACAACTTGTAACATGTAAAATCCTACACATTAGTTCATTTCAGACATGAATCATTTTATAAGATTAACATGGTTTTAAGAGGCTGATTACACACTACCATCCTGCAGTTGTTGCATCAGTCAGACATTCATTATGAAGAAATGATAACTTACATGCATAACTGCTTTTCAGAGTGAGAAAAACAAACCTTTGAAATACATTCACGGTAGCCTTGAGGGACTTTCTTTTATTATCTTCACGTGGGAGTTGACTGAAGCACATTTTGATTAACATTTAAATTGATTTATGTTTGTGGTGTGAAACGTACTTTTGGAAAAAGAAAATAATGATAACGTCTGCATAGATGCAAAGGTCTGAGACATCTCCACAGCGTAAGGGCACAGTTCAATATTCTAACCTTAGAGTTATGTAATAGTTTAAAAACTTTTTGACATTTGTAAAAGTCACTGCAATCCCAAAAGTTGCATGTGGTTCACTCTTTACTTTAAAAGTCACATCTACTTTAGTTCATAAGAAATGAGGTCCCAACGGTTGGAAGATTCTGGTGTTAATACCAACCTAACAAAACTTATATTCTCTGATATTTTTCTGTATGTCTGCATCAGAAATATTCATAATGAGATATAAACAATCACACACATCACCCCAGTTTTAAAAGTTCAACACAAAAGTTTATTTTTGGTAAGATAAATTGGTTCCCTAATAATTTTACCCTTTCATCATGGTCTCATTCAGCCAGATTTAATTCATACATTCTCAGCCTTGACACATGCTGTCTAGCAAAGCATTTTTATAATACAGTACTTAGCTCAAATACGTTGTATTCAGTTGGCATTCTCAGATATTACAGTACATTCTCATTATTACTGTTGTTGTGACAATAAATGAGATAAATACAGCATTGATCATTTGAAAGCAAAACTTGTACAAAATACACGTTATAATCATGTAAAAAAAAAAACATACATTTGTAGCAAATCTACAATTTGTGAAAAAACGTGGGATGGTTGGAGCACTTCTAAGTTTAAGAGTCCCGAGGAACTATTTTATTTCTTAGAACACCGTTTATTCAGAATAAAATCCATGTTATACAAGTGTGGACATTTTAGAGATCCAAATTTCCTACTTAAACTACATGAAGCAGCTTCATCATCACACAAATACATACGTATATTTATAAAGACAGCATTTAGTCTGGTGTGATATTTGTGGACAGAACAATGTAATAATTTACACAATTTATGAAACCAAAGGATGGAATGAAACAATTACAAGTATGCAAATCCAAATGTGCTAAATATGAAGTAAACACATGGAAATGTACAGATGGAATCATCTTTTACCAAACATTGTTCAATAGAAGATGGTCACAACTGGTCCATTATGATGACTTGAAAAGAAACATAACAGGCTTTAAGGTTCTGAAATTAAGCAGGGCCACACTGGACTCACATCGTGTCTGATGTTATTTTCCAGAGGATTTCAGTGCAATTGAACAGATGTGCCATCATCTGACCTCCACTCAAAGTCTACTAAAAGTCAGTGTTGCTCCTATGATCGTTGAGTACTTCAGTGAAAAACTGTTGTAAAAAATACTTGGAGATTCTTAAGCATTCCAACCTACATGTTGACCAATAAAGGACCAAAAATGGAAAAGACAGGCAAAAATCGAGTACTGTGACTAGTAAGAACAATAAGGAAACACTGTAATGTTGAGGAGTAAAGGCCAAAGTTCCATGACAGCGAAAGAGGCGACTCTTTAAAGAGGTAAAGAATGGACTGCATGGCCTTGGATTCATCTAAAAATACACACTTTATGTTTTAGTTTTAATTCATTCATCATTCATCTTCCTCCTCGCTCTCAGCCTCCTCTTTTTTCTTCTCGTTCTCCTTGGGCGGGATGACGGGGGGAGGAAGGTCCAAGCGAGCCCACGACATAGATTCAGACTTCTTCATGGCTACTTCGATCTTGGCTGCCATCATGTTCACTATACTCTTACTCACATCTATCACCTATGGAGAAAGAAGGGTGTGATAAAAGAAAGGCTTAAAAAACAGATGGTTAAAAAAAAACAGCTTATCATAATAGCTTATTTTAAATCATAACATTAAAAACAAAATTCATCAATTAAAGCTGTTTTGGATTATTTTGTGAAAATACATCTGTCTTGTGAGCTGAAATCCTACAGCAAGGATAGAAGCATTACCCTCAGTTTACTCAAATCAAATTGTAGTGTCATTTATGTTCACTTTTTCATCAAAAGAAAATTATGAATGAAAACTTGGGGGCAGAAAAATTTGTCCTTAACAGTGATGAGCAATTTACTGTGGTTGTAACTAGTGGCGTGTATTCAGGGAATTTCTCAGTACAATTGCTGCCATGGAGTCACCATGGAAAAGGTCTCTAGTATAATATGACATATCCTTCATAAAAGTAAAATTATATTGTAGTATCATAAATGCTGTACAAATAATATAAAACCATCATTTGGCAAAGGACACAACATTTTACATCACATTGAAAAGAAAGTGTTGCTGCACTTACTCCCCACAAGCTGATTTTCTGCTCAAATTCCTTCTCTCCCTCAAATATAACATGGATGTTGAGCTGAAGAGGAAAGAATAAATAAGCATTAGGTTGAAAAGAAATACTGAGCAAATATCTGACAGTTACAACTATAGTATCACTCACTGTAGTGCTGTTTGCATCCACGTAGCTCAGCTCCGGGACAGCATTCTTAGCGTAGATAGAGATGATGACCTGTGTCCCAGTCTGATGCCAGTCAAATCGACATGGAACCACTTTCTTACCCTGCATGGACATTAAAATCATTGTTAGATCACCTGATCCATAAATTCAGCCATTCATTCTCTAGCACAAAGCGTTTTCTCCACTGTGGCGCAAGTGCTCACCAGACACCACTAGATGGAGTCACAGTTGAGGCTCCTTCACGAAGACTTGCACACATAAATCATCACTTGTCAGACAGGCACACTTACCTCATCTTTTTTCCTCCATAGATGTGTTCCCTTGGTACAGCCCTCTTGAGAGAGGAAGGTGTTAAAGTCTGAGGTTTTCCTCTTACAGCAGCTCCAGTATTTCATCCTTGAGATGTAGGAAAAAAACATACACCCGCTGGATTTTTAGCAGTCAATAACTTGTCACTCAAAGAGAACCAGTAAACAAGACAAACAGGAAGACTAACAGTAAAATACTGCTGTTGCTCTTCTTTTACAGTTTCTAGAAAATATATACTTTTCATGTCACTATAGTGAAACACAGAGATGGAGCTGAATTTAAAATATTCTTCATGATATAGAAATAGATTTATCGGTCAAATACTAACCCTTCATGGAAGATAGGAAATCCAGAGTGGTATAAGCACACATCCGAATCGCTTGCAGGTCCATTAAAACTCTAAAGACAATGACCAATGTGAGATTCAAAAGACTGAAGCAGACATGGCTAAATTGCACATGTATGACAACAAATGAGAGAACTGAATGAAAGAGTTTTGTCATCTCTCCGTGGATGAATGGAGGCCTGTAGAAAAATCAATAGCACCCCATTCCCTAATCAAGACCTTCAGACGAAATTTAAAAGTACATTAAAAAGTACAAATTTAGACTCTGTCAAGACACCAACCGATTAATCAACCAAAAGCAGGCAGCCCTTGAGAGAATATCTCACGGTTTTTAATCAAATCAGTTAAAGAACAATTATGTAAATCATTAAAGTCCGACTCCAAGCTTCTACAAGACACATCAGTACAAATTTTCTTCACAATTTAATACTCTAAACTTGGGGTTTCCGCTCTGACAGAGCAGATTAGCTGGAGCAAAAAATGTTGTTTTGTCTCAAGAACAAGCAGGGAGGTGGTAAAGAGCTGTATCCATTTCCCCTTACCAAGAACAGTAAGCTCTGATGGGATGTTACAATTTCTATGTCATCTCAATTTATGGGGATCAGCTTAAATCATTATGATTTGTTTTTGTGTTCATTTAATGACATCTGGGCATATTTAAGAATTTTTCACATCAAATTGATCGTGAATCAAATGTGGCTTAGAAATCAGGAGGTGGAAACTTATTTGGCAAATTCCACAATTTAAGCATGAATTTAAACACTTAAAACATTTAAGCTGCTGAGGTCAAAGCCCTGTAGAAAGTATGGATAAAGAGACATTTTTACACATTTTTTTCACCTACTTTAGAGCATCCTCCATTTTTACAGGATGTTCCAATCTTGATCTCGTCGCTATCTTCCTCTAGAGAGACGGAAAGAGAATGACAATGAATTGACACCCAAACTTTGAAGAGCATTTAAGAATTGCATTGACAGTTATGATTTGTCGACCTGCCTCAGTCAGCTTTTACTCAAATGCCATGATGTGAATGACACAGGTGATGGCAAATCCCTAGTGGCCATCCATTAACTTCAACTGTCAACCTGACCTTCACACAAACTATAAAAAGAAGTGGTTGGCGACAAAATAGCTGAAGATAAAGAGGACAAAAGTAACAGGAATATGGAAGAGTAAAGAGGAGAAAGAAGAGGAGATAAAGTTCTGTTCTCACCCTTTTTCTCTTCCGAATTTTCAGACAGCTTCAGTTTCTCCAGAGCCTGCTTCAGAGAAGCAGAGACTTTATGCTGCAATCTCACCATCGGTTCATCAGGACTGTAAAAACAACCAAAATTTATGAAAACAATGCTATTTTTAAGTTTTGATATGTTTTTAGTACATGCTGAATCTTTGTATCTCCAAAATTATTTCTGCTTTACTTATAAGGGGGCATAATAAAAGCATTTGGTATTCTTAGGGTATTGATTTGAATGTAAAGTTTGGAGGCAACTGTACAACCTTGGTCTGTGTATCGCCTCCTGAGGCTTTGGTGCGGAGATGATGTACTCATTAAACTTTGGTTTTTGTTCATTTGTGTCTTTCTTTTCTCCTGACGATGTCACATCTGGTTTCACCGGCTCAGGGGGCTTCTCTTTGTTGTGGGGACCTTTTGTACAGCCCTGCGGGGGAGAAAGTCACTGCACTGAACTTACAAACAATAAGTGGTATGGCCAATATGGCTACAGGAAAGGTGGCAGTCAGTGTCTATGAAAACAATAGACAATGGAGACCTGACCATAGGGCATTAAAAGCATGGATTCAAACTGAAACAAAAACTTACTGCAATGCTGAGGAAGTCTGAGAAGTCAGTAGTTCTTCTCTTGCAACAGGACCATCCCTGGAGAAAGTTAAGAGAGACATTAACTTTGACCAGATAAAATGATGCAAGCTAACCGTGCATTTTCAGGCATTTTACCTTCAGTGCATCGTGGAATACCGGGACTCCTGGATGATAAGTGCAGACATCTATAGAGACAAAACGCAATTTTGATTAACTTTGAGAAAAAATATGTGGTATTATGGGAAACAGTGTGTCCCTCAACAGAATCCAACAACATTCAAACATTTTTTAATGAATTATAGTTTCATAAAAGAAACAATACTCAATTTTCAGGAGAAATAATACACCCTTAATGGCTTACTGTAACAAAAAGGCCATTTCTTTTACAGAATGCTGAGTATAATTGCAGAGTAGTTGGTGAATGTTTTGCTGCAAGGCACTTCAACAGACTGCAGAATCAACAGACTAAGAAATCTATAGTGACTTTCAACTGCTTTGAAGGGCACCAGCCCTTTCTTGATAAAGCACTACAACATCAGTGATGTCTTGCCTGCACTTGCTCTTCCTTTCATGTGTAGTACATCTCTCAAAGGACTTGGGTCAGCTGTGTCTGATGCTGCCCTCACATGTTCTCTGTCAAAATGACTTGTTGCAGAATGAGTTGCTTATACTCAGAACTCTAATGAAAGGTCTCTAACACAGTAGTTGGATGTTACCTTAAAAAATGAAAATAACATTATGTTAAACATTATGTATTTATTCATAATGTACTAAGGCAAGTGCAGAGAACTTAAAGACTTCAAGTTAGAATTAAAGCTTGACATGCTTACATGAATAAATGTAAATTGTGTGTAGATTGTAGGAAAATGATAGTGAAAAATGCCTATATTCTATCTCTCTGAAGGCAATTCAATAGTTAATTGGGAATATGTTAAATTATGTAATAGAGTACGACCATCCTTGGTGTTCAGAGCAGCACTTGAGCAAGAACTGATCACAATTCCAACAGAATAATTCATGTATAAAACTAACAACTAGACTTTAGATTCGCCAATCTCAAACAAACAAAGATAAAGAGAGTTCAAGCTTCAGTACATAATAATTATGTTTCATGTTTTGCAATGAAAAAGAATTAACTTTTATTTTGATAAAAAATAGACATAATTGTCACTACGACATAAAATGTATCTAGCAAATGATTTGCATTTGTCCTTGTGAAGTGCAGCACAAAAAATACATGGTTTTATTATTTATTTGGGGATTAGAAAATTAATTGGAAATATTTATTAAACTCTCCCTTCATCCAAAGAACAGATTTTCAAACTGAGGCAAAACTTAATCATGAGCAACATACAAGCCAAACAAAAAGACTATCTGAAAGTGAAATAAAATGTTATAAAACTATAATTTTATGATTCACTTGAGATACCATCAGAAATCTTCATTGGAGATTTGCCTTAAATGAAAAATACAGCAGAATTTTTACTGCCATCTTTTGGAAACTGCCCTAGAAGATAAAACATTGTAAAATGAATAAAAAATCCAATCATTTTCCTTACAGCATAGCTGTAACTATCCCCCCTCCATACTATTGCCTTAGATGCACCTCTTAGATACCCCAATGTGCCCTATTGTTATGAAAAGAAGTATCCTATTAAAATGGAAATTAGACTTGACTCCTGCACTGAGTATCTGATAATACACAATGTTATATGATTTGAAGACAGAGGCAGACATGTCGAATGAAAGGAAATAGAGACTCACTGAGGATTTGTGTTGAGCTCCAGGATGTTAACACCTTGAAAGTTCAGTTATATTTAGATCAGGGACTTCATACAAACAATGGTCTCATGAACAAACTTATCTTAAAGGACCAGTGTGTAGGACTTAAAGGGATCTATTGGCAGAAATGCAATTAAACATTCATAAATATGTTTTCATTAGTGTATAATCACCTGAAACTAAGAATTGTGTTTTTGTGGGAAACAGCGACCGCCATGTTGCATCGCCATATTTCTACGGTAGCCCAGAACGGACAAACCAAACTCTGGCTCTAGGGAGGGCCTTTCGCATTTTTAACGCATTTCGCTGACACTGTAGGTTCTCCTACCCGCTTGGAAGAGGAGGGGTATTCAGTTGGTTAAAATCTGCAACCTCACCACTAGATGCCACTAAATCCTACACACTTGTCCTTTAAATAAGGAAACTCACTATCAGGAAGTGAATTATCATGACAATGACCTTATACCTACACAGCCTGTTGACTGGATGTAGGAGAGTTTCTTAGTGACATATGCCATAAACTGTGTGCCAGACATCAACTTAACCAATAATTTTGTATTCTGGAAGACGTGTTGTGTCAAACATGGGAAAAAAGCAATTAGATGAGCATCTTTTTTTTTTGTTCTTGATGAGGAGTAGTGTCTAACTTTGTCTCCAGAGATGTTACTTGTTACATTAAATCACCAATTTGGCCACTATTTTTGAGACTGCAAACATATACAGTCATATACAATCTATACAGTCTACAGACCCACCTTATTATTGGGGAGACTGCTTTTACTGTCACAGATTGATGTTTGAATGCTGGCAGCAGTAGGTTCAAAATACACTTTGGCTTTCCTCAGGCGTCAGCCCTTCTGGTTTTAGGTAAAAGGATTACCTCATGAATACATCTAGCTGCTTATGTGTTTCTCATATTTTGTGCTCACACCAGTGCAGCATCTTTGTATTCTGAAGGGCAGACCTACCATAAAGATGAGGCTCCTGAACCTTCTTGTGTACACTGTTCTGTATGGGAGGCTGCGGTGTAACTGCCTATCTATCCTACTGGTTCCGCTGCTCTAATCAAGTCAGTGTTATAGTTTTGGAGCGTCTATCACTTTTTTTCTGTAAGCATCTAAAGTTATTTCATGTTGAACTTGGGCGTGACAACTCATATGGAAGTGGCGACCTCTGATAACAAAAAAAAGACATCTGAATAGATATTGAACCATCTCAGTGGACTTTGAACACGTCTGTAACTTCACTCAGTGAATTAAAACAGACATACTTCTCTTAAAAGTTGAAACGCACTGCAGACTGGAAACCGATGTTCTCTGCCTTATATTATATCGCTGTTATAACAACAGCATTTGTGACAACATAACCTAACGTTAGTTATAATTACGGGATAACATTTGGAAACGTGCTGTAGATTGTATACTAGTTAGAAAAACGTAGAATTATGTGTTTCTGAAACTTAAAACAGCTTTCTGTGCTGCTCTGCAAAGTCTAACGTTACCCTTTAACCTGCTAATCACAGGAGCTCAACATGCTAACAATGTCGTGCTAATTAAGTCACCGCACAAGTTTTTAGCTACCTGAGTTATCGGCTACAGCATGAAAGAAGTTGCCACTATGTCGCGTTCAGTCAGCTAACACCAGGTTAGCTACATTACACGAGCCCACTGGGCCTGCTCGCGGTAGAAATTTCCAGATGATCAGAGGTTAGCTTGCTAACAGACTGACACAGAGCAGAGCAGAGTTAGCTAACTAAGACATACTCACCGTCTGGGTTATTTTCTGGATCAAATCGCTGTCCACATCCCTTATTGTAACACAAAACGGACATGACGGCGGGTGAAACAAGTTTAGTTTGTGGCTCAGTTTGTTACTACCCGCTAAAAGCTAGTGTGTGTGCGTGAGCTACAGAGCCGCTGCCGTACACTGCTATACACACATTGCACTAGTGTCACTTCCGGATGTTGTCGGCTTCACTCGGCAAAGATCGGAGCTCGCCCAGCCCGCCAGCTCCATCCTGCGAGCGCACCGTGGTCCCACAAAAGCGACAACTGATGCTGACCGCTTTCAAACTTGCGTGAAGCGTTGTGTTCTTCATACCACAGCTATCTCGGACCTTAACCTCACAGCAAAAGAACACTTAACTATTTTAACGTCAGTTTTGTGTCAACTATTGCAGATAAAGCCGGGATAGTCCGCTGCACTCAGGGTGACAGTAGTCAGGTGCATGAAACTGGGGCAATAGCTATTTAGTTTTACGGGGATGGCTGCAGCTCACTAGACAATTGCCTGTCGGTATATGAGCACATGAATTTTCCATTTCGCGCATCACCACCGACCTCTGAGCGACTGTTTTGCACGTTTTGCTTTTCTTTCTTTTTATCATTACTGTCCGAGAGAGGATGGGAAAGGATTTACTTTTACTGATTACAGCTGTTTCGCCTAAAGGTAGGACATGCTGAGATGTGTGAGTGAAGTCTGTTTATAATACAGTTAATTAAGCTATAGACTGCTGACTGTAGCTTAATAAACTAATGAGGATTTTTTGCACGGGCGAGCTCCTTCGGATCTGCATGAACATGGGAGACGATATGCATCCCGGGACAGTCTCTCTATGGGGAATCTTGATTTGAGTCGTCTAATTCTGATAGCCTATTTGATGCTGATAGGTAGGCTACGACATAGCCTAAAATATAAGTGGGCTCAAATTTAACATCATCAGTTATTATTATTTATTAATTTTAGTTCCAGATGAAGTTGTATCATGCTCATACAATAACCTATACAATATATGACGATGCATACAATATTCAGTAGCCTATAGCCTACAAACAGTCCATACAATATTCAAAAGCATTTGTCATCAAAAGAAAAAGAGAAAAAATATGTTTTTAAATAGGCCACCTCGTTTTCCTTTTCCTCTCCTGTCTGTCAGTTATTAATGGGTTTTGCTCTGCAACAACTTTTTAATGAATTTGAGTGCATAGTGATGTTTCTCAGACCATGGTATCTTCTGTCCCAGTTATATTTTCTCTTGTGAAAAAGAATTACAACCTTTGCAGTTACTGGCCAAAGAATAACATGTCCTGCTGTATTTTTAAGACACTATTTGTTATAGTAACAGTGACTGTTCCTGATTCTTCTTATTTTATTTGGTGATATATTTCACTGAGGCTGTGTAAGTGCATTGTGCTTTGATGTGGTTTGTTTAAAGATATGTCATTCTTTGATTAAGAGCTTTACAGGTGCAATATTCAGTGTTTGAATGCAAACTGTTCAAGTGCAGCATTGAATATGCTATCATATCCTAGTGATAAGCAGTACCCCTGAAATGTCTTTGTAACTTTTGTCTCACAGGTCTTTATCAAATTTTCAGCATGCAGAGTGCATATCTCTAACAACTCACCAACTGAATCCAGATCTGTTTTTCTTTGTTATTCTTTCCAAATATAGGGTGACTGGGTGATGGAATAGTGATGAAACCTAATCAGTGGGGAATTATGCTTCCTCTGCCCAGCTTCTCTCATCTTTTCTATTTTATTTGCTTCTTCCTGATCCTCTGTTTCCCCTCAATCCATGCCCAATTCCTGCCGGAACCTAGGGCAGGACAAGGCCTGCTGCTCTTCACCCAACCTGCTTATAATGCTTCCATCTTCGAGAACTCTGCTGCAAGAACTTATACCAAAAGTGAGGTCAAAATGGGAATTACTCTTAGGCCACCTCGGTCTTTAGACATTAAATACTCCATTCAGTCTGGAGACAATGAAGGAATCTTCCAGGCTGAGAACTTTGTAATGGGAGACTTTTGTTTCCTTCGTATACGCACTAATGGAGGCAGTGGTGCCATATTGAATCGCGAAGTACAAGACAATTACACATTGACAGTAAAGGCATCTGCCCAAGGAGGCTTAGAAGCCTTAACCACTGTTTATATTAAGGTATTGGATACCAATGATCTCCGACCTCTCTTCTCCCCAACCTCCTATTCATTTGTCGTGTCTGAGAGTGCCCCTCTGGGTGCCAGCATAGGACGTGTAACGGCCACAGATGCTGACGTCGGCTCCAACGGAGAGTTTTACTACTTCTTCAAGAACAGAGTTGAACTCTTTGCTGTCCACCCAACCAGCGGGGTTATCACCCTAACAGGCCGGCCCAGGATGGATAGACAAGATCGATTTGAGCTGGAGGTGCAGGTGGTTGACAGAGGGATGAAACTCTACGGGAATAATGGCATCAGCAGCACTGCTAGGCTTGTCCTAACTGTGGAGAGGATTAACGAATTTGCTCCTGTTCTCAGTGCAGTTGCTGTCATTCCATCCTGGGCGGACAATGACCCAGTCTACGCCAAAGTGACTGTGGAGGACAAAGATGAGGGGGTATCGGGGGATATAGAGTGGGTGTCCATCATTGAGGGTGACCCCTTTGAACTGTTTGTAGTTGACCGATCGCCAGTCGGGAACGAGTATAGGGTTAAAACATCAGAATTGGTTGAATGGGATAAATTCCCTTATGGCTGCAACTTAACCTTCCAGGCTAAAGACAGGGGTGTACCTCCTAAGTTTTCCAATATCCAAGTTGTTCAGTTGTTGGTTACAAAGCCAGACCCAGTGTTGGCGAATTTTGAGAAAGATGTTTATGTAGTCAATCTGAGCGAAATAGCTCCTCCAGGCACTATTGTAGAGGTGGTGAAAATCTCCCCGGCTCCTCTGAGTGTCAATTACAGCTTCAGCAGCCTCTCGGATCCAATGTACTTTGATATAAACCCTTTGACTGGAGTTATTATGACCACAAGGCAGCTGACAAGGATATCGCAGGATTTCATGGAGATGGAGGTGGTTGATAGCATTAGTCAGCAGCGAGCAAGGGTCCAAATCACCATAGAGGATGCTAATGACAACACTCCAGTATTCAGCAGGCCATTCTATGATATTGCAATCAACGAGAGCTTACTTGTAGGCACTGTCGTTCTTGTAGTGTCTGCTGTGGATGATGATAAAGGAGAGAATGGGTACGTAACCCACACAATCAGTGGTGAGCAGTCTCTACCATTTACCATAGACCAGGACTCAGGGGAGGTGAGAATCACAAGAGACCTGGACTTTGAGTCATCAGATGATATCTACACTTTTACAGTGCGGGCCTCGGATTGGGGTTCACCTTACAGAAGAGAGAATGAGGTTAATGTCTCTATCCGTCTTATAAATATCAATGACAACCAGCCTCTTTTTGAGAGGGTCTCTTGCCGGGGCATGATAAGCCGGGATTTCCCTGTCAGTCAGACTATTGTCACCATGTCAGCTATAGACATGGATGAGCTTGGAATGGTAAAGTACAAGATACTGTCTGGGAACGAATTAGACTATTTTAACTTAAATCCAGATTCTGGGGCTTTGTCATTAAAAAGATCGTTAGCAGTGGCTAATTTAAAAAGTGGGATATTCAACTTGAAAATAGTTGCAACAGATGGAGAGATGTTCTCTGATCCGATGTTTGTGAATGTATCTGTGGTTAGGGGCAGGATGCCACCCAAGGGGTTCAACTGCAAGGAGACCAGGGTAGCCCAGTTGTTGGCAGAAAAAATGCTCTCAAAAGCATCTTCCATGGCTAGACCAAGACCAATTGAGAGATATACAGACCTTTTCTCCATGAACAAAGAGGCTCCACAGTTTGAGGCATTGCCTACTAGTATTCTAGTGAGAGAGGACCTTGCTGCTGGTGCAAGTGTATTTCAGGTGAAAGCACGAGATGGTGATACAGGCTTCAATGGCCGTGTCCTCTTTTCCATATCTGATGGCAATAAAGAAAATTGCTTCAATATCAACATGGAGACTGGGTTGATAACTGTATTGCAGCCACTTGACCGTGAGCGATCGGATCGTTACTTCCTCAATATCACCATCTACGATCAGGGCGTCCCTCAGATGTCCAATTGGAGATTGCTGACTGTGATCATTGAGGATGCTAATGACAATGACCCCCAGTTCTATCAGGACAGTTTTTCTGTTCTTGTTTCAGAGAACTCTGCCATTGGTACGGAAGTCATCACCATCACTGCATTCGACAAAGATATGGGTCAAAATGGACAGCTGTCCTACATTTTACAGACTAGTGTCCCCCAGTTTGGTATTGACAGTGAAACTGGAAGTGTATTTGTTGCTAGCCACTTGGATAGGGAAACCTTCCCAACGTTCACATTGAAGATTGAGGTGAGAGACAAGGCTGAAAGAGGTACCCGAAGGTCATCAGTGACTACTCTAAATATAATAGTGGAGGATGTCAATGATTGTGCCCCAGCTTTCATCCCTAGCAGCTATAGTGCTCGAGTACTGGAGGACCTCCCACTAGGGGCTGTGATTACCTGGGTGCAGGCTAAGGACCCAGACATTGGCCCTGGTGGACAGGTCCAATACTCCTTGTTCAATGACTTCAATCGAACTTTTGAGGTAGGTGATGTTGCTATTTTATTGTGTATACTGTTGCATATGTTAATCCTCGTTTTATTGACAGTCTATGATGAATGGGATTGTAATGCTTTGCACAGATTGATGCTGTGAGTGGGGTGTTGAGGATAAGAAAGGAGCTGGACTTTGAGAAACAACAGTTTTTCAACCTGACCTTGATTGCTGAAGACAGGGGAGTACCCAGCCTCAGCAGTCAGACATTTGTGGAGGTGGAGGTGCGTAACACAGCCACACGCGAATGTATACACACACGAATTCAATTCAATTCAATTCAATTCAGTTCAGCTTCAGGGACCCTTTAGGTTACATTGACAGAGTAAATAATCAATATACCAAAACAATTACTGGCCATGAAAGACTTACTCATGTTGTCAGTGGATGTGAATTTCTGATATCCGTAATATAATTAAAGGCAATACTGGTATAATAGTCTTATGCTTTTCTGTTCTAATCTTCATACTGTATGATATCTTAACAGAATTTGTCAGTCAAAAATGAAATAAATCATTGCATTTCTTCAGGTGGTGGATGTCAATGAGAATTTGTATGCACCCTACTTCTCTGACTTCACTGTGAGAGGCTCAGTGAAGGAGAACTCTCGTGCAGGCACAAGCGTCCTGACAGTCAGCGCTAAGGATGACGACAAGGGACGAGATGGCGTCTTGAGGTACTCTGTCAGAGGAGGCAGCGGACTGGGCACTTTTACCATTGACGAAGACACAGGTGTGACACAAAATCAATTTTGAAGCCTATTTATGTAAATTGAAAATCCAATAACTTACAGTGCCATGCTTTGAATATCAACATCTCTGTTTATTGCTAATCATTGCATATTATATGAAATGTATTTCTATTCATGTTTAGATGTTGCTTGACTCAGTTTTGTTTTAAACATGCCTCTGTCCTATTGTGGTTTTGCAATCCACCAGTCAAGTGTATGTAGAGTATGTAGAGTGTATGTATGTATTAGAGGGAGAGAGGTGAGGAGAGTGTGAGGTACAGTCAGAGTCAGTGTGTTGGTGGGGTCTCACGTGGGAGCTGTGTACTGGGAGATCATTACTGTAATGAGGGCAGCATGGCAGCTACACTGGTGGGGCCTCAGGCCCCACAGTACAACCAATTCAGTGCTGTGTGGATAACATTGATGAAGGCATTCCTTCACAGCACCCTCATCCTTTCCAAGTATTGTGGAATGACTGTGACTTATTTAAGGAGGCTTGACCCAAAAAAAAGCAATGTAGTTGTCTCCAACTGTCCTACAGTGTCAAACCGCAGCTGAAAACATGTTGATCCAAACAAGCCGTGACTCACTCACCCAGGGATAAAATGAATCAAATACTCAGTATGAAAATAGGACAGTTCATATTAGTTCATATTGGCTCATGTACAGATATGCTATGCTGAAGCATTGTCATTAATATACCGTGTATGTAACTTAGCTGTGACAAAATCACAGCAGAACTGACACTGAACATAATAAGAAATCTCATAAGTAATCTCATAAAGCTTGTATTGTTGTAAGCAAATGCACATAACATGCAGGCCACCTCAACAAAGTTAAGTTTCATTAATTTTAAAGTGTTCATGCAATATGATAACATCAACAGCTGGATAAGATCTTGACATTTGCTATATTTCCATCAGAGAAAAATGAATGTGGGCTCAGAGATATTAACTTGAGTCTGAGACCTCCCATTGACAGCCCTGCAAATACCAAGCAAGCAAAGTCTGCATATTTGAAATTTCCATGGGAACGAAAGTTGGTGTGAGAATTCCTACTTTCCCATCAAGGCTTGTTGCAGTCTCTGTCTCTATCCATGGTGCTGAAGCTTTTAAACCTAATATATCTCTCTATGTGTCACTCTCCATGGTGCTGAAACAACTCAAGCTCCGAAATCAGTCTCTAATTCATTCATTGTCTTCTCATTGCATGATAGGGTGCTCTATAGTAGCACTTCACAATTACCATCTATCATAAGTTACCACTGACAGGTCTTGTGTTGCATACAAGCAAGCAGAGGTGAGAACTGTGAGAATTCCTTAGGCACTACATAGTGCATAAAAGTAGTCTCTAGAATGTCACTGTTCTGCCAGCTAACAGTCTCTACTGAAATTTACCCCACTAAAATACATTACAGCAATGTAATGCAAACTAGTTATGACTTATTTAGTACTAGTTAAAATATAACACTATAGCAGCTCTTGTATTCATATTTCTCCCACTCATCAGTCCCTAATTAAATTACCACATCTCTAATCCAGTTTCACTAATTTTTCTTAATTAGTTACAAGAAAAGTACTTTTTAAAGACTATTTGCTGTTCTACTCTTCATACTCTTTCATGTCACAAGTTGCTGCTTAAAATGAATGAATAGCTTTTCCAGTAATCTCTGTTTTTATTGTATTTGACACCATCTTCATTGTCATTTTAACCAGTAAAACCTAATTTCTTATAGTCAATATTGCTAGAATTTGACAAAATTAATTTTGTTAAATAAAATCTATAAAAAGATAAATAAAATCATTAATAAAACCTTAAATTCTACCAATCCCTACCTAGAAAGAGCAGAATAGTAACAAGACTTACAGTCGGAACTGGTGATAATGTTATTATTAACCAATGCATTATAACTAATAGGTGGATAATAGAGACTTTCTAGTGACTAGTCATTAAAAGCTTCACTCAAAATCTACAGCCCTGTAGAATCAACTAAAACACTGCAAATTTTTATTAGTAAGCACTTAAAAGTTACTAGCACAAATGAAACCAAACTCAGTAGAATTTATCGTAAGATAAGAAAAGTGAAAAATTAGTATTTAAACCTAAATTTGTCACAAGTATTAATATAATTACCACAATAATCCATAGTACAGCACTTAGTAAAATCAATTGTCACTAGTAATTTGCAGTGTAGTGATCAGTGGCAATAGCAGTACTGGTTGATTTTAGCCACTAGAGTTTATTTTAGTACTTATTTCAGGGAACAAATGACAGTGTTCCTCATCTGGGCTCTTCTCTTCAACTCGTCACACTGGTCTCTACTGTACATGACTTGCACTGGAGGCCTGTATTGACCTTCAACCAGGCTAATTAGTATTGACTGTAGTTGAGAGAAGTGAGAAAGTAATAAATAGACAGATAGAGAGATTCTTTCTTGCCCTCGTTCTCTCTGTCTCTCTCTTCATATATACATAACTATATATGCATATTTACAAATGTACAGTATACTATATATACTGTACTCACACAAAACAGTGTATCAGTACATAGACAGACAGGTTCCTACATTCTTCTGTAATAGTGTTTGGTGCTGTTATTCGTTTTAGTATGAAAAACTCAGTAAGGAGCATCACAGCCACTGAGAAGGTTTATTGAGTGCAGATTTTCCAGGGGAAATCAGAGTGCTTGTTAGAGCAGAAAGTGAAGGGAGAGGGGAGTGGAAGTGAAGCGAAGAGAGGAAGGAAGAGGATGTGGGAGTCTGGAGTACATAAAAAGTGTCAGAAGAAAATACTGCTTTCTTCCTCCCAGGCCTTTTTTTAATTTTTTTGTTTTTATTTTTTACCCTAATTTCTGAAGCAAGACTCTGACCACTGCCCTTTTGGTAACAGATGAAAAGATACAGAAAGTACATGCCAAGTTTTCCCTCGTAAAGTTTTTCATTTTATCTCATAGTGTAGAAGTCAGCTGTTGTCAAGCATGGACTGAGTAGAACTGCTTTGTCGTCTTACCATGCATTTAGCTGCCATGTTGAGTGGCTCATCTCTGACTGCTTGTCAATCTGTTGCTCTTAGTGCCAAAGCTAAGTGTGTGAAGAGAGAGAGAGACAGACAGTGAGAAAGAGTGAAAGGGACAGCGAGAATGAGAGAAAGTGTAAGAAATCCATTTTGTTTAGCCTGTCTTAACATTTCCCCTGAGTAGTTTGCAAATTGGCTCTATGATACATCACATGTGGCCCATGACACCTTCATTGTCTGTCATATCTGCAGTTTATGAATCTTTTCTCACATTTGATATTTAGATGTTTAAGATGGCTCACTCCCTATGTGGGTGGAAAGCACAGGCTATCTATCTGAAAAGAAGTAGGATCTTCTCTGGCTTAAACCCTTAGCACTCCTGCACTTTGAACAAAAATTGGTATTCTTGTCATTGGTTAGAGGGAAAGCAAGCCCTGCAATTTCTCATTGGGTAGCTGTCAGAAGCCACTGCTCCTCTATTAGTGTTTGCAAGCTCCTGGATTTGTCACAGTCAGGATAAAGCATTCTATAAGTTACAAGCAAACAGACTTTTAGTGTAATCTATTCAACGTTTGTTAAAAATTAACAGGCTATAATTTTTATGTCCCCTTTTCTGCCACAGACAGAGTAGTAGTGTCTCACGGCACAGAGAAACACACAGTATTTTCTCATCAATCACAGGATTGATTATTTGATATGGTGGCATTAATTAGATAGTGGAACCACAAAATCTGTTTCTCAAGAATGGGGAAGTTGAATAGACATGACAGATGGATGTAAACTCAAGCGTACTGAGAACTTCTAGATTGGAAAATATGTCATGACCCTTCAATTTTTTGTTCACTCTTTGAAGTGTGTTATTTATGGTGAGAATGGATGCTGTCAAGTCAGATTTATATTGAATTGACTGAATAGTGCCTGTCGGTCTTTAAGTTCAAAGAGCTTTTGAAACAGCCTGCTCTGTTTTCCTCGTCTCTCTCTGTGTCGAGCTATCTGACAGAGATGAGATGTGGTTTGAAAAGGACATGGTCAAGGACGACAGAGCAAGGATGTGTTTCGGCAAACACTTTTACTATGCATTGTGCGTGCCCTGGGCAGCTGCTTAGTCATAATCAGACATACGCACACATAAACACTTTCTGGTGATAAGGTAACACCTTGGCCATGCAGCTAAGGAGGCTACACAAAAAGGCCACAAAGTAACCCTTTATAGTCACTGAATTGTATGCTTATATGACTGTCACCTGTGCAGTTTGTGGCTTAGTGGAAGGCTAAGTAAGGGAAAAACAGACAACTACTGTATGACAGAAGTACATTTTCTGAAACCATAAGCAAATTAACATATTTAAGAAAGGATCAACTTTTATCTTTTTAATAATCTATCCAGAAAAGCTTTTTGATGTGGTACTTCTGGTCAGGTTCTCTGTTTTTTCCGTCTTTCTAAACAACATATTCAAGGTTGGGCAGGGAATCAAGCAAGAGTGGCACTGAGCATATTTATCTCAGAGGTGTGGAGTCTGGGCTGAACTGTCTTAGCTCATTCTGCCTCCGTTTAGTCATGGACATAGACCATCACCTTGGTTTAGTTTGGTCAAATTAAAGGATTTAAAATAAGGATACCCTTTGATTTTGTTTTCTCTCAAATTTTCTTCTCAAAGTCATTGCTGTCTTGATGCTTGAACTTGTAAAATACCTAGACACTGATGCTTACTAAACAGTCTAACAAAAGAATGTGGTTAAGGTCCAAATAAAAGCAAATGTAAAATTTATGTTCAGTAGTATGAATATGGCAAGAGAATACACTCCTCTGCAAGGACTTTAAGGACACCCACCCAACACCAAATACTACAGCTAATGATAATAATACTAATTCTAGTTCTCATGGTAACACTAACACTGTTTTTAAGTCTTTATATAGTCAAAAACTGCATGCAAAAGATCATAAACTCATGCCTCAACAACAATCTTTAATTATAAAGATTGTGATAGCAATGTTTAGGTAAGTGGTGAAAAAGTGGCATATAGCCACAGTAAACATACACTTGCTCATATGTGCACTCTCATCTTGTGGAGGCTAATTGTTTGTGTACTGAAGCATAGATGCATGCACAGACTCTGCAAGCATTGACAAACAAATACAGCTTAGCTCTCACTGAGTTACTTTCACTTAGTTGAAGTTATAGACTCCTATGTTCCTGGGAATGGTGGGCCATAAGTGCTGTGATTTAACAGGACAAGTGGAGATTTGATGAAAGCTTGTGTGCACTGAGCAGAAATGCATCAACTGCTCACTTTACCCATATAAGTAGTCAAGTCTATTTATTCCTAGCTGACTGGTGTTATTTTATGTTTATAGAAATGATCCAATTAAATATGTGTGTTGTTTATGATCCTGACATTAAAACTGTGTGACACTCACAACCTTGCACCATTGTATTTCAGTACTCTTGGCAATGTGTAGACTTGGAACAAATGAACTCTAAAACTTTAAGTGTGAACTCACGCACGAGTTTGTCATTTTTGAGCATTTACACGGACAGTCTTGCTGACTGATTTGCAAAAAAAAAGACCCATGTGTCACCCATTGTGAGTGTTCGCTTTGTCCCTCAAGAGGTCACCAAAGCTGTCAGCTACTCGTCTTCCTTAAGGCCACTAAACACACGCCAGTCAGTGTGCGTGTGTGCTGGGGTGTCTGCGCTTTGCTCTGTATGAGACTTTATTGGTGCAGGGCAGTTCAGGGTATGCTTGGCACTGAGCGAATAGCAGCGGGAGCAGTTTGGTCAGCTGTGATTAGCTGTAGAGAAGCTGAAGCATTGAAGGTGACTACAGCGGCGCCACTAATGCCTGTGAATGTCACTGAACCCAGGACACAAAGTTTACTCTAAATTTGTGTCTTTGCCTCAGGAAACTTAGTAGTTAACGACTACTGTGAGATCTTGTAGGGATGTATTCTAATGATGACACCCACACTTACCCTACACACACACATTCACACACAAACACACCCACACCTAATAGATATGTATTCTCAAGCTCAAGTAACAACTGCATTAATCTTTCTCTCTGCTTCAATAGGGGTGATTTACACTGCTGGGATCCTGGACTGTGAGACCAAAGACTCCTACTGGCTTACAGTCTATGCCACAGACAGAGGGGTTACACCTCTGTCAGCTTCTATTGAAGTCTTCATTCAGGTATCCACACACTGCCGATATTCACATTATACTATGCATGCCAAAGAGGCCTTATACATAGGATTTTGATTTTGAACTAACTTATTGCTACAATGTACGACATCTACTGTATAGTGCAAGACAAGGTGATGTACCTTTCTTTGGTATTGTTTCTTTTGGCAAAATTACAGGCAGGGAATTTGTCCAAAATGAGTCAGCAATGAGCCCAGAACTTAATATATATAAAAAAACAACTAGTTGTAGCTAGATAGAAAAAAGCCAGAATCTATTGAATTACTAACTGGCCTTTGCACACCAAGTCATACTGAATGCTGTGTATAGTCGCCTCTCAGCCACAGCACTCCACAAAGGAGTATAGCTTTATAAAGCCTCCTTTCAAGTCTTTGGGGGATATGGAGTATTCCTTGCCTCATGTCATTAATTTCCACCGCATTCAACCACATATTCCTAGGAAAGGATTCAGTTTTATGTCCTCTTGGTCACATGGTTTTTACTGTTATGTTATGCATTTTTTAATGCATTCACTGTATATCATTGTGGAGTGTTACATCCAAAGTAACAATACAGAGCTAGTGTGTCACTCTCTCTAAAACGCCATTGGTGCTCAGTGCGGTGGATAACTATAGCAATGCTCTGTCTGTAAGCAAGAGATACGCACTGGAGGGAATTCTCTGGTTCAGCTTCTATTTTATTTGGCACTAAGTAATCCACTGTATAAACACTCAGATAAGCACATCATTGCTACAACACTGTTCACCCTTTGGGGAAGGGTTCAACAGTGTATAAAAAAAAAAACCAAACAGCTCTTTTCTGGCTTCAGGATATTCAGGTGTGGCGGCGTGATCAGGCGCTTTATTCCCATCCTCTTCATCACAGACAAAAATAGGGAGATTAATCAGGCACAGGTGCTCCTCATTCAGCGGCTGAACCGTCTTGGCTCTCTGTGCCTCCCAGCAAACACTCAATCAACGCTCTGTTTGCCATAAATATTCCAGATCTATACTGTAGAAGGGAAATTAATTTGCAATGCATTTAAAGTGTGACATCTGTGACATTTTCTGGTAAATAAATTTCCATTTTGTGATTGATAACAGATCAAATCAGACCCAGTCCATTCAGCAGTTGTTGATTAACAAATATACTAAAATCTGCATCTAGATTTTCCCCAGCACAATACTTCCAGTCATGTTTAATCAACACTACTGCCAGTTCAAATTCAACTCTGATACTAAAAACTATAAAAATCAATAGAGCCCCCCCCTCTATCTTTCTCTCTGTCTTCCCTCCTCTATCTCTCTCAGGTAGAGGATGTCAATGACAATGCTCCCCTCACCTCGGATCCTATCTACCACCCAGTCGTCATGGAGAACTCTCCAAAGGATGTTTCAGTCATTCGTATCCAAGCACAGGACCCTGACCTCACTGCTACGCCTAGTCGTCTCAGTTATCGTATCACTGCTGGCAACCCACAAAATTTCTTCTCTATCAACCCAAAAACAGGTGAGACTCACAAACAGACACATGATTTTAAATAATTAAATTATCTGGGTAACATAATTGGCATTATAATGTGGTAGACTCTTACATATGATAATGGCATAATCGGTAATATATCCTTTTGAACATCAAGTAATGACACCGTTCTTTTGCGTACACGTTTACATGTCTCTGAAATGACTGAAATTTTCTTTCCTCATGCATCGCCTACTCCACGTTCATTCAGTAAAAGGCTTTAGTACCCACACAACAAATTAAAGAGACTTTTGTGCCCACACAGTCAAAACATCTAGGACACTGATGAGCCTCCCAGACAATCTTCGCTGCACTCAGAACTGAATATTGCTTCGAGTCTTCTTTAGGGGTGTAAGCTCTTTGCAATGTATTTGAGGAAATGTAGTTTAATGTAGCTTTATTAAGCCAGTGTGTGGGTGTCTATCTTTTAATCATGAGGGAGTTTACATTAGTGGAAGCAAATTTATTTTCCATTACTTTTGTTCCCTGAAGTGGGGGCGAAAATAGTGTATTATTATGCATTTAAAGTAGCATGAAAAAAACATGCCTTCCCCAGTTAAAGTTAAGTTAAACAAAAAAGTCTAAAAGACAAACCAAAGTTGAAGTTGGCAAAAGGTTTCAGGAGTATTAGCTTGGATTTGGAATGTTTTTATTCAGAAAATACTGCAAACCACCATAGGGGTTCACCACAAGACCCCTCTACTAAGCATGAGATCAAGACAGGGTCTTAAAGAGTTTGAGCTTGTGAAATGATGTTCAGTTTGTAAATTGCCTTTTGTAAGCCTGTGGAAAACTAATGAGAAATCAAAGCCTGTGAATGTGTAAAATAGCATTTGTGCAAACAAATAAATTTAAAGCTGGAGTTCGGGACTTTTGAATAAATGTCTGTAACATTCAAGCCCTTGCCAAACAAGTTCACACAATGCTGATTAAGCCTATCACTGCCAGATAAATCTCTCTGCATTTCACAGTATGTAGATTTTTGTATCTAGTGTATGGTATGACATTCTGGCGCACTGGAAGTGATAAGTTTTACATCAACCAGCAATGATTGGTTTCCCCTCAGATTTTCGGGGGAAATTACATCAGGTAAGACATCCTAATGGGTGCTCGGCCCCTGGGTATCTTTGTTTTCATTTTACACACAGTTTCCCACTTTTAAGAAGTATTCTCAATAAGTTTTCTTTTTTCAGATTTTTTTTTTGTGCAGCCTAAGCTCACTGTTGAGATCATTTGTGCATACGTTTTATTCATACATTCTCAAAATGTTTCCAGAAGAACAAATCTTGTCTATGCATTTGTGAATTTTATGTGTTTGCAAAATCATCTTTTAAACATTTACAAACACAAATTTCTCAAACAGATTTTTTTAACAGGCTCAGAAAAGGTGATTTACAACTACAGCAGTCTGTGAATATTGTCTCACAACATTATGTCTGAACATCATGTTATGAAAGACAGTGTCCCCGTCAGAGCCTTGTCAAGTCTTGATCCCATGCTTTTCACAGTATTGGATGTACTTACAAACGATTTAATTCTGTAATTCTGATTTATTGACAAAATCTCCATGCTTAAGAATTAGAAGAATTATAATTATATCTGTACAACATCCAAACATTATTTAAGCAAATAGGTTAAATGTGTTTTGGTTTGGGCTGCCAAGTTTGAAGCTTAGGGACGTCCCCATGCATTCTCAGTACAAGCTTTGCTTGAAGCTCCCATTAAAGAATTATTGAAGAGGTGAAATGTTTTATTCAAATCCTGAGGAAAAAAAGTGATTGTGAAGTCTTGCTGCCTCTGCCCTAGATTAAGTTATTATGTTTCAGTAAACAACAAAAGGCAAATATGCACATTTCAGCTGTTACAGGGATCTGTATTCTGATTCAAAGAAGTGTCAATGTAATGATCAAAAACTGATGGCTTGCAGTCATCAAACGTGTAGTAGAAGTTATTCCCCTTATGGTGTGCTGATACATGTTCACTCTGTTTATAGATTAAAGGGTGTATTACCATTTCCCTTCCTCTATTCCCAACCCCTATTGTGCGTTACAGCATCATGGATATAATATTGACAATATATAGGGAAGCGGACTGGGCTGAACAAGAGTGTAAAGGCTAATATTGATTCCATAGAGACATAGTGGTCCTCACACACTCATTAATATGTAAATTGTATCCACCACTCTCACAATCTCACACTCTTGAACCTTTAGAATCCTTGAGAGTAAAATATGATGCCGGTCATATATCTCATAGGTGTAATAATGAGTTAGTGTGCATGTGTTGATGCATCTGTCAGATGTGAACGTCATTAATACAGTTGCAAAATCTTATCGAGCTGATTTGTTATTCTGCAGATTAGAAGTACTGTTCATATATCTAGCAGCTGTGTGTAAATTATTTATGTGTGTGTGTGTGTGAGAGAGAGAGAGGGAGAGAGAGAGAGAGAGAGAGAGAGAGAGAGAGAGAGAGAGAGAGATAGTTTGTGTGTCAATTTAATCAATTAATTGGATCAAGCAGTGCTGCAGAGAGGACAGCTCTGTTGCAATTAGTCAATGAAGATGAAGCCATATCATAAAGTATGAAACTCACATGTGTGTGTATCCACATGTTCATACATCTCTGTGTAACAGCTGTATAAAAATAATTTGCCTCTGTGTTTATGAGAGTGCATTTGCATGTGTGTTGCGTGTCTGTGTTGTGCGTGTGTCCTAGGGGAGAGTTTTTAGCCATCTGAGCCCTGCTGTCTGTCTCTGTTAAAGATCCACAGTATGTTGTTATCTGTTACTCATTAATACTAAAGCAGAGAACTCATATTGGTGATCTTGTTCATACTGTGATAAATGAACTTTTACTGCAATACTGAGCAACTGGTTTTTAATTTTCCAGCAATTTTTCCTTCTCAGAGGCCACATTTCTTATTGAAGTGAAGCTTATTGAAGCGCAATAAATGAACTAAAATGTTTTTTTTTCATTGTGGATCTACTATATTACACAGTTTTAGTAGGTCACAATTGCAAGGTGTGAATTTGCATACATCATTATCATAATTTTCACAATAATGTGACTGACAGGAGTCTATTAGTTTGGTAATGAGACATGCATGAGTGAAGGACGCATTCAGTATGAATCATCCCTCACTGTTTACCCAGTCAAAAACTTTCCATGTACCATAGTGATTTCATCGGATAGATGAATAAACAAAACCGAGTTGACTGATTTGCTTTCATGAAGCGGCTTCCAGCCACAATATACTATGACCCGAACCACTAAAAAGCCTTCAAGTTTTCCAATTGTTTTTCAAAACTAAGTTTGGGGTGGTTCAAATTAATACATTTTTCAAATTCACACTGAAAGTGTCAATTTGACGGGTTTGAGATACTGCAACAATTCTCAAAATGTATTGAAGCAGAACTTTGAATGAGTGCAAAGTGTGTAAATGTGCTGTGACAGCTTACAGTGCTGTATGTTTGTTTTTTGAGTGTGTGAGTGAAGCCTAATTCCTTTGGGGATGAAAAGAGAACAGATGACACAGGGCGTTAGATGTAGTGCTTCTTGTAAAAGCATGCATGTTTGCAGAGTGCTGTCATAGAGTCATGGTGTTGGCTGTGTGACCTTTTTTTTTTACAAGCCTCTATTGGATTGTATTGGTTTTGTTGTGCCGGGATATTAACAAATCAATTGTGCATGTTTGAGTCATCATTCATAATCAACATTAACAAAAAGCCTGAATTTGATTTTGAAATCTTAACTTTGTATTTTTAATGTTGCTCCTGTTCGAAAATGCATGAGAGCTATTCCCCTTACGTGGTGAAGAACTAGGCTATGAATTGAGTTACTGACAGCACTTTATAGGGAGGAGAAGTCTAAAGATTTGAACAGACCACTGGACCATCACATAAATTTTGTGTGTGTGTGTCAAGGTGTGGGTGGGGGTTTCTAAATTATTTTCCTCATGTCCACTTAAAATGGAGGATTGTCTAACTGCAGATGTGCTGTGAGCTGTAGATCATTGATTTTTATCAGTTGTTACTCATGCTGTGTTCTGGTGAACAAGCCCCACCTCCCCCTCTTGTCTCTCTCCTGCCGCTTGTGACCGCTGCTCTAGATTTACTCCTAATTTGCTTAATTGAAGTTAGCCTGCATAGCAAGTTCAAGGTGACACTGTGATATGTGTAAGTATGTGTGTGTGTGTGTGTGTGTGTGTGTGTGTGTGTGTGTTTGTGTGTGTGTGTGTGTGTGTGTGTGTGTGTGTATTTGTGTTTGTCTGTGCGTGCTTGGTTTCAGTTTATCCATTGAGTGTTGACTGTACAGATATTTTAAGCATCCAAAATAATCCTATTTCACCGCAACGCTTCATTACACGGAAACAGACACATTATCACCATTCAAGCACATTCAGTGTAATTGTGCTACACAAAAATCCACAGTCAAATATGTATGCATAATGTTTTTTTGTGCATGTACCCATGTGTGTTTGTTTTTATTGGAACATATAACTCTATGATCCTGTGTAGAATACTTTGAAACTGTGAATGAAAATAATAATGCTACAACAGACAGATGTGTTCTTTTTTTAAACAAAAACAAATTAATAGTAATTCAGTTCTTACATCAGTCCATTTGTATTTGTGTGTTAGGACAAAACATTCGGGCTGAGACAAATGTGCCCATTTCATTGTGTCTGGATGTTTTCATGAGATGATGATTATTAGGCAAGGGCTGTGACCTACAACTTCATTCCCTCAGGGAAACAAAAGTCGGCTTATAATATTGTAAAACTGTCATATAATGGGCTGAATCTGCCCGTGGATTAATGCCTGCAATGCAGCGGCATTGGAATGAGTTTTGAAGCGGGGGGGACATCAGCTTTGGATGACATAATAGGCTAGTGAACTTTTTCACGTCAACTTCCTTTCAGTCTCAGCCTAGCCTACTGTTTTTGTAGTACATCTAAAATATTTTAAGAAATGCATTCCCTCTTCTCATCAGGGTACATCCAGATCAAAGTGGTAGCAGCTTTGTGGTCCGCCAACAAGTGGCTAAAAAGGTTTGACTCAAAAGAAGCGTCTTGAACCCTGTTCATACAGATCCTTATGTTTTACACTCTGAGAACTGTTACACTGTAACCAATCAACCAACCAACCAGTTGATTTTTTTTTTTAAAAGGTTCAAAAGAGAATCAAAATTCATGTCCTATTAAAACAGAGTCTTTAAATCCAGTATGCCTCGAACATACAAATAGAAAGCACTGCAGCAGAGCGAGATTTATTCCCCTAGGCTTATTTTCCAGTACTGAGTGCACCTATCACTCCTCAAAGCAAAAGCTAATTAACACTTTGTTCATGTTCAGGTCATCAGGTCCAACATCTTAGAGTCGGCTTACCGTAATACCTGGCTTTAGATATTACCACTTTATTACCATAATACCTGAAATTGGGGGGACAAAAAGTCCTCCCTATCCTGGCACCAGTGCTGCAATGTTTCCCCCTTTTCCCCCCAGAATAATGCCTGAGGAGCTTTTGATTTGTTTAACACAAATGTTTTTACTGACCAAACTTAGCAATTATTGATTAACACGAACTTTGCGTCTGTGTTTGTGTTTATATGTGTCTGTGTAATTGCTCAATGACGGTGAAGTACTAAGCAAACGACAAAATAAGAAATTCTGAATTAAAAAAAAGAGGAAAATGTCAAGGGAAAATGGAGCTGTCTCTGTCTGTGATCTCCAGTGCAGCCTGCTAGCATTTGTCAAACTGTCTAACCGTCATCTGAATAATCTGGATCGATCAAAGCTATTATCAATAGCCTAATTCTTTTCCTACTGTCCTGCTGGCATGCTGGAAAACTGAGTGACCCACAGCTATATAGTGCCATATGAACATGTGCCAAATGCCATAATCTCTGCCAGGGCTGCAGGCTATAGCTTTTGGAACATGGAATATGTGTGCATGTGAGTATAGTGTACACATGCATGCATCCGCTCATTTTTAAAATGGAAGACTACCTGGAAATTATTTTGGCTTTAAAAATGTAGCAATATTTGAAAACTTGTGAAGAGAAATGATGAATATGTTATGAAAATTTTGGTCACACTCAATGATAAAGAGACACCAGCTGTAACGTCTTTGCTAACTATCTGCAAATCGGTATTTGTGTAATCTAAAGTTGCTCTTTTGCGGATTTTAGGGCTGATCACAACAACCGCGAGGAAACTGGACAGAGAACAACAGGCAGAGCACTTCTTAGAGGTACAGTAAAACCTTAACAGTATTCGTGGGTTTATAGTATTATTATTTATCTGGCCCTGCCACCTGCCACAGCCCACTATTAACAAAGACAGGGTGGAGGACAACGCTGGCAGGCCCTCAAGGCTCCATAAACTGTGATAAATGGCTGTAGTTTTGGGCCCCAGGTTTAGGATTTTCTAAATGTGATCATTCATCATCGGTTATCTTCTCTACTCAGGACGGGAACAGGGAAGAGAGGAGTTGGTCTGCCCAGCATTTGATAAGCGCAGGCACTGGGCATACAGATAGCTCTGTGATTACCATTTCTGGTGCTCCTGCTGCTCTGCATGCTGATGAACCTGATAATCAGAGATTCTTGACTTCAGAGACATGAGCAAACTTTATACGTCCCCCAGACTTTTCTTACAACTTATTAAATGCTGCTGTATCTACGAGCACTTTGCCCTTTTACAGAATAGAATGAAATAACCCACAGTTGACCCACAGCAATGCAGCTTGGTGTTTTGTTTCTGTATTGCCAATTGACTTGTCTAGACTCAGTAACTCTGTGAGCAGCTTTGTTCTGCTCCAGTACTTAATATGAACCCAGCTTGTGACAACACATGACAAAATGAAAATAGTAGAAGCAGAAAAAGTTGTAGAAGACAGCTTGTACCTAACAGTATCATACACTTCTAGAAGGAGTTTAAAATTGGGGGCAGAGAGGTTTCTGTTGTTACATCATCCTGTCCTGTCATGTCCTGCGATTTCAATAGGAATGCCACTCCATGCATGCCACCCACTGCTCCGCCTGCCAGTCTATGCTCCCTGTCTGTAATTAATAGTCTAGTGAGCAGGCAGGCTGGCAGCAATGGTGTTCACCCTGATCTGATCCAATTGATCAGTGATCAGACCTCTGCCTCTGCCTGCAGGGGATCAATAATACAAAGAGATTTCCCGTGAGCTCAGGTCCACGTGACCCCCGCTCACTACAGAAGCAGCTGCATAATGTATGGAATCACAAGTAAATATAAAAATATTGTAAAACACATTAAAGAGACAATGACATATGTTGTTGCCTGATATGTATCTGCCTGCATGTGTTTGTGTATACTTGTGTGTTTCTCTCAGGTAACAGTCATAGATGGCCCAGTGACCACCCGCCAGTCTACTGTGTGGGTCATAGTTCACATCGAGGATGAGAACGACAACCCGCCCACCTTCCCGGAGGTCACCTACCGCATCAGCTTGCCCGAACGAGACCGCAACAAACGGGGTGAACCGGTCTACCGTGTCTTTGCTTATGACCGTGACTTGGGAGCCAACGGCAACATCACCTACAGCATTATTGATGGTAATGAGGATGAAAAGTTCACAATTGACCCCAGGACTGCTATGGTGTCATCAAAGAAGATGGTGACGGCAGGCAACTATGATATCCTCACTGTGAGTTTCATATACCAAGTTTATTTATCTTAAGGGTTCTGCTTTTTATTTAAGGTGCTGTCTGGTCTAATTCTGGCTTGGTGAAGTTGTGTTTTTTAGCTAAAAACTAAAAAATATAAATCTAGTCTGAATTACAGATTTGGGGTTAGACCCCTGACCTCTTTCATGCATGGTGCTTCTCCCTCTCCTCCTCCTCACTGCTGTTCTTACAATTCCTGCTGTTGTTACAGCAAAATTCATAACCAGTTGGGGTTTTATTAGGTTATTGTCACAATGCCATTTTTCATCTGGCATGAGCCCATTTTTTAGCCTGTGTGTGCAGAGTGGCACATCTGACTTTGTGTGTTTTGATTCTCTGGCATAAAATGGTACTTGTGTTTCTGTTTGCGCAGACTCAATCATATTCCAAACACAAGCACAAAGCAATTTTTGTGACTTTATTTGTGTACCATATTCCTCATACTAACTATGTAATTATCTTGCTCCAGCTCCTTTGAAATTACTGCACTGCAGACACCAGATTTTTTCTTTATGCGTCTGATTCTCTGATTAGTTTGTCACAACCATGTGAGCTTGGAGTTTGTGCTTGCGCTTGTGTGCAGTTTGAGTGGAAGTAAACTCATAGTTTAATTGTGGAAGGAGCATGCTACAGTGAAATGGAAAAACACATCAATCTTCTCCCCCTTAATCGTGTTTTTTTTTTTTATATTCATGGTAATACCGTTCTCTCAGCAAATAATCACTCAAATAATGTATTTGGCTCACAGGTTCTGGTCTTCAGTGAGCAACACTTAAAACTCCATATTTTACAGTTGCCTCTCATATAGGTTTCTCCACCAATTAATTTGATTCATTTTGGTTAATGATATTCCTATTTGGTGTATGTAAGGAAGCGCAAGTTATTTGAGCCAGCAGGGACAACCATCCCATTAGAAAGTAATTGCTGAGATCAATTTAGAGGTCAGCAAAAATATTGTTTATGATGGGATGTTGTTGCTGCGGTGTACGGACGTGCATACATTTATACTTTCTCAGTGTTTGCTTTCCCTGAAATCAAGGGATACTAACATCAGATTTAGTATAATAATAAATCCAACTAAAATCTACTTCTTTTACCTGTTCACTCTTTTACAGTCTGGTTCATCTTTATTCCAGTATTTTAGTTAAATTCTCAAACATTAGATTTGTTGGCTCCTGGATGTGTCAGTTGAATGTCCTGAGGTTTCTCAGTATTCTTCCTTCTCTTAGATAAAAGCAGAGGACAGCGGTGATCCCCCATTATGGTCTACTGTCAAACTCCATGTGGAGTGGATTCGCAAACCTGTCCCATCGCTGCTGCCTCTAATGTTGACACAGAAGTTCTACAATTTCTCAATATCTGAGACAGCTGCTATAGCTCAGCCTGTGGGAGTTGTTGCTGTGAGCCAGTCGAGCACACCTGTTTGGTTCAATATCATCGGTAAGAAAACTCACATATAATACAAAACTAACAAGACACAGAATTATGTTTGTTTAGAGAATTTTCTTGTGCAGTCAGGTTAATTCAAATGTATTTAATTTTGGTTTTTTAATAATTATGTGGTAAAGTGTGGCTATACCAGCAAAACTAAATGTTCAATTGTACTGCAAACTGGCATATACTCTCTCTCTCTCTCTCTCTCTCTCTCTCTCTCTCTCTCTCTCTATATATATATATATATATATATATATATATATATATATATATATATATATATATATATATATATACCAGTTTAGTAAATCAATTAGTGTCATAAAACATAAAAAATGGCACATCTACTGGGGAAATGATCTCCACATTCTGCTATTGAGAGTTCCTGTTTGTTTTTTTGGATTGGACCTGCCCTGGATCACTATAAGTAATGCATTTCACACTGTACACACCATGCAATTTTGCAAAATTTAGATTGCAGGGTTTCTCACAATCCTCTAGAAGATCTTTGCTGTAGCTTGGATTTAATTTCAATTGATTTCTGTTCAAAATTAGCATGTTAGAACCAAAAGGCCAATGACACATTAATTAAGATTAATTGTACACAGGCAAAAATGAAGTGTCCATAAAAAAAAATTAAAAATTGCATTTTTTATGGTTCAGTTGGCCAAAAACAAGCTGGCAAACAAAGGACAGTAAAATAATAGCTTCCACTGCTACTCTGGCTCTGGTTAAAAACACTTTATCTTCTCAGGCACATACTGGCTCAAAACCTGTTTGTTTAAAACTTGGGAGCTCTATCTTGCCCCTTGATTCAAGGTTTTAGAAAAAATAATCAGCAAATAGTTCATTATGGATTGCTACTCAACAGTTCCAAAAAAAGAGACCCTTATTTAGATGCTAATATGAAAAATTGTTATAAGTTGATAAGTTACACTTGTCAAAGATTTAGAAAATGCACATGTGATTGTTTTTTCCAGTTCCATTCTTAGCGCCCTATTTTCCTGAAATAGGGTGCAGGTGCAGATTCAAGTCTTTCTTCTTAGCGCATGGTGCATGTGGGTGTGACCAATAAATTTTCGCAATTATCCTGACCATCAGCACTGGTGCACTCTGGACTCAGGCACAACATGGAGGAGAGAGTGAATACATTATTAGTTGGAGGAATACAGAATCATCAGGTGGAGTCGTGGTGAGCTTCAGTGTTGATCAATCACATGAGCTCCTCTCATCCCCTTTAAATGCAGCAACAGGTGAAATGGGAGAGAGATGCTGAGTGAGAGAGAGAAAAGAGTTCACCTCTGTGAAGCAGCTGAAGTTTTCCAAAATATACATTCTGGACACCCCAAATATTAATATACATGAATCCAAATATGCTGACAATGAATGAAAATGAAGCTGATGGGTTCTCTGCTGGAGCTGCTGGCAAACCAGTGCTGCTGCTCATTTTGTGCAAACAATTAATATGAGATAATTAATACATTTAAACTCTGTTCTCTCTGAACTCTGTGCAGTTCGGTGCTCAGTTCAGTACTCCTTGCTGGTTACTGTGCAAGTTCTATTACTGTTTTGTCAAAATATTTAAATGAATGAAGGTATCCACGCTGGGCCGGCTGTGCGTTAAGTAAGCAGGATTGTGTTTAAACCTCTTTTGAAATGTTTTCACGAACATATTGTATTTGTTCATGGCATATAGGATGTTGGTAGGACTACTCTGTTTAGGAAGGAATGCATGCAGCACAGGCCCTCTGGTTTTCAGAGGGTATTTTACACACTTACTACTGAGTGTGAACTGAACTGACTACTGCAAGTATTTTGAGACTTGACTGCAAGTGGCAAAACTGAAAACTCACTCAACATCCTGGTGACATTTTTGAACTCTTATTTAATAAAAATGTCCAGACAGATTTGATAGAGCTCAGGACGCATCCTGAGAACAACTGTGTTGCTTCAGACTATTTCATTGTTAAACTTGTAATCTGTTAGAAACAGCTTTCCAGTCTGATCTTTAGAGAATGCAGAACATTAATTACCATAGATCCTGACTGATCCTGTTGCAGTGTCTGAAGATTTAAATAATTAATGAAGTTACCTCTGTTGTGCCATCCGTGCATAAAATGATGCCCAGCCTCTCTCACAAATCAGAGATTGTCATTGAAATACACGTATCATTCCTGCTGCTGTGTAATGACTACAGCTGTTTAATAAACATCTAAAGCATCAAGATCTGACATTCTACAAGTTGTTGTGTGAAACTCACTCATCCAACCCAACTGAAAGGGGAAAAACCTAACATAGATGAAAGATGTTCTGTGATTTTGGAGACACCTGTGTGCATGCGCCTCTGCCAACTGAAGCCACAAAAATTGTCCTGTGTCTGTGTCTACAATGAGAGGTGGTCTGAGCAGGTTTTATCACAGATGCAATTTTGTGCCAAAACAAGCACCAAAATTGCAGTGTCGCCTCATCTGTATAAACACAGCCTCAGCTGTGCCTTTCCTCCCACTTTGGCGTAAGCACACTTGTTTGGCACCAGGAAATTACCAAACAGGCAGAAACACAAAAAATAGACCCGCGCCTGGGGAAAATTGCATAAAGACTGTGTTTGGCACAGCACCTTGTGCTTGCATGAAAATACGGCCCTTAATGTTAATATCAGTGCAGAAATTGTGCAGGAAGTGCACATTTCCATTGTGATGATTAGGCCATCTTTTCTCTCAAACTTCAGCTTGACTCAGATACCATCCATAAATGAATCTGAATGAAAAGAATTTCCCACACTGTGCTGAAGTATTCCGATTAAAAATCCACTTACATTTCTTAAGAGCACAGATAAATGTAAAAACGTCAAGAGGTCTTTTTTGCAGAGTGCTGTGTGGAGATGTTGCATACCTTTGATCAGAAGAATATCCTTTGCTACCTAAATATTAATAATCTCTTTCTCTTCTCTTTCTCACCGCTAAGGAGGACGGCTCGCCAGAGAAATGTTCTACATTCCGCAGAATGCGTGTGGAAGAAACTGCTCACTTGACACAGGTCTGGTCAAAACTAACTTTGCCACAACTCTGCCTCAAATGCCTCAGGTCTTGAGAAATTCAGAAAAATTCTGAAAATGCAGCATGAGTGATCTGAGTTTGAAAAAGGATTCACACACAACTCCAGCACTGGTTTGTTACCTCTGCTCCAGTAGGACAAGTTTATATCATTAGTTCAGTTACTATGATGCTACTTTGGAAAGTAAATGTGGGGAGGTGGTGACACAGTCGGCATATGGTTGTACTGTCATAAGATAGTGATACAACTTTAACAAACCCAGCGTATGTTTTGTTACAGGAGAGAAGTATTACAGCACCATTCTCTGTGTCACTGAGGTTACAGCAATATTCTCCCTCAGATTAATGTCACTAGATGTCTTGATTTTTTGGATCAATGTTCATGTGTATCATATTGTTTATACGTGCTCTGGTAGAATATTTAAGATAAACAATACATGGACCCACTCAAAAATTGCTTTACAGCACCACTAGTAATCAAAAAACTACTGTCAGTTATCTGTTAATAAGATAAAAACTGGGTCACTAATTTAAAAAATGTCAAGTGTGATACATAAATTATTGTATGTTTAACCTATTACTAATGAAATGATTTATGTACATACGCAAACTAAGTCACAGTTCATTGACTACTCCTACACATATACTGTATTTATCTGTTCAGATTTTGCATCTCCGATGCTACAGAAAATGCTAAAACTAACTGTGAAACATGATCAGACCCCCAGAGGCACCTCTAACAGACAGGAAAGGAACAGGATACTTCTTTTTATTTGGAGACTGCAGACTGGGATTTCTGTTTTCTTAATTCTGTGAAATTGTTCCCTCTTAGTGTAATATTGACCAACCTCTCCTCCAGAAAAAAACAAAACAAAAAAAAGGCGAATCCCTGTGGTTTGCTCAGACTCAACACGCATCAGTGGTTCTGTGAAAAATGCCCAATCAGTATTCATATGCTGAGAAGAGCTCAAGCTCCCAGATATGTCGGGAGAGAAGCTGGAATGAGACGAAGGATAGTGCTGAATACCTAACACATATCAATCCTCTCCCTCACTCTAATCAAACATTAAGCCTTTAAACTGTGCACTCACCGCCTGTGGAAAAGACCCCGCTGCAGGTTTTTGATCTCTGAGATGGGTTGTGTTTTGGACTGATAAGACAGATGTTTGTGTGGCTGTTAACAACTCTCAAGCTGGCAAGTGGGTTTGGTGCTACATTGCATTGCATTTCACTTCATTTTATTTCACAGACCCTCCAGCTCCAGGCGCAGGCACCTGGCCAAAACAATTACACAGTAATAACTTAGAGCACCTGAGTTTAGCACGCAAAGTGAATCCTTAATGACTGAAACACTGTGTGTGTGTGTCTGTGTGTGTGTGTGTGTGTATGATTCCAGGGAGCTTTGACATGCAGTTTGACCTTCAAGTGGGGGTGGGGACTCTAGTTGTAGCCAAGCCGTTGGATGCAGAGGTGCAGTCTGTGTACAACATGACTATACAGGTGACAGATGGGACCAACTTCGCCACCGCACAGGTACACACACTTTTGATTTGTTATGCACTGGCACCGTTTCATGCACACTTCAGATCCACATCAAATTAAATTATTGTTACCTCTTCCTAGGGGAGCTGTTTACACTCAGCTTTGCTCTTTCCTTTGCTTGCACTCCCTTTTTTTGGAAATTATCTCTGGCTGACTATGAAATGTGCTTTTTGTCGCTTTGTCTTTGACATTTCCTTTGCTTCTTCTCTCTTGGCTGGCCTACTAAGTCCTATGAGTGAAATCCTTGATATTAGTGGATTAATGAGATTAGCCTGTGCAAATAAAGGTCAAGTGTTTGTAATGTTCATTGGTACCTCCACCTTGCAAATGAAAAAACTAAGAGCGGAACACTACCCGAGAACTGCATTAGGTATTATCAGTTTCCAAAGCTAACTCCAGGGCTCTTATCTCTGTGGATAATATACTGAGCACAATTCTACTCTCTATGTTCTGTGCTGACCTTTCAAACTCTCCTTCTGTCTCTTTGTCACTCAGGTGTTCATCCGGGTACAAGACAGCAATGACAACCCTCCAGTCTTCTCACAGCCTGCCTATGATGTCAGTGTCTCTGAGGACGTACCAGTGGACATGGAGCTGCTGCGGGTCAGGGCATCGGACATGGACGAGCGTGCCCGTTTGAGCTTCTCCATCTATGGCAGTGTAGACCCGGCCAGTATGAGACTGTTCAGGGTCAATCCTGGTACGGGGGTTGTCTACACTGCAGACAGGCTGGACTATGAGGCCAGAACACAGCACATCCTCACTATTATGGTGAGAAGGGAGACATGGAAGAAATATGTGTTTGTGTACTTGGTTGGCTCTTACTGTGAGCCTGTGTGTGTGTGTGTGTGTGTGTGTGTGTGTGTGTGTGTGTGTGTGTGTGTCCCTGTGTTCCCTTCCAAATGATCCTCCTCTTGGCAACTACGCCTGCCTTACTTAATTTTAGCTGATTTCTTTCATTTATCGCCTCCTACAACACTATCCATATTAATCTCTCATGTCGCCTGATGCTGCTCCAGGTCAAGGATCAGGAGTTTCCATTTAATCGTGACCTGGCTCGTATCCTGGTGGCAGTGGAGGACTCCAATGATAACATCCCCTACTTCACAAGCACCGTATATGATGCTGTGGCCTACGAGTCTTCTCCCATAGGCACTTCTGTAGTGCAAGTGACTGCCCTTGACAAAGACAATGGGATTAATGGGCAACTCACCTATACTATGGAAGCAGGTGTGGTGCTATCTGACAGTATCTTGTTTTTATGCCTGTCTTTTCTCTCTTTTCTTTCACCTCTGTGAGTGGTATTTAATGCTTTGTCACAGGAGAACAAATTGGAATTGAAAATTGAGTTTTTTGTATTAACCGGTAAATGATGTTTTTAACCTTTTCGTTACTTTCAGGTAACACCGGCGGTGTGTTTGGCATAGATAATGCCACTGGCCTTATCTCCATTGCCAGGGACCTGGACCTCACCTCTGTGGGCTTTTACACCCTCACTGTGCGTGTCACTGACAGTGGATTTCCTCCATTAATGGCCACGGCTTCAGTTCGCATCTCCTTGATACTCTCTGACTTCTCCAAACCCAAATTCTCTCAGAAGGAGTATCAGGCTGAGGTAAAGGGATAGATGGGTTCGCTGGGGTGGGTCGTTGCATGGATAAGAGGGCTGGGAAGGGAGAGATTGATGTAATAAAGGAAGGTTGGGAAAATGGTAGTGAGGGGTAGATGGTAAATGTGTAGACAGCCATACAGCAGGTAAATTTCATCAAAGAAACTGTGCACATAAAATAGAAAATTGGTTAAAATCGCTGATGTCTGTGTGTGTATACAGATAATGGAGAACAGCACCATTGGAACATACGTGACCACCGTTAGCGCTCTCAGTCGCTCAGCGCTTACTTATGGTATCACCAGGGGCAACGAGGACTACTGCTTCTTTATTAACCATCATACTGGTGTAATCAGCACACGCAGACTGCTTGACTTTGAGGTTTGTTGATACCTGCGTTTTAATCCGTGAACACTCAGTGTTGTCATGATTCTTTTAGGAGTTACTAATATATGCACATAGAGGTTTAAAAAAGCACTTTTACACATTGTATTTCTTTGTTTTGGCAGCAAACAACATCCTACTTTCTGGTGGTGCATGCCTTGAGCATGGCTGGAGTGGAGGCCAGCACCACTGTCATCGTCCAGGTGGGGGACGTCAATGATAGCCCACCAGTCTTTCAACAGATCAGGTATTAGTGGCGGTTGACCTACTGAGGAGTATAGATTTGGCACTGACATGCTCCTATGCTGCTGAGCCGTGATGACTCCTGACAGCATGTAATTTTCTGGGGTGAGTAAGTGTAGCTTTCCTCTTTTATAGCAGTGTCCTCTTTTTACCTTAACAGGTACGTCGGTGCAATCAGTGAGGCTGCTCCAGTCAACAGTGTGGTTCTGGGAGAAGATGGTAACCCTCTAGTCATCCAGGCGACCGATAGTGACCGCAATCACAACGCCCTGCTAGTGTTCCAGATCATAGACGAGACCGCTCGCATGTTTTTCAGTGTGGACTCAGGGACTGGATCGATTCGGTGGGTGACAAGTGGAAAACAAATCAATTGCATCATTATTGAGGATGTCAATTCACCTGCTTAGAAACTGATTTATCTCATAATTTCTGGGGCAAATAATTATTGAATGTTTCTTATATTTTAGAACGATTGCCAGCCTGGACTATGAGACCTTCTCTGAGTTCCTCTTCAAGGTTCATGTTAGAGACAGTGGTCAGCCTCCTAGGAGTGCTGAGAGCCCAGCAGAGGTCTTTATAAAGGTAAGTAAATGACATATGAGTCAGCTTTCACTGCCTCACAAACCATTGTTGACTCACTTTGATTCCTATGTTGGATTTTCACTCTGTCTTAGGTGATCAACATCAATGACTCACCTCCAAGGTTCTCTCAGGACATGTACGAGGCAGTCCTCCTCCTGCCAACCTACATGGGAGTCGAGGTCCTGAGGGTCGAAGCTTTTGACCCCGATATGATCTCTGACGTCAGCCTTAACCCTGACAAGTCCACCACCCCCCTGCTAGTCTACTCTCTGGTGGACAGCAACCTGGAGCACTTCTCTGTGGGGCGCTACACTGGGGTTGTGACTGTCATTAATCAGAACCTCAGTAAAGACCGCTACCGCTTCAATGTGAAGGTAAGTTAATTGGCTGTTAATTAGTTGTTTTGTTATTTTTGCCAGGACAGAGAAAGCCATGCATGCTAAGTCTTTTTAAATACATTCTCTGCATTAACTGATTATGAGTCAGCTGTCAAATATATACAAATGACACCTCATTCTGCGCTGAGGATCGTTCTGTTTTTCTTTGTTTTAAGGTATGGGATGGACGTTTCTCCAGCATGACGTTGGTCACAGTGCTTGTCCGAGAAGCTATAGACAGTGGCTTTCTCTTCACCTTCCCGGTTTACTCCGCCTCCATCCCGGAGAATATACCCAATGTGACTGTAGTGACTGTTGTCAACACAGTCGGCCACCTCCTTAATGAGCCACTGAAGTACACTCTGCTGAACCCTGGTGGACGCTTCACAATTCGGCCGACCTGCGGAGTGGTGCTCACCACCGGTGTGCCTTTTGACCGAGAGGAGAAAGAGAATTATGAGCTGGTAGTGGAGGTCAGCAGAGAAGATGAGATACTGAGGGTGGCCAGAGTCACCGTACAAGTGCAGGTGAGTGTGGAAATCTGCATGTAAGAGTGTGTGTGCAGGAATACTATTTTTTTTGTACTATATCTTATTCCCAAGTTGCATGGACACCTTAATGAGTCTTACTTTTTGTTCAGTCTTTCAGTGTAGTTTTGTATCACACATAATGCTTTCTTTATGAAACAGCTTATTAACTCATTTAAACCCTTCTACAGTTGCAGCATTGTTCAGAACTTAATGATTAATTCTTGCCAAGTCCCAAAGTTCTCCACATCCTTAATATGCCACGCAGAAGTTTTTGTTTGATGTTCTGTTTTTCGTTTGATGCTTGATTTTATGTAAGGTGCACCTCTAATAAACATGATGCACTGGTTTTGAATTTTTCAGTATCTACGATGTGCAGTGGATTCAATGAAATGACTGAACATGCAGATAGAGAATTGTATGCTGTAAGCTACGCTTTTATTTTGTGGGAAAATAAAAGTGAAGATTTTAGTGAGAGTCTACACTTTACAGTTAATGTATATTTGTCATGTAGTGTGGTTATGTAGTGTGACTGATTGTTGCCAACACCAACAGTGATTACTGATCCTATTACCAAATGTTAAGGACTGAGTCTTTAAACCTTCAGTTGCCACCAGTCTTTTTCTTTAAATTCTTTACAATGACCCAGTTTGATTTTCCAAAAATAACTGTCCTTTCTCTAGGTGGAGGATGTGAACGACAATGCCCCAGAGTTTGTGAACCTCCCCTACTACGCTGCAGTGCAGGTGGAAGCAGAACCAGGATCATCTATTTTCAGGGTTTCATCCACTGACCAAGACAATGGTCTGAATGGAGAGGTGACTTACAGCCTGAAAGAGCAACACAGGAACTTTCAGGTGGGAGCTATATCTTTCTTGCTCTTAAGTGAAGTTAGGAGTTCTTTATTTTTTTGCTCCTCATGTTCCAAAATTGTGTTTATATATGCCATGTAGGTTAATCCTGTAACAGGAGAGCTGACCCTAAAGAGGTCCTTCGAGGCAGACTTATCTAACGCAGAGTACAAGGTGGTCATCGTGGCCACTGACAGTGGCTTCCCCCCTCTGTCCAGCGAGGTGGAGCTGCCTGTTACTGTCGTAAATAAAGCCATGCCAGTGTTTGACAAACCCTTCTATGGTGTCACTGTCAGAGAGGATGTGGCCATCTCCACCTCTGTCCTGTGTATCAATGCCACCAGTCCTGAAGGCCAGAATGTCATCTTTACCATCACGGATGGAGACCTTTCCCTCCAGTTTGACATTGGCTTCGACACAGGAATCATCAATGTGATTTACCCGTTAGACTATGAGACCATGCAGTACTACCGGTTAACAGTGAAAGCCACAGATACACTGACAGGGGCCAAGTCTGAGGTCGACGTGGACATTGTCGTGCTGGACATGAACGACAACCCGCCATTGTTTCAGAACACGTCATACTCCGCTGTGCTTGCTGAGAACTCCATGATTGGAACGACCGTGTTACAGGTGTGTGTGTATGGCTTTATTTACTGAGTTGGTCCAGTGTGTACACATACTGAATGATTGTTTGGACTTAAGGCCCACTCCAGCAGTATTATGGATGAATATTAAATGCCAAATTATTTATTTATAAGTAGATAGTGTGATATTTCCCTAGAAATTTCCCAGTGGAAGTTCTTGACCTTTAGCGAACAATAGACCAGTGCTGTTGCACTGAGGAACATGTTTGCACAAGACAATTCTAACATAACACATATTTGAATTCATTGATTTCTGCAAACTATTCTTGGAGGTGAGCCAGTCATCAAAATAGGTCACTGGCCTTATTTGACTATGTTATTGAATTTGTCAAGAATCAGGAAGCCAATGTAAGAATATTGGATAAATAACTATTCATTATGCATGAAATTAAACCTGGGCTTGCTTAGTGGCATTGTAGTATTGTTCACTATATAGATCATGCATCTTGGACATTGTGGGCCACTGGGGTATTATCATTCAGTAATTGACTTAAATCATTGATAAACTTAACACTAAATACAGGGTTTTTTTGTCCTCTACATGTAACAGTAGCTTTTTGACTATATTAAAAAGAGGAACATTTGTTTATTCGTAGCAATTCTTTTTGATATTGCAATTCAAAACAGTTGATCAGAGGAAGTTTTCCTTCCTCTGCCTCAACATGAAAATTACAATATTGAAATTATTAACATTTTTTCATGTTTCTGTTATTGATGAATGTACAGTATAATGCTCTACTTTTGTATTTCAAGTATTGTGCCTCAACAAAAAGGATCCTGCCAGATACTCAACCGAGTTTTTGATTATAGTTTTAGATGCAATTGTGCCCTGACAGTATCTCAGAGAAACCTGAAACTTTATTTCATATTTTAATCAGGACTCGGGTACTGTAGCTATGGAGTATGTCAGGGGGAGCAAACCAGACCATATCATGAATAATGCATGAGGTAATGCAAAGTTTAATGTTACTCTCTCTGTAGGTGTTTGCCCAGGACCAAGACTCTGAAAAGAACGCCGTGGTGAGTTATCAAATCCTGTCTGACATCTACAACAGCACCGACTACTTCAACATTGACAGTAACAGCGGACTGGTATTCACGGCACGCTTGCTTGACTATGAGCTCATCCAGCGCTACAACTTCATTGTCAGAGCGACGGACAGTGGAGACCCTGCCCTCAGCAGCGATGTTAGTGTCACTGTAACTGTTACTGACACAAATGACAACCCACCTAATTTCAGCCAAGCGCTATACGAAGCCTTTGTCAGCGAGCTGGCTCCCCGAGGACACTTTGTGACCTGTGTTCAAGCGTCGGATGCTGACATCTGTGATGCACATAGGCTGAGGTAAGAAAAAGAAAAGTTTTAAAAGGTTCTTGACTGGGTGTTTGTTATGTTTTGTACAAGTGATGATTAGAATTGATTACATGGCTCCCCATTGAAGTTGAATGTCTTTATAAACTTAGATTATAGAAAACAGTGCTCACCAGGTAATTTTGCTTTTGTGTTTGGGTTAGAAAAATATCATTTTCATTCCAACATTTATTTGTCTTTTTCACTAGCGATTTTGATTCAGCACTCCTAAAGAAATGTGGAAACTAGTGTTTCCAGCAGAATGACATTTTATACAATTGTACTCTCTCTTTTATTTGTCTGCAGGTACAGCATTCTCTCTGGGAATGAGAGAATGACTTTCATGATGGACCCCGATACAGGTGTGCTTAGTCTGTCTAATAAGAGGAGACAAGGCATGAAACTCTCATATCAGCTCAATGTGTCTGTGTCAGATGGAGTCTTCACCAACACTGCTCAGGTGAAACAACTTCTCAGCACTTATAATTTAGTTCTGTCAAATGATTTGTTCTTTTCTTAACCTTTGCAGTGTTTACACACAGCAAGCTGAGTGAACTTAGCAACCCCTCGCTTCAGATATATCAGATATTCATAGCTGTCTAGTTCGGCTGCACTTTTCTGCTGAGCAGCTAAGCTGGTGAAGTTGGAAGTTAACGTGTGTTGATGTCATATCAGAATTACTATGAGGATGAGCTGCCAACTGGAAAAAAATGTTCACATCTGTCTCTTAGTGGTAATAATAAGTGGGATGTTTGGGATATTTTTGGCTCTGAAATAAGAAATCTCTTCATATTAAACTTTAATGCTTGCATCTTGTAGCAATAACATGTCACTTCTTCTTCTAACATAAAGTAAACACAGCATACCTCCAGAGCAGCTTTAGTTTCATATCACACACCTTTTGATAACAAGTCTGATTCTCTTACTGCTGGTTTGCATGCCATCTTGATGTGATTGTATTCCACAAATCACCCAGTGATGATTACTGTGAAGGCATCAACAAAATGTCAGCAGACAATGAGGATTAAGATGATTAGATGCTGATTATAATGATAATGTTGGTGATTTCTAGGTGATTGTACGAGTCCTCGGAGCAAACCTGTACAGCCCTGTGTTCAGCCAGAGGTTCTACCTGGCTGAGGTCCAAGAAAATGCCCCCCCAGGGTCAAAGGTCATTCAGGTGAGTTCACCTTTTCACTACTCACAGGAAACTTTCTACATTAATAATGATGTTGTAGAATCTTGTAGTGACCAATTCAATCTGTCATCATTTCTCAAATCTCTGTACTGGACCTTCAGGTTCGAGCAACAGACGAGGACTCCGGGCTTTTTGGTCAGATCACCTACTCCTTCATCAATGACCTTGGGAAAACTCAATTCACCATTGATGCAGATGGAGTCATATCCACTGCCCTGAAGTTAGACAGAGAGAATCCTCTTAACAAGGACATGGTGCTGACTGTTATGGCTCTGGATGGTGGAGGTATTATTTTGAGCACTGAAACTGATTAAATGACAAAAGCCATCTTCAAATCAGCCAATATAAGACACTAAAAATACAAAAGAAGTCTTACCTGGTAATCTGGCAGCTAACACTCAGCTAACATTCAGCTAACATTGCTGTTTTAGGTAAATGCACTGTACTATACTGTAGGTGTTGCCTTTAAGATGATAGTTTTCATATAATAAGATCTCACACTCCTGAAAATGTATGAATATTTGAGCATATTCACATTACATTTGCACTGCATTGAGTGAAAGGACTTGTGCAGAATCACTAACAGTTAGTGCAGCAGTAGAATAAGCTCAATTTCCTCTAGTATTCATACTATACACTGTACTGTATTAAAGTACATCTGATAAATCCATACATTTATACCCTTTTATTTTTCCAGGACGTGCATCGTTCTGCACAGTACGAGTGGTTCTCGCAGATGAGAATGACAACGCCCCTCAATTTAGGGCAGTGGAGTACCGTATGAGCATCAAAGCAAATGTTGCCAAAGGTTCTCTGGTCACACAAATCCAGGCCACTGACCCTGATGCTGGGTCTAATGGACGGATAACCTATTCCCTTTACAGCGAGGCACGCCTATCACTGGTTGATGTGCTGGAGGTCAGTGCATTTTACTCTAACTAACTGTACTGAAACCAGCATGGATTATCTTTTAACCAGATCCAACCCTCAACAGATTTTATTTAATGAGGGTCAACATTATTAAAACTCAATGTTAGGCTATAACCCTGATTTGCCATTGAGAGATATTGTCAACTACGACTCTTAAGATTTAAGTTCCATTACAAATATTCAAAAAAGTGAAGACTATTGTCTCTAAACTTAATTGAAATTAAATTGTGATTTTGCCGGTACCCAGGTGGAGCCAGACAGTGGCTGGATGATGACTAAGAGCACTGTGGACCACCTCCAGGGGACTGTGCTGTCCTTCTTTGTCAAAGCCACAGACTGCGGTTTGCCAGCCAAACACTCCCTGGTGTCAGCCTTCATCCACGTTGTCCCCCCAGACGCGTTTGTTCCCTCCTTCAGCCAGCCTCAGTACTCCTTCACCATTCCAGAAGACACAGCAGTAGGAACAGCCCTGGGGTCTGTGTACATGGGCCCTGGACAGACCGGGTTCTTCTCTGCAGTCGGAGGAGAGACGCTCGACAGCAACCAAGGAGGGACCTTCCTGGTGGAGAGGGAAACTGGTCTGATCCGTTTGGTCAAGCCTCTGGACTACGAACAGGTCAGCATCTTTCGCTTCAAGGTCGCAGCAACAACAAGAAGAGACCTGATCGAGTCTGTCTCCACTGTGGACGTGGAGGTTAAGGTTGGTGACTCAATTAAACATAGAGCCCCTTAGCCTTTTGTGTACTATTGTTTAAATGCTGTTTTTTCAAGTGTTAAATTAGATAATGAGGGAACTATAATTGCATGTTGCATTATTTTTTCAGTCTAATTTATTCTTTGTTGAGCTGAATCATTGAACTCATTTTGCAGATTCTAGACGTGAATGACAACATGCCTGTGTTTGAGACTAACACCTATGTAGCAACAGTGATGGAGGGGATGCCAATAGGGACAAGAGTGGTCCAAGTGCGTGCACTCGATCCAGATTGGGGGTCCAACGGACAGGTGGGTAACAGTCAAGTTCAACTGACACAAAGCACTTTGTTCTTTTTGCTACAAAAGTGTTGCAATTGCTTTGAAAATCTATGTATCTTGATTTTATTGCAGGTAACCTACAGCCTCGGGTCTCTGCTCACCTACAACTTGGACCTAACAAAAGATGCTCGCTCCTTCAGTGCCTCTTTCTCTACGAATTCTTTCTTTGCCATTGACAGTAAAACAGGCTGGATCACCACAGTGAGTCAGATGGACCATGAGGCCTGCTCCAGCTACAGCTTTGAAGTAGTGGCCTCTGATCTGGGGGAGTTACAGTCTCTCTCCTCCACCACAGTGGTTACCATCACTGTGTCGGACGTTAACGACAACCCGCCGCGGTTTGAGAGAGAGCTCTACCGGGGTGCAGTAAAAGAGAGTGATCCCCTTGGTGAAGTCGTGGCAGTTCTGAAAACTAAAGATCGGGATGGCGCTGACCAAAACCGCCTAGTCAGCTTTTACATCACTGGTGAGGAAACTATGAGAACACCAACATAGTGTAGCTGCAGTAATATCCTCATGCAGTGAGCTGAGGTTGGGTTGCATAAAAAAATATTCATTGGCCTAATGGGGTTTCTATTATTAAAGGTCAAGTTTTAAATTAATTTGAACTCAAATGTCAAACATGACTAACCTTTCCTTTTTTTAATATTCCATTGTAATTTTAACATTATATGGTATGTATTTTACAACACAACATTTCAAGCAAGGTTGAGAAACCATTACTTCAATAACATACAAAATAGGTGATACAAAAATGGGTAGAAAATAAAGTTTGCATTATATAGTTTTGAATAGAACCAACCAACCCATGAGGGTTTCATTAATTCATGGTGTTTTGGACTTTAAGTTTAATTGGTGAGGTCGTTCCTACTTGTAACACACAAATATCTGAATAAAAAGGGAGTCTTTACAGTCTGCTGTACCTAAAGTTAAGGCCTCCATACATAGAACACCACATTTGCAAGGAACTTTAAAGTGATTCCTGAAAAACAATGTAAAATTTTCAACAGAAACAATTGCAATGTAGCTGTAGCAGTCTTTCACAGACCCATGCATGACTTTGCATGCCCTCCGTTTTTACGGGAGTAATAAAATAACATGTGAGGCCTCTCCAGTAAAACTCTCACCTTGACACTGAGCTTGCTGTTTTCTATTCACATAACTCTATCTGATAATGACTAAGGATGATATAAATTGCCCTTGTGTTGTGGCATTTAAAAATACTGATTGGCCTAATGGAAGCCATGTAATAAAAGGTCAAATTTTGAAACTCTGAAAGGCCATAACTGCTACATCACTGGTTTGGTTTACACTATGATGATAGATGTTTGTTGATTGCGCCAAAGGGTACCTGCATCATTTTTGTGTGTGTATGTGTGTGTGTGTGTGTGTGTGTGTGTGTGTGGATGGGCGGGGAGCTTATGTTCATTCATCTTGTGAATGAATAAGTCTTCCATTTTCACACGTTTGTCACAATACATCTTCTCATCTTTCTTTGCTGTCAGCATTCTAATCCTCATCTTTGTAATCTCCAGGCGGAAACCCGCGGGGCGTGTTTGGCTTGGCCCTCGTGCAAGGGGAGTGGAAGGTTTATGTGAGTGGTCTACTGGATCGTGAGCAGCAGGACTGGTACCTGCTCAACATCACAGCCAGCGATGGCCTATATGTCGCCCGCACTGCAGTGGAAGTTACCGTCATGGATGCCAATGACAACAGCCCCATCTGCAACCAGGTCAGGGATAAAGACAAATGGAAATGGGCAAAATTAAAACCTGCAAAGCAAACAAACACAGAGGAGACTGGGGAATGTAGCAGGATGAACTGCTATGTCAGTTTACTATTTTATGATCACATTTTCAAAATGCTAACAGAAGGGCAGTAAAGTACTATGATTGCCTTTTTATGTCTCATTATGAAGTAATTGTCTTTCTCAGTAATTTGCTTTTTGTCTCCAAGCTAACTACATTCCAGTTGATGTTGTATTGGAAAAATAATACAGAAATAATACATTCCTTTTGATAATATAATAATGGGTAAGTACTGGGATAGTGAAAAAAGTAGACTTTGTTAAAATGGTTGAAAAGTAAGTCAGTCATTTATTATTTATGTAAAATGAATCATTTCAGTGTTATTGTGAAGCCCAGTAAATTGAACTCTTTTGCCTCTTTCACACATAGTTCCTGGGATACTACTAAATTACTAGGATAACCTTTCAGGCACCACTAGTGATATTCACTGTTCACACATGCAGCTACATTCATTAACATTTCCATCTTGCGCCTTTTCACACCTGCTATGGCAATGCCGGAATAGATGGGCAAGGGACAGTCCAGCAGATGGAGGTAACGCAACACTTACGGATGCCAACTCCCATAAAACTCAACAGAAGAAGAGGGTGAAACTCACGAAACTCAAATCAAACTTTTAAACTAGGCAGTCCTGATCAAATATTAATCAAAATGATGTTACTGCATTGCCTATTTCTCGCCTCAAATTTTTTCAGAAACACATTTTAGTGTACTGTTGAGCCGTAAGATGACAAAATTTGTGACGCAGCCACCGTGTTGAAAGCAGACGAACCAAAACCAAACACCACCCAACTCGCAGCACATCACCCACACATGAAGTCTTGTGATTGGTTTGCTCGGTCCATATGAAAACATCTTTCATCAGACGGACATAACCCTTTACATGCTTGCTCTTGCAATGTTACTGCTCTCATTCACAACACAGCCGTACCGGCATTTTCCCTGAAATGTTAGGTCTTGAGGTGGGAATATCCATCCCCTCCCATTTACACTTGACTCCATGCAGGAAATGTTCCTGAACATTTCAGGGATAGATTGCCTGTGTGAAAGGGGCTTTTGTTTAGGTTATTTTTCAAAACTAAACACATGCATCATGAAGGAATGAATAATTCATTCATTTGTTAATTTTTTAAATTATTACTATATTTACTATAAGTCATAGCAGTATGATGACTAGTCCCATATGTGATTACTTACTAATTTAAATATTAATCAAATGAAAACCTCCAATAACATTCCACAAAAAAATGTAATTTTAAAACTTCAAAGTGCTTCCAAACATTATCATTGTGGAGACAATATACAGTATCATACAGTGTTGATTTTGTATTTGACAAAGTTTCAAGAATGAGTGGAGGCTCCAATTCCCACAAAGATGAACTTAATCTTGGGTAATTTTAAGGGTGGCTTAGCTCAGAAAATTATTGTATTGAATAATGTTAAAATTAGCATATTCATGACTTTGTAAGGAAATTAAAATCTGGAGCTGCAGTAGTAAAACAGGATTTATTCAGTTCAAATATTGATTCTCATTCATTTGAACAAATAGTCTCTGTACTACAGTCTACTTCAGGGGATGTACTGTAACCTATAAACTAGCTTTGATAATTGCATTATACTCACAGTTAAAAGGTGATGGGTTCTTACAAAAATGTCAGTTTGCTTATAAATTATATGAATCAGTGATAGAAACTAGAAGCTTTAGCTTATTGTGCCAGTAGTAGTGGTACAGTCAGTTGTAGAAATGACAGTAATGGCAGTAACAGTTCATGGACTAGTGCCACTTCTGCTACTAGACGTAGTATAGTCATGTTAGAAGCTGCACAGGAAGCATTAGTGATAATTACCGTGGTAATAGGAGTAGTAGAGGTAGCTGTAGCTGGGTAGTGCTAGTAAAACCTGTGGTGTTAGACTAGTGATAGGAGTTGTTTTATGTGTAGCAGTAGTATTGATAGAAGCTGTGTAGTAGCAATACTTCTAGCATTAGAGCCATGTCAGGTATGCTAGTGTAATCAGTATTATCAGGAAACGCAGTGATAATTGTTTGATGACCAATATTTGAATACTTTTAGGGATGCAACAAACTGTTATTTTCAATTAATGATTTAACAGTTTTATCTATAAAATGGTAGAAAATAGTGTAAAAATCACAATTTTTCACAATCATAATTTCCTATAGCCCAAGGTGACGTCTTAAAATCACTTGTTTAGTCAGTGGAGCAGTGTAAAAGACAACAATATTCACTTTACAAAGATTTAAAACATTGAAAAGCAGCAAATCTACTTAGATGATTAAACAGTTATCAAAATAATTGTAGATTAATTTGCTCGATAAATAGACTAATAGTCTCAGCTCTAAATTGTTTATAATCATGTACAGGATAACTCTGATGTGACAGAGTACAAACAGCAGGGTGGGGTATGATGCATTGTGCTTGGACATACTACAGTAGATTTACTATAGTGCATTGGTATTGTGTATTGGTGAAAGAGTGAGGTCACCAAGTTCCTTTCTAGAGACAGTCGCCACCAGCAATAGTGGCAGCTAGGGGAAGAAAAGAGCACTTAACTCTGCTGTGCTCGTTCTATCAGCAGAGATAATGGATGCAGTGCAGAACAGTTTGTGTTTTTTGATGTATTGGATAGATGGGTTTTTTTTGTTTTGTTCTGTTTTGTTTTTTCACTGTGCGCTTATATATATGTGTTGGTTTGTTGTGCCAGGCGGTGTATAGCGCCTCTTTTCCTGAGGACATTCCCACTAACAAGGGCATTCTGACAGTGGGCGCAACAGATGCTGACTCAGGCTCCAGTGCTGAGATCCAATATTCACTATTTGGCATCGGGGTCGAAGATTTCTACATGGATGCAAACACTGGTACATTCAATTAATATTTGTCTTTAGGTTTTGTCTGATCAAACAGTACAACACACCATAAATTAAACACACAGCTTAATTTATTTTTCTAACTCTTGTGCTACCTCTCCATTTGTACCTAAGGTGAGTTGCGTACAGCCACTGTCATGGACCGAGAAATGACATCCACCTACAAACTCATTGCCCAGGCAACTGATGGAGGAGGGTTGTTCTGCCGCTCTGACATTTCTCTCAGGGTGTTGGATGTGAATGACAATGCACCCTCTTTCTCCTCTACTCATTACCTGGCTAGTGTATATGAGAATGCCGCCCCCAATGCTTTGCTTACCCGACTACAAGCCAGTGACCCCGATGAAGGTAAGGTGGTATGATGTAACACATCAAGCAAAGCCAATGATGAGAGCAGAGGGTTTTCTAAATTGTACATGAGAAAGACCATGAGCATTATTATATTGTGTATGCATCACATACAATTTGTGCGTAATCTACCATTACTCTTTGTTCAGAAAGATGATTTCTATGAACACGAAGAAGAACATTTTGGCATATTAAGTCTTGTGTGTGCATGAATGTGTCCTCTAGGTCTAAACCGTACAGTGGTCTATTCTTTGGTGGATTCAGTCAATGGGTTCTTTTCCATCGACCCAGTATCTGGGATGGTAATACTGGAGAAATCTCTGGACAGAGAGAGCCGAGACTCATATCGGGTTCGTGTCCAGGCCACTGACCAAGCTGGGCAACAGGGGGCACTGTCCTCACAGGTTGGTGGGAAGTCCAAGTGACTTCATTCAATCGAATTTGTATTTTTTCCGTGCTATCCAGTAAATCTAACTATAGTAAAAGCTATTCCCCACACATTCATTAATAAATGTGGAAAAAAATAAAATGCACTTATGAATATTATTGAAATTCACAATGAAGACAAAGCTTAGGAAGACATTTATATTTTAGGTGATATAATCAGGGTTTTCTGAATAATTAAATCAGATAGAGAGTAATTAACTCAGCTTCTGGGTATTTAAGATCAATGACTAATAATTTCTAAAACTCAAATTAGATATTATTTTTAATTAAATCATTTAAACACAATAATGTAATTAGAATTCATACACTACATATTAAATTGCAGATTAGTCAGCCATGGAGTCATCTACCTGGTAATCTGCTCTGTATTTCTGTCCATACGCCTGAATAAAGAAAAGCCAATGAATAAAAACATGTTGTTTACTGAAGAGATCAGATAAAGACCCCAGTAGATTTTAATTAAGATAAATACCCATCAAATTGTGCATCGGGGTGGAATAGGAAAGATAGGGAAGGTGACAGTTTCAGAGGCAGCGCAGAAAAGAGGAGGAATAGACCATAAGATTGGCTGAAACAGTGTTGGCACTCTCACACACACACACTCTCTTTTTTTAGATCCTTTTAAAGGCTGCCAGAAGAAGCCATAAATACAACCTGAAAATAAACCCCGGGCAAAAGTGTAGCAGGTGTTGCTTGTTTGGACTCTTGGATGAAAATCTTGCTGTTTATGTTTAGAAGTTCACTGTCCATGGTGCTGATGCTGCTGGGTATTATTATTTTTAGCAGTAGCTCAGTAGTATCATTATCACTGCTACTGTAATACAAGCAGAAGTAGTTGGAGCTGTAATAGAAGCAAATGCAGTGGCAGTAACAGTAGTGGTACCAAGAGTTGTAGCAGTATTTGTAGTAAGCACAGTAATATAACAGCAGTACAGGTAGCAATACTCTTAGCACTAGTGGCATCCCACTTGCATTTAGTGGAACTGGGATCATGTGTGTCTGATCAGTGACCCAGTATCATTATGCTGCTTGCCCCCAAAGACTAGTGGGATAGCTGGTGAGCAGCTTGTGAACAACCTCAACCCCACCAAACCGACACTAGTCCCAAATGTAACAATTTGTACACCTGTTCATCCATCCATCCTCTATACCAGCCTATTTATATTTCTAATACCAAGATGTTTCCATTTTTAACCTTATACTTAATCCTAATCTCTAAACCAATAAACTATAAACAGCTTTAAAGAGATGCCTAAACATAGCCACTCTTCAAAAAATGTTTTGGACATATGACAGTTTTTGCACATGCATGCAATGGGGAAATATGATGACTGAGCTGCTAGAATGAGTATATATTTTTTTATTAAGAGACAAAGTACAATAGAAATAAAAATCAAAAGAACAGAACATAATCAGAAATCAAAAGACACATATCTTAAACAAAAAGCAACAAACATCACACAAAAAACACAAAATCCATCCTCATATGAACAGACTTATAACGTGGATCACCAGACCTAAAAAGAAATAAAAAAGGAATACAGAGTCCTAATTCTCATATCCAAAATAATGGCATTATTATGTACAAAACTGGTAAACAACCTTGCAGGATGATTACTCAAGGCAAATGATCAAATTCATGCAACATACAGTACACGAGATTCACAAAGTGCATTCATAACATCCGTCAGCAACAAAAACATCTTCATTTTTTCAATATGTTTTTTAGTATTTCTATTAGTGTTTGCAATATGTTGTTCCAAAATAAAATAGCATTAAGAAGCATTCTAGATTTATTAATATTCAGGGAATCCACCCCAGCAGCTTTAAGGATAAACACTTTCTCTGACAAAATAATAAGGTTGGCAATATAAGTGTTTCTGTGACACCACAGCTTTATTTTAAAGCCTGTGTTTAGAAGTTCCCTCCAAAAGCAGAAAACACCATGAAAAAGTGAACCTTTTACTCGGAATCCATTAAGCAAAAACAGCATTTATGTAACTCTGTAATTCCACAGATCTTTTGGCCAAAACATGCTCTCTCAGGTTTTGGTGGTCATTTCGATTGATTCCTTCCTTTAGTGTCTTTGTTCGAATTTATGTTTGTGGGCCCGCTGTCCATGGTGCTGAAACTGAGCTTCCAGGCAGGGAGCTCTTCAGAAACATGAATTGATAGGGAGTCCTGTTACAGTCTTTTGTGTCTCCGTTAGGTCGATTTGACCATTTTGGTCCTGGATGTGAATGACAATGCTCCAGTCTTCCAGAGGAGGGACTACGCTGTTACTGTGCCTGAGGATGTTGCCGTGGGAACTGAGGTGCTACGAGTGTTGGCGACTAGTGCTGACATCGGACCGAATGCTGAGATCACTTACAACATCCGGTCAGGCAATGAGTTAAAAAAGTTCACCATAAACAGAAACTTGGGTAAGTAGAGGCCCATCAATATTGAATAGAAAGTCATCTTTGTTTTCCTTTACTACAAAATTAAAAGATTAGTATGAATAGTGTGTGTTTGTGAGTAATATATTATGAATACCTTGTAACATGTCTGAGTGTTTGTCCATGCACATGCATATATTGCATAACACTATTTGTATGTTTTAGGCTCTATTTCTGTGGCTGATGATTTGGACTTTGAGGTGTGTAAGGACTACTACCTTACCATTGAGGCCTGGGACAGCGGGGACCCTCCTCTGAGCACCGCTACCATGGTAACCATTGAACTCATGGATGTTAATGACAACGCTCCTGCCTTCAGTCAGGACATCTACAATGTTCTAGTCAGCGAGGATGCATCTGTTGGGCAGACAATTACAAGGGTAACATTTGGTCTTAATTTGTTGTCCACCCTTATCTTTTCCTCTCAACACTTTGTTTTTGTTAAGTTTCATTTTCTCTCTGCATGTGTTTTTTTTTAGGTATTGGCAGAGGACCTGGATAGCCAAGTGAATGGGCGAATCACGTACTCTATTCTGAAAGGTGACCGTAGTAACCACTTCTGGATTGACCCTGTGACAGGACTCCTCAAAGTCAATAAACGGCTTGACAGAGAACTAGTAAGGATGCATTTTTAAGTACAATATCTCATAAACAATCAATAGTAATTTTATGGTTCATGAGCACAGCCAAGACAGAAAATTCCAGGTCCACTCAATGTGAACATCCAATAAAGTCTCATATTATGCAAGGATAATAGTGCGTGCCATATTGCCTAATACATACAGATGCTATGGCATTCACATTCCCCCCTGTTTCGTCTAGATATCCAGGTACTCTTTGTCAGTGCAGGCGTTTGACAGTGGCTCTCCTGCCATGTCCTCCACTGTCACCATTAACATCGACATCTCCGACGTTAACGACAACCCTCCTGTCTTCACCCCGCCCAACTCCACAGCTGTCATACAGGTAACAGTCTGTGAGTGTTTGCTTATGTATGTGTTTTTTTTCTTTTGCTAGCATCATCTCAACTTCCCTCTGTCCATAATTCCAGCTAAACCAAGCTGCTGGCACCACCTTGCTGAAGCTGTCAGTCAGTGATAAAGACTCCTCTAGAAATGGCCCTCCCTTTGAGTTTCGCATTGTTTCTGGAAATGAGGGAAGTTTCCTCTCCCTGGACCAAACTGGAACTCTGAGGTCCAACCGTGTGTTTGGCCCTGAAGCCCCCAGAGAGTTCACCCTTGAAATCCAGGTAAGGGACAGATGTTTGTTCTTAAACCACTATTTCATCAGGAAAAGTTGACTAACAAATACACTTTGTCAGTTACACACAGTCACCACTGGGAGCCGCCCATTACTTATAAACTCTCTCACTGTTAACTGCTAAATCAGGCTATTAGAGTCTGGGGTTTATAGAGCAGCCTTTTACAAATTTATTTCTGTAATGGAGAAGCTATTAACACCACTAATGTGATGGCATAAAAGTAGGATCCTAAAATATTGACTGCTTTAAATCAATATGCTTTTTTCAAGTTCTAACCACAGGGATGTCTATATTTTTTGTTTCTGTGTGTTTTTAATATTTCGTCATGGAAATGCCATGAGAATGAGAGTCTGAACATCAAAAGACCATAAAACAATCTTATCATATGACCTTCTTTAGTGTTCTATAACAATCTTTCATCATCTTCCCCAGTAAGAAATTGTGTTCATATGCAACCAGCAGTAATAAATTAAAATTTAAAGTTTTTAACCTTAAATGGTTTTCTTAATATTTCAGCAGAACTTTACTTTTGTTTCTTTGATTTGCGTTATTGAAAATGTAACCTTAATTTTGTCTCGGTCTCTTAGGCAAGGGACTCTGGTAAACCACGTCTTACCTCTTCTTCCTGGGTATTTCTGAGGGTCATTGGGAACAGTCAGTACAAACCAGCCGTCTCTCCCCTGGAAATCTTCATTGTCATGGTAACAGATACCTTCCAGGGAGGCCCAATAGGTCGGATCTATGCAACGGACCGTGACCCCAATGATGTGTTGTCATTTACCCAGAGGCTTCAGCCCAAGAGCATGTTTAAGATCAGCAGACAGGATGGCAGCATTGTGGCTCTGCCAGGCCTGGAACCTGGCAGGTACTTATATATATACTCATATGGAACATTTTCTTTTAAAATACATTTTGGTGCATCACAGAGTTCACATGTGCCTGTCCTCTCTGTCATCAGATACCAGATGAATGCTACAGTGAGTGATGGACGTTTCGCTGTGATAGCTGATGTGTCAGTCCAGGTCGAGCAGGTGACAGACGTGCTGCTGCGTAGTGCCCTGACCTTACGTTTCAGCTCCCTGTCCCCGGAAGACTTGCTTGGTCGCTACCTCAGCCAGATCAAACTAATGTTACGGGGACTAGCTGGCTGGAAATGGTCACCGGGACAACAAGATCCCCTCCACATACTTACTGTACAGCCAGTGATGGGGACATCTGACGTCGACTTACTTCTGGCCATGGAGAGGCCAGAGACATCGAGCTCTGGACGGATGGGTGGCTTCTACTCTCAGCAAGAAATGGCCGGAAAGCTGGAGGAAGCAGCAGCGCGGGGCCAGATTCGGGGTGTCCTAGCTGGGGCAATGGCGGTGAGCAGTGCTTGCTCTGGGGAGCTGGATTGTGGGGACAGGGTGTGTGAACAGACACTGGTGATGGAGGGTGGCTCACTGGTCACCTACAGCACAGAGAGGGTCAGCATGGTGTCACCAAGGTTCAGCCGTACAGAGACCTGCACCTGCCCTGGTGAGCACTGAATTCACACTTGTATTTGAAATGTTACTCACATACTGTACATACTGTACACAATACTGTTTATAAAAAGATAAATCAGATAAATAAACACACTGAGAGATAGACAAACCAACAGCAAAGATAAACAACCAACAGAAGATAAATCAACAGAGAGAAAGACAGACACTATAGATAGATACAAATATCTTTACATACATTAAATAATACAATAAATTTAAAGGATTGTTTATTTTGCAGACATATTCTAACTCCATTAATGTATTATTTTCTCATTTTCCTGTATCTACACCTTTCCAAACAGGAAGGACATGCCAAACCCCTGTCGAGCTTTGTGAAGGTCAGTCCTGTCCAGCAGACATGCAGTGTGTTCGCTCCGGTCCTACAGCGCCATCTGTCTGCCAGTGTCAGCCTGACAGGCTAGATGAGTGTGCAGGTATGATTTCATCCTTATTTATGCTTGAAATCTGGACCACTGCTGTATATGGTTTGATTATGTGTCTGTATTTGTCTTGTCTGTCTCTAAATTGAAGGCCTCTTATTTTAATCCTGTGCCTCTATGTTTTGTGAATCTGTAGGCCAAACCTCTCTGAGTTTCTCTGGAAATAGTTACATCAAGTACAGAGTGACAGACAGCGGCCAGAGCGGAGAGATGAGGCTCGGCCTGAGAATCAGAACACTTCAGAGAAGAGGAGTAATTATGTTCACTCGCGTTAACCCCTGTACCATGCTCAAGGTAAACACATTTACATTTAATTGCTACACTTTACTGTATTGTTTCTCAATGCCAAATCCACCCAGGAAATGGTGTTCTTTATTTCAGTAATTGCATCATTTTAAAAGATACAATTATTTTCTCTTTTTGTTCACAGATTGAAGGGGGTCGACTATGGTTCCAGCTGGACTGTGACAACACCCTTGGCATTATGGGTATCTCTGGTAGACCAATAAATGATGGCCTCTGGCACGCTGTAGCCTTGGAGCTGACTAGGAACTACACCCTCCTTTCATTAGATGACAGCTACGTGGAGCGCCGCCGAGCAGCCAGAGCACCTGTTCGCCTTTGGCCTCTGGCCGCAGATTCCTCCTTCTTCTTTGGGGCCCAAGTGAGGCCACCAAATGGGCAAGGTGAGAGGCCAAGCCCAGGGCCAAGGAGAAACCAGGGAGGGCCAGGACTCGGTGACCGTGGGGCAAGGGACCCACCGAGAGCCCAGGACGGTTTCCAGGGCTGCCTAGGCTCACTGATGCTGAACGGTAACGAGCTACCACTCCAGAATAAGAGAAGCCGATACGCTGAGATAGCCGGGCTGAGTGAGGTCAAGTTGGGCTGCGTGCTTTATCCAGATCCATGCGTCAGCCAACCCTGCCTCAATGGAGCCATCTGTAGCAGCCTGCCCTCTGGAGGTCTGTGTAGATAACAGTGTGAATGTGTGTGGGTGTCGTGTTGTTGTATAAACAAATAGCACTGCATGCAAATTCAGTCTGTTACAGCATTATCATTTTTTTGCATAATTTTAGTTTGATGCAGTAGAGACTATCAGCTTGTATATATATATATATATATAGTCTGTATTGTGCTTAAATACTCATAAATGAAAACATATGTTATCAACAGGATTTAATATAATTTATTAACATTCATAATTATGCACATTATTATTTGACACATTTTGAATCTCTCCTATAGGCTTCATGTGCAGTTGCAGTGCTGGCTTCACTGGGGGGCGCTGTGAAATTGAATTGACATCCTGCATGCCAAACCCATGCCAGAACGGTGGAGACTGCAAGCCTGTAGGCAGCGCATTCTTCTGTGGCTGTCCTAGAGGACTCGGGGGACTTATGTAATATAAAATAACCTGCAATCTCACACACACATACACACACACCTTAATTACTAATTGTAAAAGCAGTGTTGACAAATGAAGAGTATGCAGAGTATGTATTCAATGACAGTCAGGGGGGTGATGATTTCGACACATTAAAAATCTGCATCTCCCTTCTCATACACACTCACGCACAGAACATGTGTAGGACTCGGCAAAAACACACACACTCATTAGCTTGCATTAGCACCCCAGAACCCACTGTGTTGTTTTAGTTGTTACAGTGTGAGATAATTAGTGTTTCTAATTTAATTCAGCATAATTTCAGTTGAAAACCCTGTGATCATTCTCAAGCTGCCTTCTTAATTACAGCTCAGTAATTGCCTTTGAAATAACCTCTGCTCATGTTGTGCTTTGGTTGTTCAGTGGAACCACCACTAGGGAGCACTTCTCCCTCAAAGGAGAAGACAATTTTGCTTTTTTTTTTTTTTTTTTAATGCTTTTGACAAAAATGTGAAAATGTATTTGATGTAGTTGGAGTAAATCATATTTGGCTTAATAATACCAAATATGAAAATGAAACTGTTTTTTTCTTTATCAGGCAGCAGGTTGTTCAAATCATTATCAGTTAATGGTAAACACAGCTGGCAACCATCGCTACAGCAAATACTATATTCTGCCACAAACACACAGAGCCACAAGCTGTTGAGTGTAATTGGCTTTGAAATTGTTTTATTTCCTGCTGATTGATAAATAATAATATTAGACTGAAATATGTGCATGTAAATAACAATAAAATAAAGTATATTAAATTGGAAATACTATAAAATCCATTTTCAAAGCTAAACCTTAGAAATACAACCAAAGTAGAACACAACATGCTGAATTCATGAAGTGCGTTAATTAGGATGTACAGTATTCATTTTCTAAAATATTCATGAGCGGATATCAATGGCTGATATATCCGGGCCTTGTTAAATGAAACTGCATATGCTTAATGACTTCCTCTACTTTTATCATTTAAAACAAAACTTTCAACAGTTATAAAAGGAAGCTTTCTGCAATACTCAGAAAATGATTTTTCTTCTTACATCCAAGGCCAACTCTTCTACAGTGTTTTGAAAATCCCATCAAGAAGAAGTAATTGAAAAGAGAAATACATGTATTTTTTCTATTTCTATCACAGCAGGGCACCATGTTTGAAATGACAAGCTTAAGATGAGCGTGCATGTGTGTGAAGTAAAATGACGTTTTTGATTTTTCTTTCAGAATTTAACATCTTTATCTAAGAGTATGAGTACCTATGTGTGTCTGTTTCTTTAAACCAGAGCTATATAAATGAGGATAATAGGGCATCCATGAAGATAATCCCTTCTTTTAGCAAAAGAAAGGCCCTATGAAAAGATGATCTCTCCAAAGTGTTTTCTTTCACCCTTTTTAACTGTAACACTTTCATCTTTTATTCTCCTCTTTCAATTTGATACAAATCATCTTTACCGCTCTCATGCATAACAATTTATTTGTCTTTGCCTCTCTGCAGATGTGATGAGGATGTAGATGAGTGTGACCAGGATGAGTGCGGGAATGGAGGAGAATGTGTCAACACATTCGGGTCGTTCTACTGTAACTGCTCAGAAGGGTACGAGGGTCAGTTTTGTGATGATCAGACGCCTGGTGATCTGGGGGATGACACGCAGGTATAGTCAGTTTGCTTCTAATTGGACAACTCAGTGAAACTGTTGAGAATTTTGAGTGTGCCGTGGCCTCCCAGAAGGTTTATACACCAGCTTGGTATCTTTGTCTCTGCAGTAGATGAATAAAAGTGTGGTAATGGGTAAATCATAGTTTCTATTTGAAGTTGTCACAGTCTTGACTTTTCTTTTCACCCTGTATACCTTATATATGTAGTGCAAGCCCAATTAATGTTGCATATTGTGAGAATGAAGGTGCTTTCATTATTCCCTAGAAGACTGTAATTAGCAGAAAAGTAACCATAGTTGATAAAACCTATCAGGCTGCTTTCACAACCAATGGATACGTTAGCTTTGTTTGTTGTTTTAAAGGACATTTGAGGGTTGTCTATTGCTAGAAATAAAACTCAATAAAAGTGGAGATGACTCGCTACATATTCTATCACAACACAAATCTGTGGAATTATCATTATCATTTCCTCCAAACTGCAAGACCAGAAATGTAATTGTTCTAATCCTTTGCAGTGCTCAGTGTATGATATAATGAAGTCTCACATAATCTTATTTTTACACTGGGAAAAAAGTTAATTAAACAAAAGATGATTTCTGTCATAAAACATTTGTAATGCTGATGGCCTTTGCAATGTGTGATCTGTTCATTTGCATTGATGTCCTTACAGAGTACGTCTTGGTGATGAACAATCAACTGCACTGTATGTGTGCCATCGCATATGTACTGTATATTTACTACAGTTCTCACATGGCTCCCTGGATAATTTAAAATGATCTGTATTCACAAGAAAAAGCCTGATTTGTCCCTTGACATTTGTTCTTTTTAGGGATAATCTACATTTTTATTATTCAGCAACATATGCAGAGTTTTCTCAACAAGTGTGTTATTGTTCTTTGAGTGAATGGAAATGAATACTAAATATGAAAATTGCTTTGCTCCCACCAGGCAATGATGGTGTATGCATTATTTTCATTTGGAATTGAAAAAAAAAACAGTTTTTATGATCTTTCTCCATATTTGCCACAGGCGGAGCCCCTGTCTTACGTCGGACCAGGAGAGATCATTGGAATTGGGGTCCTTGTCTTTGTCATCATTCTCCTCCTCATACTCTTCATTGCCTTTAGGAAAAAGATCAAATTCAGGAAAGACTCAGTCCCGGGCTCAGGGACTCAGGCTGTGATGGGAGTCTCAGCTATTTCCACAGAAACCAGCTATATGCTGCACAAGACTGGCATGGGGGCAGAAGGGATTGAGTTTAAAGCAGTGCGTGTGTCAGGTTCACCAGGGGCCACAAGCACCTACGGTGAGGTGGGAGGCAGCACTGTGGGCCCTCCTCAGGTCATGGTACGTCCGACTGCCCACTCCCCTCTACCAGGAGGACTCAGCAACCAGGGCATGAGGAGCAGGGATGGTGACAAGACCACTTCCAGTGAGGGCAGTCAGGTATGCAAAAGTGTGCTTTGGCATGTAGTAATGATTACAGTTTATTTACTTGTCTCCTGTATTATAACATGACCCGCACCTTACAGAACTGTCATAACAATGTCAGCTAAAATAACAAGAAAATAATTTGATAGAGCTTAGCAACATTGAAAAATGCAAAGCAAGTTGAGTTGTTGTATATAACAGAAAATAGCACATTTGTTGGGAAATATTTTCAGCTGCAGAATTTTTACAGCAGCAGAACAATGTATTTTGGGTGGACAGAAAATGTACTACAGTGCCCATGATCATTAAAATGAAAGGTCCTAGTGCAACTGTGCTGCTCATTGATGTGGTTTTAATAGCGTTTGGATAGAAACTGATGTCTATGCCGGAGAGAAAGAAGCTACTGTATTACAGCTTTGGCTGCACAGGCAATACTTGTTAGTTGGATCAATTAATTGTTGCTTTTGTTCTTTCAATTGATTTTTTAAAACAAAAATAGGAATATAGAATATCACCAGCTTTTGCATTTTTTTGCATTGCTGTTTTCTTCCATCTCTACAGATGAGCAGCTTCCTCTCAGACATGTCTAATATCCGAGGCGTGGCCAATAGGAGGGGCATCGCAGTGTGCAGCGTGGCACCCAATCTCCCTTCGGCATCGGCCTGTCGCTCAGAGCACAGTCCGGCCCACAAAGTGTCCTGGGAGGGCGAGGAAACGAGGGAGGAAGGGCTGGAGAGAGCGAGAGATGAGAGAGAGGAGGAATGGGGGCAGAGAGCTTTTGAGTTGGAGAGAACACAGAGAGATAACAGTCCACAGGGTAAGACTGCTACCACATGCACGCACATCCATGCGCACACACACACACAAATGCACACACAGTCTCTAACCTCTGATCATAAAGGCACAAGCCATGGAGCACACAAGCCGTGAACTCATTGTGTTACAACCATACCATTATCTCCACTGACAGAGCTTATTTCACAGTGATCTATGCCTTTTGATCACACACATCAAAGAAAATGGCCCAGAGTAAGCAAGAGTGGTTAAGAAGTAATATTCTTTATTTTGCTATCATTTCATTTTAGTTTTAGTATTTACTGTATTTCATGGGAGCAATAACTGGTAATTTAACTAACGTTTCTGTTACGCTGCTGAAATTGGCAATTATGTCCTCTTATATCAGGTTAACTCTCAGACATCTCTCGTGCACTTCTGTGTGAATGGTCAGGGTAATCAGCCAGAACTGATGTCTTCTGTTCTTGTCCTACTTTTGCTCAAAAAAGTTAAGTCAAAATCCAAGTAGTTGGAACACTTCCACTTAAAGTCAACTGTTCTGCCAACTTTTCTACAATTTTTGATCCAAGTTTGCATGGTATATACCTTCATCAACTGAGAAGACAACAACCTGAGGGACAGCGGTAAGACGTAGCTGTCAGATAATTCAACCACAGTCTGATATTTAGCTGCCAAAGACTGTCAACAACAAAAACACACTTAATAGTTTGCTCCCTGTTCATGAAATAACTATGTTGCATCTCAGCGCTTAGGTAGACGTCATGTACTTCGATTCTCTGTCCAACCTGTTGTTTGAATTATACAGCCTGCAGTGGGAACTTCCTGCCTGTTAATTATTGATTCCTTCCTGAATGGAAAATAGGCTATTTTATTTTTTTGCTCCCCTGCTGAGTGTGTGCACAAAAGAGAGAGAAGCATGTGCCCCTAGGGGTCACGGTTACATCACAGCCCATTAATTAATACGTGATTGAGACATTAGTTAACAAATATCCTTATTATTGCATTTATGACTCCAGAGTTAACTGCAAGTTTAATTAAACAATTTGAAAGTGTGTATTTATGTATTAACACCTCAGTAACCACAAACAAGTGATAATGAACATTGCAGTACATGGACACAAGTCAATATGTGAGATACTAACTAACAAGGGAACATATTGGTTGTTTTTCTGTCACTACCTGCTGCCTCATGAATAAATAAAACTGAATGAATAATTAAATACTTTGAAAACACTTGTGAACAAATCAGGTCCCATATTGCTCAGTTTTTGGCAATTTTGATCTCAAAAACATTGTAGGGTGTCCCAGAGAAAGAATATTGATCCTTATGATGTTTAGCAAAGAAATGTAGTTGAATAAAAGGTTCATGATTGAATGAGTTTGACAACTTGTCGTCACGGGAAGAGTCACATCATTACACTAGTTCCTTTAATAATGCAAATGGAGTAAACCCTCATAGTGGAGGCTTTCCAGTTATTACTCTGCGAATTGCAGGACAAATTACAGAGAGCAATTTGTGAAGAGCCAAACCAGACCTTGTGCTAATCAATGAATCTATAGTCAAACTTAATTCAACTTAATTAAACATTAATTAATTACCTAAAATGTGAAGTTTTACATTTTCAAGAAAAGGCGGATTTTGTCAGAATTGCATGGTGGATGCCAGAATGACGCATGATGATTTCTTTGATGGCACTCACAATTGGAAAAGTGTAGGGGATTTAAAAAGTTGGGGACCGGGATGAGAATATGGTTTGGCTGAGTGTTAGTGGTAGGATTACAGCAGGGGTTGGGACCGCAACCTCAGGCATGTCTGCCAGCATTGGCACATGGCAGCGTAGGCACTGGCACAACAATGAATGAGTGTGTGAGGAGAGAAAATAAATGGGAAAGAAAGAAAGAAATTTTTATAAAGTTGACTTTTTCTCACCTGATTATGTTGAAGTGTCCCCTCGCCTGCATGCTGAATAAGATCGGTGGCTGTTTTGCTGCCTTTCTTACCTAGTTTGACTGATGGCACTGCCTTACTGCTCACATTCCCACAGGAGTGTTGTACTTGTTTCATATGCATTGGACCGTAGCCAGCTAGCTTGGGCTTAAAAAGCTAAAGTTGATGTCCAGACAACCTGACCCTCGTCGACAGAGTGCAGTTTTGGTTATAAGATGGCCCAAGGCGTGACTCCTTGCTTACTGAATGTCAAGTTTGAAGCCCAATTTTGAAACCATCAAGGAAATTCTAGAAGATATGACAAGGTGCGAGAGACAAGGACACGCTGTGTCCAGTTATGAGAAAATAATCCATGTTACCAAGATACACTAACACATTGTTTATTACTTTGCAAAACAGGGAAAGCTAGTTACTAATGGTTATGTTTATAGGAGGAGTTGAAAGATCTGGAAATAACATCAGATTAGCATTGGATGTAGCATCATATAGCACTGCATAGCATTGGATTTTTAGACACGATGACTGAGTTTTGGTACTGATACCAAACTTATACTTTTTTTGAGTGCATAAGTTTAAGGAACAGAAAAATGTTTTTTTTTACGACTTTTTTTTTCCATTTAACAAAATATGTCAGAAGGCTGTTTGGTTTTGACAAAAGTTACTTTTAATCACATCAGCAAAGCTGCCAGTTCAACCAGCTTTATTTTCCAAGTAGAAATTTTTTTTTTAGAGTCCATATCAATGATCTCCGCTCTGTCGGTCTTGTGCATCTCCTTCTCAGTTTGAACACTAATGTGAAATCAGGCGTTTTATTGCTTTTGGATTAAAGCGCATGGTAGGGCAAGGTACTTGTCTTTCAGCTTAGCAGACAGTCTTATAGGCCAACATGCCTCCATCAGAAGTAATTGTGATATGTAAGTACCTGCTCTGTCCCTCTAGCAGTTATTTGACAAACAATTACTCAGATGCAGCACTGAGTGACTGAAAGAATACAACCCATCAAATAACAGCTCAGCAAAAGGAAAGAATGGCAGGGATAATACTGATTTATAACATTTGCCTCTAAAGACATGCAGGTTAAGGCTTACTGGAGACACTGTGGCTGCCAGCATTGTCCAAATGGAATTTAATCCGACTTGTTCTCGCAGACAAAATGTGCGGTTTGTGACTGGAAATAATAGCTTTCATTGCTATAGTGTGAGTTGGCTGGACAGGTTAGAATTTCATGCAGCCTTGTTCATTACCCAACTCTCTGCCCTTGTCTGCACCTGATAAATATTGTCAACTTTGTCATGTGATTTGTTTTACGTTTGGTTGCGTTTTTCCAGTGGACCTGTAGTTTTGAGGAGGGTTTTTTTTCACATCTGTTCCACTGAACTACACTAGAATAAGTAACTCTGTGGCCTCCATGACTCCTCCAGCTGGCACAGAGAGCATTTAATGAGCAGAAAAGGAGTTGCAGTGGGTGTACTAGGATTTGTTGAAAGTGCTGTACTCTGAAGCAGGCAGTCTTTGAGAACAGACCAAATTTCATTCAGTATACTGCAACTTGAACTATCTTTAGATGTGAATGTTTTGTTATGTGTGTAACCCTGCAACGGACGGGTGACCCATTTTGGCTTTCTCTGTACCTAACATAGCTAGCCAAAAAGAAAATGGATGGATGGGAAATGATTCATTCAGATTTTGTTCAAGTCTATCTTTATACAATACTCACATTCCCATATGTACAGTGAGAGAGTTATTGATCGCTGAAATAATTCCCTCTGTTCATCCATGGGGAAATGCACTTCAAAGTCCAGCCAAAGCTAATACAGTATGGGACGTCTGCAGGTTGACTTGCAAATAAAGAGCATATTTTCATCAAGAGGGTACTAAAAACACTGTAACTTAAAATACCCACCTGATTTGGCTAACCTGAGACTATGGAGGCCTCATATTAGATTAAATTAATGCCAGAATGTGATCTCTTCATGGCCAGGATGGACAGAAGGAATGATTACAGCATTCAGTAACTGTCATACATACCCATATGGACTTGTGAGTATTAAGTATATTGTATTTAAAAAAAATCTGATCCTGCCCTATAAAATTTTGAATTTATACTGGCTTAACAATCATGATTTCTTTAAATTTGACTTTAAATTTGTGTGATATATATTGATATGCGACAAAAATGGTTTGGAAATGAAAATATACCTGTGTTTGTGTTTGTTTGTACAGTAGACTTGTCAGAGCTGGTAGACGAGGTGGCATGTTTCTCAGACTCCACCTCTGAGGAGCACTCCCTCAGTTCCTACACGTCTGAGTCCTTCGATGATAACGGTAAGACTCTAACACTGAAATGACCCAACCTAATTTGCATTCCCTAGTCTTGCTTTTTTTTTTTTCTTGTGAAACACTATATACTTTTACCACCTCACTCCAGTAAAAGTTATTCAAAAGAAAGAGAAGGGAATATCACTCTTCACAGATAGACCCTGTGAAGAGGGGTCCTAAGTAGACATTTAGACATTGACAAAAAAATGCTGGGAACCACTACTTTAGATGGAATTCACTCAATGTAGGATCAGTCCACTTTGCACTTTTACTGTAGTGCATTAACTGTATTAACATATTGGAACGTAAGCAGATTATAGACCAGTGGAAATGTTTCATGAAAAGTACCTTAATGCAATTAAATGCATACATACAAATGCATCGGAGGTCAATGCAGGTCGCTGGTGGGAGAAAAGTCCTCTTATTCTTTTTCTTGGCTTCTATAGGGTGTCTTTTTCTCAGATAACTCAATACCATTGATCTTCCCTTCCAAACACCCTAATGATCATGTGTGTGTGTGGGTGTGTGTTTTCTGGGAAGGGTCGATGTCAATGCTTTGTTTCCTGTCTAATTACTGGAGCTACAGCGAAAGCAGGAGTCTTTCCCACTACCTTATAGGACAGACACACAAACACCCACGTACCACATGCATTCAAACATGTTGGCAAGACTTACATGTCTCCTCTGTTCTCAACACGTGTGCACATACATGCTCACACACATTCTTCCATCTCATTTCGGTCACACCCAGCACATGAAACCTTATGCTATTCATAAATGTACTGACATTGTTTCTGTTCTTCTTCTTTTCTCTTTCTGTATTCTTCCCAGCCTCCATAGTGACAGTCATACGTCTAGTCAATGATGCTGTTGATAATATTGAAAGTGAAGGTATGAAAGAATATCTTCTGTTGACTCCTCTATCTTTTTTGTGTCTGCCAAAGTGTTTGTTCTGGTGGTGTAGCACTATGATATAATGTAGTGAATGCAGCCAAGGCTTTGCTGTTCTATCCCCCTGTCTTATACAGAATAAAACATGCTGCTTAGATTTCTGATATTTTTTTGTCAGTTTATGACACTGGATCTTTCTGTGTTTCAATTTCCCTCCTTTGGTTTCTGTGTTGTTTGTCTCAGTCTGTCTCTCACTTTCTCTTTCTCTCTCCCTTTGTAGTGTCAAACATGGATAAAGAACAGCGGCGGAACAGCCCTGGTGAGTGAGATGCAAAGCAACTGAAAAACATCGTATTAACTTGCCATCCCTTTGGCTTTATTACTCAAGCTGTGATCCCAAAGCTCAACCTTTTGTATTCTTTTGTATTATTTCCTCTGAATACCTTTATCACATCCCATACAACAGCACAGATTACCATTTGTGTTCATGCCAAATCTTTGCTACTCAGACACTGAATGTAAATGCAGGCTCCCAGTTTTTATGCTTACTGTCTTGCAACTAAGGTTGGTTTTTCATAGGGGGTTCCTTTTTTGGATCTAGCAAATTGTTATAACTGTATTTTTATGAGTTAAAATAAAACTTTGCTGGCTGCAGATTATATTGGTTAAAGCTAATTAACATGAATTCTAGAGCATGAACGATAAATCCTGGCTGATTTTTGCTTATTACAGAAACATTTTATTGGTGGATATGTCGGCCAATAAGTGACAAGAGAAGTTTATTTTTTAACAGGAAAATGTCCTGCACATTACATATCTTGTTTACGATTTTTAGATTTTAGAATATATGTTTATGTAATGTTTAATGTCAGAAAATGAATATTGCCAGAGAGAAAATACCAGTAAATACCTATCGAAATTGAAAAATCTTGAAAATCCTCAATCAGGCTCTTCCATAAGTAATTTGATCAAAGGCTACAGTGAAACTGTCTGGTGTTATAAAAAGAAACCCCACTTTTAAACACCTCTCTATGATTGTGTTTTTGCATTTTAACAAGACCAAAAGAGTGGCAAGTCCTCTCTAATAATTCATCAGTTTTAGTATTCAGAACCTCCAATTTAACATGCATGAATATCATATTAATATTTGAGCTGATTAACATAATAGTTCCCCCAGTATTTGGAGGAAGTAGCTTAGTACAAATCAGTGCAAAAGTAAGTCAGCTACACTTGTTATATATGCCAGATATATGGTTATTCAACATTTCATCTCATTTTCAAATTGTAGCAATAGGTTGTGTCTGATTATGAATACTGTTAATTACTAATTAAGCAAAACAGTAGTGTTTCAGCTTTCTTCACCAACAACAGCTAATAAAGATCTCAGCTGAATCTCACAGTTCTAGTTATTTATAACTGTAAGTACTTACAAATGCTGAAAGCTAATCCAAAATCAATTCAATAAGGGATGCGAAAAGATTTGGATTTGATAAGCGGATCCTATAATGAATTCAGGTTCAATAAAATGCTCTCAGACCTCAACCTATTTTCAACATATTATCAATATATAACACACCTTTTTATCATCAAATAAAACAGATGTTAAATGTATTTATACTATGAAATATTCTGTAAAAGTATAACCCAATTCTCTATGCAACATATACAAGTGTCTACAGTATAAATAGTTAACTGAGATAATTTGAATTATGTTAAGATTGAAAAGCTCAGTCCACTTGGGTGTAGCGGTCTTCACTCTAAGCAAAGAAGAGCTTTCACCCCGACCATGTTGAGTGTCTCAGTGGATTATAGGGGCACTTTGAGCCAAGCCTCACATCCACACAGAATGGCAGAGGAGAAGGCAGCTTCAAACGCTTTCTTTTTCACACTAAATGGGGGCACCATGTACAGGCTGAACACTTTCTCCTCTTACTGAATGCATGGTTTTGCTTATGCAAAGACCATAGCAGTCATGATCCAGCTGCACCTATCCCATAAGATCCCTTTGTTCTCGTCAGAATCCGCTGCAGTCTTTAAAAACAATATTAATTGGATCATAGTTACCAAGTCTGTTTGTTCTCAGTTGCGTGTTATTTACTAGGTCTACAAAATATTTCATTACTTACCCAGAGCGAGACTGTGTTTATGCCTCTGTCACTGCCAGCCTTCTGAGCCACAAGAAGCTTTATTTCAGAGACTTAAACGGTGAATGACATTTTCGTTCAGTAGGTTGTTCCACATAACGCTTGTTAACCCATATGTGTTACTGGAACACATGGACAAACATGTATTTTCTTATTTTATATGTTTTCTCATGTTTTTGCGCTCAAGTCAAGTGATTTAAAAGAAACTAGTGTGCTACAGAAACAACAGTGTAAAAAAAAAAAAGATTAAGATATCAACATAATAAGAAAAAAACAGACTAACTGATACATACTCAGGCGAAGAGGATTCATGTTTGGCATTCTGGAGATGGGAACTGAATTTTTATTTTTTTTTGCTGCATTGGCATATCATTAATGCAAGTTGCATGAGATTGCATTATGGTTTTGTGTGTCCAATTACAGTGTGTTTTTGTCTGTTTACATGTATCGCCAATGTGCTAAATGGCTCTCTGCCAGGCTCCCCTTCCCGTCATGTAATGTGTTTTCTTCCATGTCATAATTCATCATGTTCTTCTGCATTCAGTTGTTTCTATGAGAAAAGCATTTCATCATCAAAGGCTTCCTGTCCCATGAGATATTTGTTTTGTTTTCCACTTCAGTGACAGCAAGTCGCCACCTGCAGAGCAAAGATGAGATTTGTGTAGAGTTCATCAAAGAGTACATTGTGGATTGTAAGAACATTCATTTATGTCCCCCCCTCCCTCCCACCCTTAATCTTTCATTTGAGCATACTTCATCCAGAAATAGAGACATTCCAGCAGCATGGCATGCAGTAAGACCTCCCACATGTTTTGTGGCGTGTTGGCATGGCCAGTCTATTAGATTTCTCTGTCCACACATCATGCATTATATACAAGAAGCTGGCACTGCTAATGAAGTGTACTCTCCATCCCACATAGAGTGTGACCTCTCTGGCTCCTCTCTCTTCATCAATATGATATTTTTTCACTCACAGCTCATTAACCTAACCATGAATTATGCAACCTGCATGCTGTAATTTGTAGGAAGTAGTGGATTAGTGTGAAGTTCTGTGTCAGTCCGTTTGTCAGCATGAACTCACATGTGGGAGAAAAAAAAAAGAGTTTTGTTGACTGGTTTTATTTGCACATTAATTAATGTTAAATGAGAAATGGAGCAATTATACACATAAACATGCAGGAGAAGTCCCACAGAAGCCACGGTAAACCCCATAGTGACACAGTAAGAAACAAAGCCATTCACAAGCTTCTTGCTGCATCAGAGGAGCAAACAACCACACTTGCATACACTCAAATATGCGCAGTCAAATTCTTATGCACACAAGTAACGAGCAACACATTTCTGCAAAAATAAAAAGAGATCAAGGGAGAAGATAATAATGAGAGGGAAAACTAAAGAGGAGAAAAAATAGAAACAAACACAACAAGCCAAAGTATATACAATGGCCAATTATTAATGTAACAGAAAAATGGATGCCATTTTTTCTTTTAAGCGAAGGAGGTTGCTTATTAGGAGGCAGTCAATTTCACATCCTGGCACCTTGTTTTCGTGATGTTACACTCAAGAGTCAGGTGTTCAGGCTTTAGGAGGACAGAGATCCCATCAGTAATTGTGAACATCTTCAGATCATTCCCTCCAGTAACTGATACTCAAAAGCATATTCACTGGTGTCACCTCACTTACCTCCAATAGATAAGATTGCGATGATACTGTTGTTTTAGAAGTGATTGATGTGGCACCTGTCGCTGGCTGATCCTGTTAGATAGATAATCTGATTCCCCGCTTGCACTGTGCAGTGCAGAAAGGCTGTTTGTACCATAACACGCACTTAGAATTTAGAACTACGTACTTGAAGCGATTTGGCAGCAGTAGTTTGTCCAGGGAATAAAGCATCAGGCTCCTAAAACACTATGCTAATGTGAATCCCTCTCTTAAAATAAAAGATTGTCTGTGTCCTTTTCTTCTCAGCGTACCACTGGGAGTCTTCCAGCCAGACTTCAAGCTGGGTGTCGCCATCACGTCTGCGTCCACCAGAGGTTGGATCCCATTACGACCTCAGTGACACCCAGCAGAACATCAGACGAGGCGGCAGCACGCGCTCTCTCCAGCTGGACTACAGAGTGATGGGCAACAGCAGTGACACAAGCCGAGAGCGCGGACGGGAGACCAGCAAGAGAACCTTCCAGTGGGAGAGGAATCAGTCGGGTGAGTGGGAAAGGAAACGCGTCCTGGACAGAGAAGAAAAGGGACGGCACGACAGGGAGGGAAAGAACACAGGCAACAGGAGCAGAGACATGGGGGCATGCCAAGACCACAGAGACCGCCATCACTCACACGGTCATGATAGCTGTGAAGACAGCTCCTCACCTGTGTATGAGGAATACAGAGAATCCAGCCTTGATCCGGAGCAAAATCAAGACACAGAGAGCCTTTATGATACTCTACCCCCGACCCGACGAGCCTACGAGGGATACCCGTCAAGCCCCCCAGGCCTCAACCTGCACCCGGCTCAACTTCTGCCTCCCCTACGAGCGTGGGACTTACAGACAGGGGAGTGGAGGGGTTCGCAGGAGGATCGTGAAGAGCTCAGTGCCAGCAGTCTGGCAGGTTCCGGGGATGAGCTAGAGAGACTGCTGAACCTGGTGTCGCTCAGAGCCAGGAGAGCCACACGAATAAACAGAGCCTCCACCGGATCTGAACCTACAGCAGGCTGGGATGGATTTAAATGAGCAGATGAGACTGTTTCAGAGGAATAGATTTAATATACCTTTATAAATTAAAGAGAGGCAGCGACTCCCTCTGATTATACTTGACATTTATAATACCACACCGCTGGTCCACCACCTAAAATTAATTAAAGGATAATATTACCATATACACTTTGATTATTCCGCATTATTATCCCGCTGTAAGCAAACACAAATCTACCACCAATCCCCCAGCTCATTTAAAGGCTAGAGGAATAAGAGGAAATATGTGCGTTCTCCTGACTCTACCTGTACTGCATGAGAGTTTGGCTATGAATCAATGCTATTACATTTATTATTTATGGTGTCACTGTGGCACAGCATTTATTAACATCAAATTAAGAAAGGATCCAGTATGTTCCTGGATTAGATCATGCAGATGTATGCGCATACAGTATGCTATCATGTATTTCATGCATCATTCTGTTGGATCACACACCTACAGACCAAAACACACATAATCATTTGTTAGCTCAACCATGTAATACTTTTTGCGTTTCTTATTTTTATTGATGCATGCCCGGGGTTGTTTTGGAGAGGAGAAACTATTCGCCCACATCCCAGACATAGCCTCAGAGATGCTGTTAAGATTACCATAAATTGATACCAGGGGATCTTTATTTAATCATTTAATCATTCCATAATGATTTTTTTTTTATTATTATACCATTCATTTGTTTGGTTGCTTGTTGCCTGTTCATAAACACAAGCATCCGGGGGATCTGGCTTGTATGACTGTAATTAAATACAGCACTTCAGGTGATGCTCAACAGTATGTTTGGCCTCTCATTTTAACTCATAATACCTGTTGAGCAGTTATGAGGGCCAGTATCAGGGGATTTGAGGATTCGCTTATCAATACAGATTATGATATTGCTCCCAATATACATTATGTACTTTGTATATATTACAAAAGCTGAATATTTACACAGTGCTTCAGATAAAATTAAACCCACTTTATGCCTGGTATTAACATACAATATGAATTTCCAGACACTATGTGCTGAAAGGCTTAGAGAATTATGTGGAGATGCAGCCGTGAAGTACAGAATAACTCACCCAAAACATGTACACATGGTTGGTTTTGCCTCACTGATAGCGGTAAATGCTTTTCTGTTCCCAGCTCACACATAGCAAAGGGGAATGTAAATGGAATTAAACTCCATGTTAAACAACTCTGAAACACAGGAAAAACAAACAGGTGGTAGGTAACTAGGAGTATTTACGGATTAACACATTCAAAATGGCATTTCAGGACTTTTGGGAACAAGCAAGACCAGATGTTTGCTGTCAGTTTGGTCGGACAAATTTAGAGTTAGTAATGGCAACAGGTGCACTTACCTTCCTTCATCACACATACACTTACTGAAAAATGTGACTTTGTATTTGATTTGAAAAGGAGACGACGCATTCGACAAAACAGTCTCCATGCGGTGTGGGGGGAAAACATCCACATCTTACTGAAGGATGTAAACAGTAAACAATTTACATAGCACTTTGTGTATTGGACTCTTGACGAACAGAGCAGGTAAGTGCAAATCACCTTCGTCAGATGGTACAGGATCTGCTGTACATACTGAAGATGTAACACTGTGAAGGCCTTTTATGAAAGATGGCACTTAACACAGTGAGAAAATTCAAGTGTGTGCTCTTATATGATTCACATGGATTCCTAAGAAATCTTACAAAAATGCCATTAAAAAGCTATTTTATATTTTGAATAGCTTTTGTTATGCACATGAAATTGAAAAATTGTTCAAGAGTTGATGCAAGAATGTTTTTTTTTGTTTTTGTTTTTTTTAACAAAATAACTGTAGAAATTATTGTACTGAAAGGTACTATTCTGATGTATTTTTTGGAACTTCCCCAACACCTGTAACCACATACCAACTGACAGGTCTTAACAAGGTCATGATCAGGCTTAGTGTCATCTAATGTATCCATGTCTCACAGTGTGGTGTCCACCCATCCATTCATGCTCAATAGCCATTCCTATTCAGGTCTGCACTGAAAGTGGGTTTCTGAAGCATGTCCCAGCTCGCATCGGGCAACAGACAGAGAAACATCCCCGACAGGTCAGACTAACACATGGACAAACACATTCACACCTGTGGGCACTTTACAGTTTCCAGTTCACCTGGCCTGCATGTCTGTGGACTGTGAAGGGAAACAGGGTCACCCAAAGGAAACCCACAGGAATACTGTGAGCACGTGCAAACAACACAGAACAGCAGCTTCCAAAGGTTGAAACTCAAAACCCAGAATGTCAGTGCTGTGAATAAAGACTGCAAACAAGCGAGACACCTTTGCTGTCATGTATTAATACTTTATTGCCTTCCATTACAGCTGAATCATCTTGCAAAATATCTTTCACGTCTACTGGATTTAAAAGTAATTTCATCTCGCTGACATACTGAAGCACAGTGTTTATGTACCAGTCTGGATGTTGGAGTGGCTGCACATTACAAGGACTTGAAGAATGTGCTCATACTTATTTATTGGAGAGAAAAAGGTATTTGTCTTAAGGGTAAATATGTACCTGGTGTGCTGTAGCAGGTGAGCTATATCTTGCAGACTACATGAGATAAATAATCCCCCAAAATATTTAATCCTATCAAATCAGTCTTGTCACGCCTCTTATATGTTTGTCTTTTCCTTCCGACTGGAATTTGGAAGATTCATTTAGCAGAGCTTAAAGTCACTGATGTCCTGGGAAGACATGAAGGTGTAACAACATCTCCTGGAATGTTAAGTGCATAAACTGTATGATCAGTCATAGAATAAATATTATTTTGAAATCATTTGAGATTATTTGAAAAGGGGGGTGTTACAATCATGATTGCTTTGGCTGGTGGAAAGAAGCTGGTTTCTCTGCTGACTTGAATAGATATCGCCGGCTTATTGTGTTCGTCTCTTTGTTCCTGTGAGTTTGAGTTTATTTCCATACTGACCCAGTGCAATGATCAAATTATGCAGACTGTGCATCTCTAAAAGTATCTTAGATAATACTTTTGCTGTCTGCGCAGAATTTTGTTGTGGGTCTTGTATGCCAGCCATCAGCCACGCATGAGAAAATGAACACCACATTCCACAGCCTCAGTATATTTTGATTAATACAACATACACCTCTGCACATAATCAAAATTAGAGCAACTTTAATTACTGGATGTTACAAGTCTGCTACCGGCAAGTAAGGTGGCATTTCTTAATCGCTGTATCTACATCCTCAAAAGGTGACCAGTCATTAATTTTTGATTGGTGACAAAAGGTTGTGAGCAGGAGATGGTCGGGTGTGCTCCATGTCTTCGCGCTGCACTCACTCTGTCTGGAACTAACAAGGAAATGCACTGAGGAACCTTTGTGAGTTTGGGGCATTTCCTCACTCCTCCCCCCTGCGGAGCTGACACACAAACTTTGTCCTTTTTATCATCCAACCCTCCATGTATAAACACCACAAGGCTGACCTTCTGCCAGAAAACATTCCCATGGCAACCAGACATTCCTCTGATCATATTTGCATTTCATTTTCCCTGTCACATACAACACATGTTGGCCAATTAGGGTTTGATGAGGACTGTATGTGTGCTGTGCGCGTGTGTGTCCATGTGTTTGTGTTGCGTGCATGACGTTTGTATCTGCATACTGCTCAACATGCCTGCTCCCAAAATGCTGCAATGTTTCTTTGATGCAGTGCTACACGGGCGTAGAGCAGAGTTGTTTTACACAAAAATAAGGACTCGCCCACTCCTAAACATGTAATAATGAGCATTGTGCATGCATGCCCTGAGATAAGTTGGGATTCAGCAGTAGCATGCATGCCTGAGTGTCTGCGAGGTTTGGGAGGTACCTTAAAATTATTTATAAACATTTCCAAAATCTGTCACTAAATCCTCCAAAATTACTATTTGGTAAGTGTACATTTTACTATAGCCAACAGCTGCTGCAATAACTGTATTTTCATGACAGCAGTAATTTTGTCAGAGTAAGTGGTCCATTTTTGAACAGTGGATATCATTATTTTAGTGAAATGCTTCATATATCTTTTAGTGCATGCCAGTTTGTGTCAGTGAAATAGATGGAAATAGCTCATAGTCAAATGCTGGCTGTCTTGTTCCAGTTCTATTCTTTCTCCCTGCAGGAACCATGAACCACAAAAGGCTCAAACAGGTACAAAGCAGAACTCGAGGGAGATGAATCTCTATTTTCCTCAGCCCAGGAAAAAAAAAACCCATGCATTACTGTGTAAAATGCACATAAAACTTGATGAAACTTGTCACTGCAGGAGAGATTCCAAAACTTCGATTACCAACTTTGCAGCCTAAAAATAAAAAGGCTTGTTTTTGTTTCTCATTGTGATCACAACAGCTGCATTTATGTTTCCTCTATTACCCCTGCCTGTCACAACAAGGCAACACAGAAAATGGGATTTTGATCAATTAGCATAATATGCTAAAGATGTCTCAAGTGATAACAGCCAGACTTCTCCAAAAAGTGCAGGTGGCATGTCAGCTTTCTCTGAATCTTGCAATTCATTTCTTTCTCTTTTTTTTCTTTTCTGTTGTGATCCTGCCAAAGAAGAGTCATTACCTACAGGACATGCATCCTTACAGGCAAAACATTACGTAACACTACCTCTGCCTCCAGCCGTATGTGTGGCAAACAGAATAAACAGCAGAAATGTAAACAACACAGCATAGGTAGAAAAAGTCCTGCTGTCTGGTCTGTGAGAGGAAAAAAACTACAAGCAATTTATTCATCCAGATTCACACTTTATTCAGTTATTCTGACAAGGATTATGTAACATGTCCCAATAATTTACATACTCTCTATGGCACACTGTTTTGATGACCGTCTTTCTTATTTAACGCATTCTAAGTATGCTGGCTATCCTAGTGACAGGCACAGGGTCAAACCAAAGGCAAATGGGATGGCGTGTGAGAGAAACAAGAGACAGAGAGAGAGAGCCATAAACAAAGTGACTGTTGTGTTTATTCATCATGCATCAGAGAAAACTGATGAGGACCTGCCAGTCCCTTTAGCTCTGCTGGCTTTTCATTGGACCATCTGGCATTTACACCACAGAATCAGCTAAGCCACTTAAAACCTCTCTCTTCCCCCACAAAGCCCCCCCCCCCTCCCCCTTTTTCCTTCTTCTTCGTTTATGCTCCATTTTTCACAATGACGTTCCTCTAGATCTGGCTGGACGCAGCAGGGAAGGGAAGGGATGGACAGAAGGATGAAGGGGTGTTACATAGAGGAGGAGGGAAATGAAGGATAGATCATGTAAGGAAGGCGAGAGATGAGTAGAGAAGTGGGAAAAGTAAGAGAGATTACCATTCCCCTGTTCCTGCTTATTGAGGGGTAGCTGTGTGGGTGATTATAAATCCACGCTGTTCTCAGTAACACCAGGATTACACACCCAGCCAGACCTAATCTACTGTATGTGCCTAACATCTGCCTCTGATGACATGGACACATGCACGCACATAAACATAAACACGCAGGCACACATGCATGCACACACGTAAACACTCACATGACCGTAATGGTTACAAATGCATTCAGTGTCTCAAGCAATCTCATCACATGTATTATTCACGAATACTTTAATCTTATGAGCATAATCAGAAACAATATGCCTACACTGCTGATAAAAAAAGGGGGGGAGGGATTGAATGGAAAGGGGTCACGTCCACATACACATATGAGGATGTGAATTTACATCAGAAAGATGCCCTCAGCTGTGTGTGACTGAGTGGTGGAAGCTGTGTACCAGCCCTACCCCATCATTCCCCCTCCCCCTGCTGTTTTAACAGATTATTACTAAGGCAATCCTCTGGCATATGCCTGCAAAACTGCTATGTATGAGACGGGGAAGTTAACTACTCTTCATGTCCTTTATTGGATTTTGGATTTTCTTATGTGATTTAAGTGCATAAATGTCATTGGATTATTCCACGACTCGACTGTTACTGAACGTTATCACATTTGTGTGGCATTAAAAGGCAGTAATTGTCTCAAACTTTTGTCACATTTCTTTGGATGGAAAAGATGGCAACTTTCTGCAAACTATGTAATGAGCACAGAAAAAGCTGAATCCCATTATCTGGGATATGTTTATTTTAACCTCCATAAGCCTTGGCTTGAGCTCTGCTAGGCTGATTTGACAGGAGCCTTCAGTGTTACGCTGTTGGACTTTATTACAATGTACCCCAGTTTTTTTCTGATCTTATAAAGAAATGCTGCCTTAAACAGAGGTGAAACAGAATGAATGCATCATGGGCCTGAGAGCTCAGGTTGTTATTTGCTTCAGCTCAGAGGAATTGGTACACTGTCATGCTTGAGACTGCTGAGATCTGATTTTGAAGAAGAAGGAGGTCTGCTTTATATTGTGCTTTGATCATCAGGGGGGTTTCATGATCGCCACCAGAATAAGCAACTAGATTTGCTGATGTTGCCACAACTGTAAGGTTTTTATTGGGCTCTTGATGAACTGTGCAAGCGTGAAATGCCTTTGGTAGTAACCTTTACAGTCCATCTGATGTAAGATGGACTGTAAAGTCTAATGTTAGAACAGTCATAATGCATGAGACTGTGTGATGAACACACTTTGAAGCCAACTGGAGAGCACAAACCTCCATTAGTGCTAAAAACAACTAAAGAAACTATTCCTATCATTGCCATGAACATTATAAATAAATAAAAAAATAAAATTATTTGACACTGCAGACATACCCTTGGGATTACCATCTTTACCTCTGACCTCTAAGTCTTTATCTCTATCAGTTTCCTCGTTGTGGCTAAAAATGATAATCATGTAATGGCAGATACTCCAAATCCAGATCATACCATAATCTTGTTAAACGTTCCTTGGTTTGGGGCCCATTTTCCACCAAATTTCATGCAGTTTTTGTAAAATTTTGAGATTTTCCACCAAAATTTACCAGCTAACAGACAAACAAATGATCATATAATGAATGTGATTCCTAAAGAGCATTCAAAACAATAACCAAGCACAACAGTACCAATACTGCAAGTGCATCCTAAATTATGGTACCACTTTTTAATCATGCTCCCTTTATTAAGGGTTTTGCTAACGTTCTAATAATCAATTTTTCCTGCAGTTACAAAAGAGTCATCTCACTCATGTGCAATTATAAATGTTTTGAAGTTATTAAAAAAGAACTCACAACAGTTGATCAAATCTGCAGTGTCACAAATGTCATTAAATTGTTAATAAATTGATTTTGGTCCAGATGCTCTGCAGCCCCCTTTTTTTTAAAAGGTAAGTGGTCAAATGGTCCATTAGAGTGGTTTTTCTTTATGAATTACTTGAAAAGACAAAGCAAGTGTAATGTTGGAGGAGGGTAAACACCAGACAACCTTAGAATTGTTAATTACACTTTACTAACTGAGTATTAAGTATTTATTAACATTAACACACAAGCTGATGGGAATGTCATTAGTTTTCTAAGAATTTAGTCCATTAGGCTTTGACTAGATAATGGTGATTGATGAAAAGTCAGTGAATCAACAAAGTTATCACAATTCATCCTGAGAGGAACATGAACGTCCGTACCAAATTTCATGCCAACCCATTCAAACAGTTGAGAAATTTCAGTCTGGACCTAAGTGGCGGATCGACTGACCGACATTGCCCAAGAACAATGCCTCTTACACGGTTATATATTATACATTACACCTTGAAAGAACTTCAAAGCATTACAGAGAACACATGCTCCAAGAACATTAACAAAATAGTGCAGTTTTCTGAGTTATTATCATATGAAACACTACAATATCATTTGATCCCCTCATCTAAAATACACAATTAATTATTTATGACAATGATTGACCCACATGGTTATCAGTTCATACATCTCAAAACCTTTAATATGCATATTTTAATAATCACAGCATTTCACTTGTGTTATAATGAGCTACTACAATATCAAAAGCATGTTCTCTGTATCCACTCTGCATGCTACTCATCTTCTTCCTCCAAACCTGTTTGTCATCTCATTAGCTGTGCTACTAAAAGATTACATGTCTTTTTTGTATTCTTGAATGCAGTACAAATACATTTGTTACATTATTTCCAAAGGCACTGGCAACAGGGAAATATCTACAGTACCTATTGCCAGGCCAGTTTTCTCTTGTTTACTTTACACCCAATTTCTCAAACATTTCTTTTGGTGGCACCATCTGGTGATTTCGAAAAAATTCTTTGCGGAACAACGGTTCTGAGAGAGCTGGCCGTTGAAGACTGTATCATCAATACTGATAAACCCATATTGTCCCGTAGAGTACAGGATGAAGAAAATGGCCATATGGAGCATTTACATGACTGGTTCTTGTAGAGGACAGTGTTGATACCCAGTTGCTGTGGCCAGTTTGCCATTGCTGCTTTTATTCCCATAACAAAACTGCTTGTTTCTCTGCCATATGCGAATGCTTTAGATAATATGAGAGTTCTCTCAGAGCAGGCAATCGCATTGACTATAGATTCAGAAGTTTATGGAGCATGTCTATCACAGCCAGAACAGCATTATCAGGACTTGCCAGTTTTCAGTTAGTAGATTAATGTTTTGTGTTTTGCACCATCAAGGCCATCGGTTTTCCTGATGTGTGATATTGTTATGCATTCACTCAGGTCCAGGCACTGGGCAGTGTCCCATGCTTTTAGATTTGTTTCCATATTCAAAGTGTATATATGTGTCTGCCTATCTGGCTGACCTCAGAGCCAGAACTGTCTGTCTCCTGGTCATCACATCAGGCCTGTGGAGCAAATCACCCTGCTCAGAGGTTGACACGGGCCGCTCTAATCTGTTCCTGCTGCTGTGCTTGAGGGCATCCGGTGCAGCCGTACACAGCAGTGAAAAGTTAAACAAGTGAATGGCGCTGGCCTCAATGTGTCACCACCGGACCTGACAGTATCGATGACATATGAATCCACTGGATCTGATGGAGAGTTTGACTGCACCGTTGCCATCAGATGTCCACGTTCCGGACGGCATGGGATTAGACTGCCACCTCCACTTGCTCTGACTGCACTGTGCACAAAGGGGAATTTTAGTCCAGATTCCAAAAATGGCACCCTGGTGGAGGCTTGAACACACTGCTGAGGGATATTGGTTCAATCAATAATATATTGTGTTTGCAATTTAGAGACTCTAAATAGCTCTTACTGTTTTCATTATTATTTTCATCTTGTTTTTTGTGTGAAAATGTTAACGCATTGCCACTGGCTTTAATAAACCTTATAATTATTTACATACATGACAGTCCGATTTGGATTTTGATCTTTAATTACTGTACTTTGAAAATATTCTCTCACTCATCTGTATGACCAATGCTCCACATAAGTCACAGTGTGCGGATTGGACTTCCCATGCCGACCCACCGCTGTGTGCACACTTAGAGCACCTCCGAGCATTGTGCAGAGATCAAAGACAGATTCTGGGAAGTCACGCTGGGAATAGGTAGGGGAAATGGAGGGAAGCCTTTGTTTGCACGCATACCTCGGTATGGTAGTAGGGGATGGGGTGAGAAAGTCAAAGACAGTAAGAGGAGAGGGAAAGGGATAAACACATACAGCCAAATCGGAGGTAAAAATGTTGATTGTGAAGCCGTGTCTCTCTCCGTCTTCACTCCGTGGATTTCTCCACGTCCTGCTGTGTGCCTGACTGAGGGCTTCTCCGTGATATTTACCACAGTGCCGCCTCGCAACGCACAGCGCCGGTTGCGTCGTAGTTCAGCGCATGGCAAGGACATCTCAAATGGTTAGAGAAGATCATTCGTTCCTCCGTTTTTTTCAGGGAACAGCAAATTAAATCAGAGGGATTCCCGAGGCGGTGCAATGGTTTGACATTTTAGAGAGGAATAGCCTTCTTTTTTTCAACGTAGGCACGTGTAAACGGATGGGAGTTAGAAATGCCAACCAGCAAGCCAGGGACACTTGAAAAGGATGAGCACTTAAAATATGAGTGGTCTGGACCTTCCTTTATGAGATATTGTCTAAACGACAAATAATTTATATTTCCTCACCAGAGAGGAGGTGTGGAACCGCGCCGTGTCTGAGCTTTTGGTGGCACGTGAAGGGATGACTTTTATGCGAAGATAAAGAAAGACAAGAGTCCTTGTAACTTTATATAGGTCACACGTGATCACCCCGTAATATTAAGTAACTCATATTGTCTTTATAGGCTACTGTGAGTAGCAGACTCGACGTGCGTTCTTGTGGAACTCGGGGAGGCACCCAGGTGCGCTCCATGTTTCATTTAGGACACACCGGTACCGGCGGTACCTGCGGGACATAAGACACAGTTGGGACTTGGAAGCAGCGTTGGGCTGTGGGCCAGTAATGCCGGACACATTCTCACTCATAAAGAACCGGACAGAGCCACGGCTGGGGCAGCTAGAGCGCACACTGGCCACGGAGGGGAGCGCCCGCCCCGCCTGGGTCATAGCAATCTTGGCAAGTGTGTTGATCTTCACCACGGTGGTGGATGTGCTGGGGAATCTGCTGGTGATCATCTCGGTGCTCAGGAACCGCAAACTGAGGAACGCGGGTAAGATTCGTCCCATGCAATGATGTAGCCTAATTTTATATAACTACAGAGGTCGGTAAACCCGATAATTAGTGATCACAACCACTAATAATAACTCATATTTTGAGGTACACATCTCATTTTTGCTCTTTTAAATTTCATTACTATGATATTATGAATTTCCATAATAATTCGTCTATTCCCGTGTTTGAAAATGGTATGAATCGTGGGTAGATTCATTATAGTTTGCGTTAATCCGCCACCTCTTTCTCTAATCTGCTTGTGCGCATTTCATACTTTCATGACCCATAGACCTTTGAACGCACTTTGGCCCATATCACTGTCACCAGTGTCCTCAGTGACAGAAATTATGCCAAACTAACTTTGTGAAATTTAGTCAATTTAAAGATTAAAAAAAAGTAGGAATGCAAGTGAAATTACAACACACAATCTCAGCTGAATTCATACTTTTGGATTGGGTGTGAACCTACTTCTGTCAGCCTGCACGCAACCTAAATGCATTGGCTACATAGCTGACAGCATTATCCAGACCACCATATAGTGTAAGCTTTATTTATTGCTGAAGGGCATCTGAACAGGATATGGACAGAGTGATGTCTGGTACAGGGAGATAACCTATACATTTCCAGTTGAAGGATAGTGTGTGGAAGACTTATTTCTGGCCAGTTATGTCTTCACAACTTTATATAACGCTGCTATAGTGAGAACTGGATTGATTCTTTGCACTATAGTACCGTTACCGTCTCTTTCTTTCCTCACTCTTGCACTCTTCCCCAGTAAGTTCAAAGGTAATCTGATTCACACTTGCTGTGTAAGAGCTGGTTAATAAGCACAGTTGAGTCCTTATGAAAAGCTGACTATAATGGTCTTGATGAACCTTTTCTGATGTGAATGTGTGAAATTACCCAGGAGACCTCATGCAGCTACAGTCAAACATAATGCCGAATCATAAAGCATGGAAGGGTACTTTCACTGAACTCTTGCTGCAGCTAAAAAAAAAAAAAATGTAGTCGTGGTAATCAACCTCATGAATCACGCATGAATCACGTTTCTTATGTTTGGCTTTGGTTTGTTTATTTTCATCTCCTCAGTATAATCTGCTGACACTTTTTTTAAACTAGAAATTCGTGAAACAAATTACCCTATATTTCATTCTAATGGCAGATCTTTAAAATTTGCTAAAGAAATTGTTTTAAGAATAAATGTGAGACTAAAAACTTCAAGATGGATATTTTTTGCAGTGAAGTCTGACTCACTTTGCTGACCATCTATTTTGTACTTTATCATGCAACAGTTAGGGCAGGAAATATGCATTTATTTGCATATTGCATAGCTGCATCAGCAACTATTTTTTCAGCCAGCAGGATGTAACCAGGAATCTTTTTTCCTTATTAAACGATGGGCAAAATACCTGGAGGATTAACCAAAACAACTACATCCTTTCATTTAAGGACATTATGAACCTCTCCTTGTATTGATTCACATGGGAAAACTTAATTTATTTTTTCAGTCAGATAGACACAGTGATCACTGGATTGTTTGAATGCAATGCTCTCTTCAGAGAAAGACTCACCCCACATTCTGCACTTAAGCATGGATTTTTTAAGGTCTAGGTAAAGTTCAGCTTATTCATAGTGCTGAATCACCTCGAATCAAGGTTTTTCATTTATTGCCGCTGTTAAAAAGAAGTGGAACTCAAAAAGTTAAGAATTAAGAAACACATTTGTAAATCAGGATCAATATGTCAAGAGTGATTGCATGTGTATAGCATAACATAAAAGCATCTTATTAATCATTATCTTATTAAATGTTATGCACAGTGACAGACTTAAGATAGCTACATTCATAGAACTGAATGTAATCAAACAGAATTCTTCTCACCTCTTGGGTGAATAAAACAGAGATTATGACTTATTCAATGGAGAGTTGGTCTTTGTTACCAGTGAGCATGTTTAACATCTTTATCGCTTCACTCCTGCACTACTTTGCTTGAACCTTTTTATATATGAGGTGATACAGTGACTTTATACAGTCACGTGACCCCAGCGAGAATCAAAGAAAAATTCAGGTAGTTTTTGTCCCACGTAAATTTCACACAGCACATACGATGGTAACCCTTCCATAAAAATCAGCATATTGGATAAGATCATGCTCTGTACTGTGATCACGTTTGCCCTTTGGCAAAACACGTTTATCGGACACATTATAACTTTTCATCTTAAGAACAATTGCCTGCACAGGGACACCCGACATATCTTCTGTTAAATCATGTCTACAGTTTGCCCCATTGAGACTATCTAGTAGACCAGATAAGACTACTGTGTATAATAATACAAAAAAAAAAAAGTTTACAGCTTGCCTGCTTAATTTCAAGATATTCTTGGAAAATGTGTCTTATCCTTTTTTAAAATCCATTTCTTGGTTTCCTCTTGTTTCCTCTATAGTTAGATTGTGTTTCATTTTGCCACTCACATGGTGCATCTCTGCCTTGATCTCTCTCAACTCAAACAGTCCACTCAGCATTTCAGAAAATGAGCTGAACCCACAGTCATGAACCCGAAGGATGAATACTGTAGACTGAAACAACCCACTCAACAGTTTAGATGGGAAAATACTTAACTTAACAACAGTACCTAAAACAATAACAACAGGAGCAGAGGGTAACACATGATTAGCCACTACAGTGGTCATAGCTTTGCATAAGTCCCTGAGGTGTCGTCCTGCGGAACAGAGAACAAACTGACCGCTGAGTGTTTGACTGCAATATTTCGTCAGATGCTAGGCTGGTGGGTGATGACTAATTCTGCTTTAGTCTCACCCACACACAATAGTGATATATACATAATAATAGTAAATATTACAGTACAGACTCATTGTTATTATTACACTGAATTGACATCAAGATATCTGTAATTCACACAAATCAAAAGTTTAGTGCATGTCGGCCATGTAGCTAATTGTAGAGGGATTGCACAATACCTTTCTGCCCTTTCACTTTTTTCCCTTTTGTCTTTTCAAACTCCACAATGTTTCATTTAAAGAGCTTTCTCTCTCATTATATGCTATTGTACTGTATATACTGGCAAGCCCGTGCTGCAGACGTTCAGTCGCAAACATGAATGCATTCATGATCCATTAGAACCACTTGTCCCCTGAAATTTGTCTTTTTTAAAGGAAAGCTTTGACTCACATACAAGCACTCTTACAGATGAGGCCTTCACGTAGAAACACATAGAGCGTATTCAGGGATATAAAGGGGATAATAAAGTACAGTAAAAGTCATACACATCTTATTGTGATGTTGTGCTTTCCTGTATGAATGGTGTGTGTGTTAGTATGTTAAAAGTGCCTTGTACACTTGTGTGGGGCAGAGGTTTTTGTCCCCTGAGATTTGTCTTTGAAGGAGCTTAGGTGTTGCAAACCTTCAAAGCGAGTTAGACAGGGTCACACATTACAGAGACTCTCTTCAAAGAGACTTTATTTACATCATATCTCTCCCCCTCCCTCTCATTCCCTCTCCAGTTACTTTTTCTCTAAAGCTCTCTGCCGCTACAGAGAGTAATGCTTAAATTAAAGCTGCAAGCAGCGATGATTGGGCCCTCGCACCTTCGTGCATGTTGAGGTGCGCCACAGTTGAAGGGCTTTTATTGCAGGCATGTAGATGTTTTCAGGCTTGGACTCTTATTGGACATTGCAAGGAGTTAGCTGTCACTTTCTGTGTCCACTATGTGGTGCTAGAGAACACCCACTAATTATGTGTCATGTTGCTGTATATCATGTGTATACCACACCATGTAAATTTCATGTAAATAGGATGATGTTTTTCACATAAGGCTGACTTCCTGTTTCCAGTAGGCAGTGTTACACAAGTGGATCATTAATGCAGCAATACATTTGGTGGAGGTTGCCTGACATGCATATACATTTTCATGATGTTGCACAAAGGAGATAAATACCTCTTCCTGTGTCCACTACATGGCGCTTGAGAACACACAATAATTATACGTCATGTGTACTACATGGTGTAGTCTATCATGTGTAGACTACACCATGTAAATTTCATGTAAATCAGATGATGTTTGTCACATAAGGCTGACTACATATTGTCAGTAGGTGGCGCTATGACTGTGACTCAATATTGACATTTCTGTGTGGTCGTGCCTGGACTCCAGTCAATTCAAATCAAAATTTGGGGTCGATTGGACAATGTAAAGTCGAGTTACAACAACTTCCTATTTCATTTTTTGGCCAAAACTGTCTGGCATACCAGGACAAGGGCGTTCCACTAAAACTCAAAAGGTTCCTAATTTAGCAACACAAAGGTCTTCAGGTGTCATATACCAAATTTGAAGTCACAAGTCAGACTTAGGGTATGGCTCCAAGAGGCTTTTTTTAAAAAAAAGTCTGAAGATGGTACATCTGCCTTCCAAATTTTGTACATTTATGTCAAATTCAAAGGTGGGGCTTTGATTTTGAAATTTTCTAGGGGCCGCCCTTGAGCCATTTTGCTGCGACCAAACCCAAGACCCATATCACATATCGGTTACGCCACGACATAAGTTACACCCATAGACTGTAAAAAAAATATGGACTTGGTCACTGTGACGTCACCCATTGGTTTATGAACTGCCGTTTTGAGACCTCGAGTGTAGTGATTTGACCATCACCATCTTGGATTTGACTATCATCATGTTTAATTTTTGGAGCCAGAAGTGACCATATTTGGACGGGTGGAGCTGACCATAGCGCTAGCTGCTAGCTTGGTTAGCATGGTGCATTTACAATCTATGGTTAACAGGGATAATGCCTGTTTTTCGCTAGCAACGTTGTTGCCATGGTAGCATGACATCACAACATGGCCATGCCCTAAAGCATACACTGCTTTATTGTCTATTTCACTCTAAATGGGGCCATAATTTACAAAATGAACATCATGATGTATTGAAGAAGACTTGAAACTAGCAATTGAGACCATAAACGCATTAGGAAAGTGTTTACTGAGGTAATAAATCAAGTGAGAAGTAGAGTCATTTTCTCATAGACTTCTATGCAATCAGACTTTTTTTTTTGCAGCCAGTGGAGTCGCCTCCTGATGGCCATTAGAAAGAATGCAGGTTTACGGCACTTCTGCATTGGCTTCACTTCTCAGACCGGGAGTTACCTGCTTGGTTACGCCACCTCTGAAAGTAATTAGGGGGTGCTATAGAGCCAATGTGCCATAATATCAAATGTGATATCAAATCAAAATACTTACTAGACCGAACATGAGTGCAAAGTTTTATGAGAACAATTGTCCCACCGAATTTCATGAACATCCAAGCAATTTTATCCCAACATAGGGGGTGGTATGGAACCTGCTGGCCAGGCACGAGCCCAATTACTACAGAACTTTGCTATATTCGCCAGTTCTGACATGTGCAAATTTTCGTGATATTTTGAACATCTCAAGCTCTTCAAAAATGCAATACCATCCAATAATATGATATTAATAATAATCTCTACAAAAACTATTTTTTTCCACATGACCTGCGTGGTTCTCAGCAAAAAAGGCAGTGAAAATGGTCTGTTGATAGTCATATTGACATCATACCAGCAACATTACACCTTTCACTATAGTTTCAATGTCTGTATCTGTAGAATATGCCTCCCTGCCCCTGTGCAGTGCACACTGGGGCAGGGAGCCTCTCTGGAGGGGAACTCCAGCGCACTTAGTGACACACGGAGCGTCTTTCTCAACTCCTGCTCACTTTCTGTGTTGCTAATTTCTTATTTGTTATCAGTTTCCCTCCTGACAGTTAGTCAGGACTTAGTCAGTCATTATGGAGGGCTTTTATCCATTTGTAGCCATGACAGTGGGGGTTTAACTGGCAGAATAATCAATATAAAGTCAATAAAAAAAAGCTGTCCTGTGTGAGGAGTGTATGTGGCTGACACAGAAATAACCCCAACCAGACCCCACCATGCCCATCAGAAAGAAAGGCGCTTTCGCCTTACATATTATTATTCATTTTTCATAATTGAGCACACACTTCTTAACCCTTTTCTGTCTTAAATAAATATAAATGAAATTTATAATGAAATGATATGAAACATTCTATTATGGCCATTATGAAAGTCAAAGTCTATGTAGAAATGTAGGGCTTGCAGTCACAGTGCCACACCAGCAACACTGTCTGAGTGGACACCACATGTGTGGGAGCCACAGCAGTTCAGTGACGCACAAGCACTGTTCAGGGCGAGGTAGGCAGTGTGTCCCAGGTGTGAGGCTTGAAATTACACTTCCTACTCAGTGCAGTGTTTCACACCCAGTCTTTCTCCTCCTGCCTCTTTCCATGGTTCTGAAACACTCAAACTCAGTCTCTTCGTCTTTCTCTCCATGGTTCTGAAACACTCAAACCCAGTCCCTTTGTTGGTCTCTCTCCTTGGTGCTGAAACACTCAAACCCATTCTCTTTGTTGGTCTCTCTCCATGGTGCTGAAACACTCAAATCCAGTCTCTTTGTCTGTCTCTCCTTGGTGCTGAAACACTTAAACCCATTCTCTTTGTTGGTCTCTCTCCTTGGTGCTGAAACACTCAAACCCAGTCTCTTTGTCTGTTTCTCCAAGATGCTGATACACTCAAACCCAGTCTCTTCACTGTCTTTTTTCATGGTGCTGAAACGCTTAAACTCAGTCTCATCACTGTCTCTCTCCCCAGTGAAGAAACACTGAAACCCCAGTCTGTCTGACTCTCTCCACGGTGCTGAAACACTCAAACTCATTCACCTCATGTGTGTCTCTCTATGGTGCTGAAACACTTAAACCTGTCCCTTCGTTAGACTCTCTCCATGGTGCTGAAACACTCAAACCCAGTCTCTTCATCTCACTCTCTCCATGGTGCTGAAACATGTTAATTCTAGTTCGTTTTATGTTTTCCTTACATTGATAAAACATGAAAAAGTGATTAAAATATTAATACCACAGAAAGAGACAGAGCATGTACATGTGTATGTCTATGGTCTGTTTGGTTTAATTATACTTGTGACAAGCAACTTTTTAAAATCCAGGCACTTCTGATGGCAATTTGGTTGAGGACATGAGTACTTTTATGCTGGTCCTGACATGTTAAAAGGCTGATTTTTCATGGTTAACATTTTGGACTTGGTTACAAATGGGTTAAGAGTTACTGTACACAGGGTATGTAAGGGTTATGTTAGAGTTACTGTAAGTGTTCGCCCTCAGTAAATGAATGCAAGTCAAAACATTATCCTCAAAAGTTTGCAAACATGTGCGCATGTGTGACTGAAGTAATGTGAGAGAAGTGATAAAGTCAGAGAACTGGTGTGTTGAGTTTCTAATGGACAATTTTAGATTTTTAGTTTATTGGACAGTTCTTAAGTCTACACTTCACATCTTTACATTTTAGGCATTCAGCTGACACATTAATCCAGAATGTTTCCCAACTGAATAAGTATAGGGGATTTCTGTGTCTCGCTCAAAGACATTTTTGACAAGACAGGTGGCTGTTGGCAGACTATTGCAAGGGACCTCTCTGAACACGAACACCATCTTGCTGCCCTTTCTATAGTTATAATGTACATTAACTGTCAATCTGAGTAATAGGTCATTAAAGACAATGACGCACAGTGATTTTCTTTCTGTTACATGCTCACAAGGGATTCATTTGATAAGTGTCTGCAAGAGATAAGCCTAGCTGAGATATGTCACATCATTATATCATAGTCCTAATATATCAGTGAATATTGTGCTGGTTCAAAATGTGATATTACCAACTACTGAAAAACTTCTCTCCGATTCATTTCTACATAAAAGTACAACTTAACATAATTGCCTTGCAATAGTTTGATTTTTATTATAGTTATAAATTGCTTTGCTTAACACTTGAAATGTGTTTCAAAGTGACATTAATGAGAAACAACTTAGTAAGAGTTCAGCATGCAGAAATAGGAATCATAAGTTATCTACATGGGTGGGTAATGTTGTTGGTAAATATAATTTCTCTTCCAGTTCATTGTGTATTTACTCTTCTTTGAGCAATAATCCATTTGCTGTTTCCAGGATCATGTTCAGATTTTAGTCTTGGTGAGTCTTAGACTGCTACAAATTACAAGGAGCAAACCAGAAACACATCCAATCCATATCAAATATGATGGAAAAAAATCCACAACAGATAAAAAAAGAGTGTGAGGCACAAAGGGTGCACTATAGTAGGAAGTTCCTTTGATAAAAAAGTTGATCTTTTTGACATGAAGCACTTTGCAACCCTTGTTTTAAGGTTTCAAACAGTGTAGGTTTACTTTCTTTCTATACTAGTGTATCTCTTCTTATTCTTGCATCACTAAAATCCCAAGCAAGTAAGCCTACAGAATGCAGAAACTAAGATTTTAGCTTGGGAGCATCTCTTCTCTGTTCTTAGGTTTAGAATGGATTTTAATATTCTACTCATCACTTTCAAAACATAGTTATGCCCTTCATTTCCACTATGACCCAGTAGGCATCCTCAGATCCTTTCTGGTTCTACTATAATTTATGATCCCAACCAAGGGTTTTTTTGCCATGGGGGCACTTGCATGTTTGATTTTAATTCATTAAAATCAAAACAGAAGATCAGCCATCTGAACAGGTTCTAAGATCAATCAGATTTTCTCTAATCCTGAGGAGCTTTCTCATCCTTCTGATGCGCAGTTAAAAAAGGGTTCTCCAAACCAGACAGCTGAAAGCAGGCTCATACCATCCAAGCAATGACCCTATTGGAACCTTTTCATGTGCGTAACAGAGGAGATGGAGAAAACGAAGGCAGGGAGGGGGAGAGATCACAGAGCGGGCGAAATGGAAATAGAGGAGTGTTAAGCTGTAGCTTAAAAAGAAAGGGGGAAGAGATTAGACACAGGGGCTCTGTTGCTAGTTTGATTTGAATTAATCCATTTACTTGATATTGAATCATTTGGAATCTTGCATGAAAATTGCATTTGACATCCCATTATACATCCCATTGTGACAAATATCAGCCACTCAGTCTAGTTTCATCATGTAGTTTTGTGTAGAATCCATAGGGGAGCTGAGTTGCCACTGATCTATAATGCATGGGAGGAGAGTGTCTGCAGGGCTTTGGGGGATTTTCTGTATGTGTTGAGGCTTTGCCATATAATTCTTTCATCATCTGGTTTTACTGTTTTATTGTCTTACTCAGTGAGTATTTAGGCAGAAGTGAAGGTTGGACATGACTGCTGGGGATGTTTTCGGCAGCTTCTTCTTCAGCCTGAGCGATGCCCAGACACTGTCCTGCATCTTTTGGGTGAAGCATGACTTCTGTAATTCCCTTGAACACAGACAGCTGGATGAAGGAAAGAGGAAGAGCTAAGAAGGAGAGAAGCAAGGCTAGAGAGAGATGCGGAAGCAATGGTTTTGGAAGAGCTCAAAAAGAGAAAAGTGACAAGGACACAGGCTATAAAATGGAGGAAGACAGCCCAATATTTAGATAAGAGAAGAAAAGGGCTGAAATCCTTTGCTTTGAAAAGGAGGAGAGTGATGCTGTTTTATGAAAGGAAGAGGCGCACAGCAGAGACAATGTAAGAACTACTGTCATGTGTCATCAGAATCACCCAGTTGTTATCAGTACTTTAGTGCTGAGATGGGGGATGATTCAGTAGCACAAGTTTGCACATATGCATGCACACACACAGCAGCTGACAGAACAATTTTCTTTAATCTCAATAACCATGAACATGATAGATTGACCCATTTAATCTGCAAAGCAAGTGATCGGTAATTTCATTCCTCTATTCTTATCAAATCCCGTAATGCCCGCTGTATCTCCCCATATCCATAATACATGCATTGTGATAATTTGAAGTGCATTATGTAACAGTTTCTCAAAACCCTCAGGCAGCAGTGGGTGAAGAGGTGGAAGAAGCAAGGGATTTGCTGCAAGAGAAGGAGGAGAAAGAGAATGAAAGGAGGGAGGTGATATAGAGAAGACATGCGAAATCAAGGGCAATCTAGGTTGAGAAAATGAGAATAGAAAAAGCAGGGAGGGAGGTGTCGCAGGGATGTACAGAGCTCTATTCATGCAAACGAATTCACAAACAAGACAAACAGAATGTTTGCAGTTAGAGACAGTGAAGCAGGATGGAAGCCACTTTCTAATCTACTCCTGGAAGTAACTGCACGGAGATGTAGATGAAGACTGTTTAGGAGCCAAAGGTGAAGAGTATGATACAGATTTTAAATGCATCTGGAAAGTGATTTTATATTTAATTTATACAGGAATTTGTGTTCAGATTGCAACCAGTGGATTTCGCAGCACAACTGATAACATCATAAAGCCACACCACCCATACATCACATACACCACTGATCCCACTGACTTCCACACCCCATACTTTGCACATTTAGTTAATTCTTTAATTTGGTTTAATTTGGTTTAATTTTGGTTTAATAAAATATCTTTTTGTTAAAACTTAACACTGGTGTGTCTTCCTTTTGTTGTTGCCGCTTCAGCCAGGTCAGTGCTGTGTGCTTTGTTTGCCAGAACAGCTCTGGTTTAGCTCGGGTTTCTGGTTTTGGGAGATACACCATGTGTTCTTTGGAAGTGTTTGTTTCTGACCCAGTGTTGGATTGCCAGGTGCTGAACAGAAGGTAGGTGTTACTGATATGCTGTATACAGAGATTTTCTTCTTAGGCTGTAGTGGCATTTCCCCTTTGGGTTCTGTCTGTTTTTTTGTTTTTTTTGTTTGTTTGTTTTTTGTAGTGTTGTTGCGATGTGGTTAGTGTCAGTTGTTTTCGGACAACTGTCTTGGGGGCACATCCACATGATTTTGTGGGTTCTCTTAACAAGTCCGCTGGTTTTCAGAGCGTAAATACCTGCTGCAAGCCACAAGAAAAGAGGTGAGTTGGTAGTAAGCTTTGTTTAGACAGTGAGGGGGAAATTCTCTGTCAGGGTTAACTTGTGCCTCAAGTGTGTGTCCGATAGTGAACACATTATTGTCTGTATCAGTAAATTTGTTATTATGGCTTCTTTGTCGGGGTTTTTTTAGGTGTCTATGGTGGCATTTGTAAATGGCTGTAAAAAGAAGCAGTTAGTGCAAATAGCTGACCATTATGGCATTATTGTTATAGAGAAAAAACTTCAGGATGGGATTAGAAATGAGGTTTTGGCATTTTTGTTTGAACGAGGTGTGTTACAGAAAAATTGGTTGTGCCAGTGTCTGCACTAGCAGTTGTGCAGACAGCTGGTTTGACTTTTGAGCAGCAGCTGTTAGCCATGCAGTGTGAGCAAGAGAAGTTATGAATACAAGTGGACATGGAGAAGCAGCTTGAGATAGAGAAACTTTGGCAGTTGGAGAAGGACATGGAGAAGCAGCTTGAGTTGGAGAGGTTGCAAAAGCAAGTTGAGATGGAGAAAACTTGGCAGAGCACTGAAAAAATGAAAATGGAGTTAGAGCTGTACAAATTGCAGCTAATCCGCAAGGGCAAGCTTTCTCTGGGGGGGTCTGGTACAGAGGATTCTGCTTTTGCTGTCTCTGCAGCGGGTGGTATTGATTTTGTGGTAAATTTGTGTTTGATGCTGACGTTTAATGAGTGTGACCCTGACATTTTTCTCACTCTTTTTGAACATGTTACAGATGCAAAAAATTGACCAGATTCGGACAGAGTACTTATGCTTCAGTTTGTCCTCACTGGGAGAGTTTATGAGGCTTATTCAGCTGATGAGGATGCTTTGGACACAGTGAAGTTGGCTATATTAAGAGCATACGAGTTGGTCCCTGAAGCCTATTGCCAGAAATTCAGGAATTGGGTAAAGGGTGATTGTGATTTGGTGTCCCATTTTCAGTGTTGGTGCTCAGCTGTGAAAGTTGATACTTTTGACAATCTTTGTGAATTGATTTGTTGGAACAAAAGTGCCATCCCTCAATGCATTGCCACTTATGTAAATGAACAGTAGCCCTGTCCTGCACTTAAAGCAGCTGACTTGGCTGATGATTTTGTGTTGATGCATAAGGGTAGTTTTTCAGAGACGTGTTTTTGGGGTGATTGGAAAAATGGGGATGACAAGTGTGGTAACTCCTGTGGTGGTGCAAATATTTCTCCTGGTTCCTTGCGTACGCCTTCATTTAGGGGGCAGCCTGAGGGTGCCAGAGTGTGTAATCATACTGCCATGGGGAGGGTCATTAGAAGGACAAGTGTCCACTGTTAAAGTCAAGAGTTAAAGTGTCATTCACCATCGCCTCTGTGTCATTCGCCATTGTTTGCTCAAGCTATGCTATGCTCTAAAGTTTTGGAGCAGAGACCGTTACGTGTGAAATTAAGTCTGGGCTCGGGCCTGAGTCCCAAAACTGGTTCTGGTTTTGAGCCATCCATCTTTGACACTGTTGTGTCCTTGGTTGGTGGTGAAAAGTGTGTTCCGACAAAGCTGCTGTGTGACACAGGTGCTAAACAGTCATTTATTGTGGAGTTGGTGCTGCCTTTTTCACCCGGTATAGTAATAGGGGGATTTTATACTGATGAAGGGTATGGAGCTGGGCTTAATTCCTGTGCCACATCACTATATTGTGCTGGATTGTGGCTGGATTGGACAACAACCTGGCTGGTAACTGGAGCTAACCGGAGCTTTTGTAACAGACAGAAACTTGCTAACAAGGCTAGGAACACTGACCAATGACAGGGATGTTCAGTAGCATTGGCCCCTATGATGAAAATACAGAGCAATGGAGCTCCTATACAGAGCATTTCAATTATTTTGTGCAAGCAAACGGTATTGAAAGAACAAAGCTTGTGCTGACATTTTTAAGTGCAATGGGACCAAAGACTTTCAATTTGCTGCGTTGCTTTGTTCAGCCAGAAAAGCCCAGGCCCAAAAGCTATGACAGCATAGTGGCTACCTTAGCTGCCCACTTCTCACCAAAGCCCTTGGTAATTGCTGAGCATTTTCATTTCCATAAGAGGAAATAAGAAGAAGGGGAGTCTGTAACAGTGTTTGAAGCTGCACTGAAGAAGCTGGCAGAACATGTGAATTTCATGATGTGGGCTGCGGAGCGAAGCTGCACAGAAACGCAAAAGTGCACTTACCTTAGAAAAATCCCTTGAAATTAGCATACCTATGGAATTAGCTGCCATGGACACGCTGTCCGCTCAGTACAAGCGGAAAACTGCACAATGGCTCCATGGAAGAAATGGGAACTCAGAGCAAATGTTGTCCATGTGACATGCTTGCAAAAGTAAGGGAGACAACAACTCAAAACACAGCACAAAAAATAACACAAAAAAAAGCCAAAAAGAGACAGTCTGTACATAGTGTGCATCAAAGCCACTCTACGGGTGTGTGCAGCAGCACATCAGACGAGGCAGCAGTGTATGTATTGTCAGTTACTGGAGGTCCAGAGGGATACTGGGTTTCTCCACTGCTGGATGGGCAACCAGTGCACATGGAAATTGACACAGGTTTGGCAATCTCCCTTGTGTCTGATGCTGTTTAAAAAAAAACTTGCAGCACCTTCCATTACAACCATCCAGTTTCATCCTGAAAACCTAAACTGGTGAGCCAGTGCCAACAAAAGGGTTCATCGATGTCACGGTCTTGGTGAACAGTCTAACAGCTAAGCTACCACTGTATGTGGTTAAAGGAAACTTTCCATCTCTGCTAAGCTGCTTGTGGCTTGAGGAAATCATACCAGACTGGCCTGTATTTAAAACTGAAAGTTGAAGCAGAGCCCTGAATCAGCCTAGGATCAAGAGCGGGGTGCTGGAACCTGTCAGCCAAGGTGACTGGGCCACTCCGATTGTACCGGTCATAAAAGAAAATGACTTTGTGAGGGTCTGTTGGGATTTCAAAATCACCATAAACCCCGTACTGGAGGCTGAGCAATACCCACTGTCTCATATTGATAATCTGTTCACTGGTTTGACTGGAGGAAAAAAAAACAGCAAAATTGATTTCAACCAAGCATACCTCCAGATGCATGTCAATGAGAAGTCAAGAGAGCTGCTAACGATAGTCACTCACAAGGGCCTCTACAGTACTGTAGATTACCATTTGGAATAATCGGCTCCAGCTCTCTTCCAGCGTGCAATTGATCAGATACTGAGTCGATTATCTGGAGTCCGATGCTATTTTGACGACATACTTATCACCAGGAAGACAGAGAAAGAGCATTTGATGAACCTGGATGCCACACTGCAGTGGCTGGAAGACAGTAGACTCAGAGTTCATCAATCCAGCTTCATAGCTGGCACACACCATCATGAGTTCTGATTGAGTGCCTCGATTGAGACAGCGTGGAGAGAGGTGTTCAGTAACCACTACCCTGTGTAGACTGCTGACAGCCGCCCAGATCCCCTGATGTGCAGTTGGTTCTATTCTCTCCTTTTTGCAGTGTTTGCTGGATAGAGGGCTGTCTCATACCACTATTAAAGTGTATGCAGTAGCAGTCTCTTCCTGTCACAAGGGTTTTGGTGACAGACCAGTCTTTAGCCACCCTTTTGAGAAACAGTTCTTGCAGGGGGTCTGGAGAAAACACCTGGTGATGCATGCCTCTACCCCGCAATGGGAACTGCCTCTGGGGCTTGAGGCTCTAGTGAAGGACCCTTACAAGCCTCTGGAGTGCTACTCTCTGAAGGCGTTGTCACTCAAGACAGATTTGCTGCTTGCAGCTAAGAGAGTGCGTGAGCTAAGCGCCCTGTTAGTTCAACCCAGCTGCATGCTGCTTCAGAGTGACCACAGTGGAGCTACTCTCAGATCATATCCTTCCTTTGTTCCTAAGAACATACAGAGTTCTTTCAGGTCAAGGGTTATTCAGCTGGATGTATTTTGCCCTCCACCCCATATGGGTGACAGGGAGGTAAAATTGCATCTGCTTTGCCCAGTTCACCTGTTAGCATGTTATGTTGAATGCACAGCCCCCATCAGATGCACAAAGCAACTGTTCATGTGGTACGGGGATTGTGTAGCTGGAAAAGCCCTATCCAAGAAACGCCTTGCTAGGTGGCTTTGTGAGTACATCTCCCAAGCCCATAGGCAGGTAAGAAGAGACCCTCCCACTGGAGTCCCCCCACACTCTACATGCAGCATGGCAGTGTTGGCGGCCTTGTTTAGTGGGATGAGTGTCGAAGACATATGCATGACAGTGTCTTGGTCTACACGCTGTCCATTCATATAGTTCTATCTCTTGGACATGTCGGGCTCCCTTTCACAGTCTTTGCTCACTGGATCAACCCAAGACTGGTGAAAAAAGTGGGTGTGTGCTTCAGCTGTGTTTCATCTGACCCCCTTCTGGACATGATACATCCGCATTTTTCCTGTGATCCTTGATGACCCGAGGAATGAAGTGTGCAGAGGGTCTGTTGTGTGACAGTAGACCCCTGTGAGATTAGGCCATGGCCTCACCCAGTTCAGTGGTATACTATCTGGGTTGGCTGGGGCCCCCTACTTCTCCACTGTGGTGGCCTAGGCTGTAAGAAGTAGGTGGGCTACTGCGATTAACCTTTAGCTGGTCAGGATCAGTGGGGCTGGGTCAGATTCATTCATCGGGCTCCACCAACTGTACCCACAGGGTCCAGCGGAGGGGGGGAGCCTGTGTGAGATAGAATTAAGGTTACAATATTGTAACCATAGTTCTATGAGCACAGCTGGAGCCCTCCACCTATGAGACCTGCCACTCTCACACCGCTTGTTGAAGAGGTTGTGGGATGTTGGACAGAAAGCACGCTGCCTTATATACTGTATTCTGGTAGGCATGTCCTGATTGGCTGGCTATGTTTATGGAGAGCTTAGTGGGCGAACACATGCACGTGATAGGAGGAGAGTAGTACCCATAGAGTCCAGTGGAGGGCTCCGCCTATGCTGATAGAACTAGGGTTACAATAGCAAAGGTAACCTTCGTTCTAGCTGGAGTTGGGTAGTTGGCCTCAGTGGATTAAGTGAGGGATTGTGGTGTTTTTATTTGTACTGTTTCTGTTTTGTTTTGTAATTTGTTTGGGTTTTAATTTAGTTTGCCATTTCATCCTGCTTTTTTGGATTGCTCTTGCCTCACCTGATTTCTTCATTTGCCTCTCAGGGACCAGGGTTGCTAAGGGGTGAGGCAAGTAGCAGTTCGAGGGCAGGATGAAGGTTGTGTGTGTGTACTTTTTTACTGTGCTTTTCTTTTCTTTATTACTTTCTAAGTAAGTTAAGTGATTTAGTCTAGGTTGGTTTTTCGGTGATCCCGTTGGGACCTCGTCTTAAAGGGTCTCAACGGGATGACCCCTGTCATCTTTGGTTTGCTGTTTATTCACCTGTCTGTCTGCTCTGCTCTGCAGGTGGCTTGTTAGCCCACCTGGGAACAACTGGTGCCAGTGTTCCCAGGTGATAAAGCCTGGCCGCAGCTCTGAATGCTTGTTGCTGCTGCTGTTGTTTGCAGCTCTCCGCTTCTCCCTTCATGCACCCATCTTATTTTGATTTAGTTATGCTGCCTTAGTTATTTCTTTTGCTTTCATGCACCCTCCAACACACGCACGCACGCACGCCACACACACACACACACACACACACACACACACACACACACACACACACACACACACACACACACACACACACATTTAGTTAATTCCTTAATTTGGTTCATTTTGGTTTAATACAATATATTTTTGTTAAAACTTAACACTGGTATGTCTCCCTTTTGTTGTGGCTACCTGAGCCAGGTCAAAACAGTGGTGTTAATGACACTGCGTGCAGTTGTTGATTTGGCTCATGCATAGTCTAGTCCTTCAAAATTTAGTTGAGGCTCAAAGAATCTGAGACTGGTGGTAAAATGGAAATGACCTTCTACTACTTTTACCCTTATTTTTATCCCTTGAAACTTTATTTTTATACTTTTGATTTTAAGACTGAGCAAAAGAGACATTGGGATTCATTCACTAATATGTGTGTAGAAATGTTCTTATTTTGCGCACAAAATAAGTGCTCACACAAAATCATGTGCGCTCCGGCCAATTTTGTTCTCACTACTGTGCAAATGTTACTGAATCAGAATCATTCTAAATTGACAGGTGCGTGCCTGCTACCGATAATTAGCATACTACCACACCCCTATTTCTCTTCATAAGGAAAGCTCTGTTGGAGCAGTGCGGCAGTGGAGAGAGCTGTCACTCATTGCAAAGAGGACTGTGATGGTAAAAATGCAGAAAAACTTTACCGCTAGTGAAATGTAAGTAATAGTTTCAGAAGTAGAAGCCAGAAAAGGCAGATTTGGCTGGTAAACATGTCATTATGCATAAATGTTTGGAGCCCGATTGTGAATTCTTTATACAGCCTGCATACCTTTTGCACCCCTACCACGCAGTACATCCATGACAAAATAAAAAGTTGGTAAATGTGTAAATCTGTGGATGTGATCTAAATAAATCTCTACTACTGCGCCAGGTGTGCAACGTGTTTCAACTCTGTCCACAACAGACCATGATGTACTGAAAGCACACCTCCCCTCCCTTTGCCACTACTGAACTTACAGGCTGTGAGGACACTGAACAGGCTGCTGGTTAACCAGTTGCATATATCACGGCCAAATTTGATGGGGGAAATTAATCAATGTCACATTCCAATATGGAAACTCCGATATATAAGCTATTGTCATCTAAAAGTGGGAACAAGACAATTTTAATATATTAATAACTTCATTACATTTATGATGATGATTTATGGATTACAACGTCTTAGCTATTAATTTAATGACTAGAAAATAGTGCATTATTAACAATTTCACACTTTAAAATATTATACATTTAGGCCCAATCATTTTTAAAATAATTGCGTTTCTAATATACTGTTTACATTGAATAAATATTGACTATCATTTTTTAAGACCATGGGACGTTTATGATTTGTGCATATGCATGGTCTAAGGCAGTTCTAAATTTGTTTGCAGAATAAGAACAAATTCAGGTAAGAATATATTATGAATCCTGCATTTGTGCTTGAAACGTTCATACGCATGGTTTAAGCACAGATTTGTGTGTATGCAGTGTTTCTGAATGAGGCCCATTTAGAATGGTTATTCTAAAATGTCCATTTAAGGGGACGTATCATGCACATTTCCATGTCTATATTTATATTCTGGGGCTGTAGTGGAACAAATTTGCATGATTTGCAGTAAAAAAAACAAAAAAAACAAAAAACAACTCCTTATTAATCTCATACTGGCCCTTAATGCAGCCCCTCAGTTCAGCCTCTGTCTGAAACAGGCTACTTTAGCTTCTGTCTCTTTAAGTCCCCCCTCCCAATGAGGCCACTTTGTTCTGATTGGTTAAATTCCGGAAGCTGCCTCTTGGCAGACTTATGCCAGCTTGGGAAGCTACGTAAAGAAACAGCAGTAGTAGGATTTCCCTTATTTACTTATTCTTTACTCAAAATGTCAGCATCTTAAATATATCTGTAGACACATGTTTGAGCCGAAATCCGATCTGAAATATGCGAGTGGACAATGTGAGCAACTCACTGAACAACCGTAGCAACAACATCTGTGAAGCAGACGGCCATTTGTGGGCATGGGCAAACAAACTGATGTCAGTTTGATGGGGAAGTAGAGGTAACTTTGCAAACAGAGCATTCAGATCAGGCTGAAGCCTAAGCTTTTGACTTTTAGGGAGCATTTTTACATACGCTCACCTCAAACTTTGGAACTTTGACTGTCTTTGACTTCTGACATTATAACACTATATAAATGGCATTCACACAAAATCACACAAAACAAATTATGTCCCCAAGTTAAACTATTTTGAAATGTATTTGAAACAGCTCTCAGGACATATTAATTCACTAAAAATAACACACAGGCCACAGGTAAATCGACAGGAGGGTTATTTGTGAATAGAAGCAAGGAACAACAAAAAATTGAAGTCATTTTTCTCTCCTGGGGGTTTACATGTCCTTTGGTTTCTGTTCATCTGTTTCACAACCTCCATCAGAGCATGTTTGCATCCCTGGTTTAACTTGGCAGTCGGGAAAGACAGTTTGAGTACTCAAATGCTGTGCATCCAAAATGCCAAGTTTTTTGATCAAACACAGAATGCCCAGAGAAATTAAATCCCTTCAAAGGCTGCAGTTCATCAACTGGAAGTAACTCTGTAAGTTATGAAGTCAAAAGGCAGGCCAAACACTTTACATAATGAAAGAGATTGCACCCAAAAGACAGATTTCAGTGGTTTCATAATCGATAATGTCAATAGTCATTTCTACCTTAGTGCAGTACAGCTTTAATCTAGACTTTTATTTTCCCAATGTTCACTGTTATAATGATGAGCTAAGACAGCTTTCTGATTTAATCATCTGCTTTGCTTTACAGTTCAGTGTGCACTTCAAAGGTCAATCTGCTCGGACTAACCAGACTTAATGTCTGCCTGCTGTACTCAGTGGAAAAGCCAGTAAGCCTCAGAATCACAGGATCATTTGGGTCCAATGTGTAAATTTACCAAATCACAAATATAATGTGATATATTACTAAGAATCTACTGTGCAGAGAGAAGAATAACCTCTTTTATCCGGCATAGGTTGGAGAGTTTGCACTATAGGTACTATTTCACAATGCCTTAAAAGTTGAACAGAATATGTACTTTGTGCCAGCTTGTGTCTTAGATTTCCTAACTCGACTTTGAGCTACTTCAAATATTCTGTGAGTTTAGAGACAGACTGTGGTCTGTCTGCTGCTGTTAAACCTCACAGCCTTTTAGGGGAAAATGGATGAGACCTAGTGTTGCGCATTCTTAATGTGGAGTACAGAGGATTCGGCTTGCCTGAGACAAATCGTCCACAAACTGCATTTTGAATGGGAATTGTCCTGACCTGAGTCCATCTCCACGCTCAAACAAATATAATAACATAGAATGATATAAATATAAATAAATAAAATAGAATACATGCATCATGTAGCCTTTTGACACACACAAACAAGTTTCTCATATATTATTCACTGTACGAGATATTTAGGAAGATTTCATTTGCCTTGAGAGGCAGTTTAAGATGGATTAATTCCCTTGTAGCTTTTGAAAAATCTGACCAATATCTTGCTTCACTTACTTAACAAATAAGCAGAAGTTTTCCAGTCCCATACAATTCTCTAGAGGAAACTAATAGCCAGTTACATTTATTGAAACTCCCTGCAGTCACATATCTGTGAATAATCAACAATAGCCTCACAATATTCTTATAATGCTCACTGGGGGATGACTTTATTATTTTACAAATAATGTCAACATTACTTTCCCATATTCAGACAGCGATGGGTATTGAAAAGAACTCTACCCATGAGGCCAATTTTACAAGTAAGAAAAAGCTCTTCACATGCTGTCAGCCTATTTCCCTCAAGAGAAAGAAATCGGCATAACAAATAACATTGTGAGTACAATATGATACGAAATACTTTATTAATCCCCCAGAGGGGAAACTGAGTACCGCCATACATATAGGACAGACAGCTGGTAGGACAAGAGGAAAAAGGCACATCTCAAGGCAGTACAAAATTAGGGGAGAGCACTGCACTAGTTTATGTTAGTGATTATATATGACATCAACATGTTCATGGACACCAACATTACCACAATCCTCAGTACAACCATTATCTTAGTCATCAACATTAGATCATTATCGTCATCATCAACAGCGACAGTCAATGACAATGTTGCCTGGATTGGGGCCTTTTAAAGATGGCACTGGTGTTCTCTTTCCAGTCCAGCCTATTATCCACAAGGACACCAAAGTACTTATAAGAAGAAACCACCTCAATGGCCTCATCTTTAATCAGGACAGGGGTCACTGCAGCCTTTTTTCTTTCTAAAATCAATGTTAAGCTCCTTTGTCTTATTTATAGTTAAAATTAAGTGGTTTTCATTACACCATTTGACAAAGCCATCTACTTCTTGTTGGTAAGCTAGGTGGTTGTCTTTGAGAATATAGCCAACGAATGGGGAATCATCAGAAATTTTTTGCAGGTGGAAGCCAGATGCCAGACTCAGCCTGCAGTCAGAGGTATATAAAGTGAATAAAAATGGGGACAAAACAGTACCTTGGGGCACGCCTGTGTTGGTAATAATGGTATCAGATACCTCACCTCCAAGCCTCACATACTGGGGTCTAGATATGAGGTAGTCCATAACTCATACAACCCATGGTGTTTTTTATATTAAAATAATTACACTTATTGGCTAAAATGTGTGGCTGAATTGTGTTGAAAGCATTAGAGAAATCAAAAAACAAGATTCTTGCAGATGCACAGCTGACTGTAAGTGACTATAGACTCTGCCAAGCATCTAGAGTAGAGCATAATCCACTTGAACGCCCTTCCTATATACAAACTGGAGTGGATCTTGGTATGCAGAGACCTGCCCACTGAAATGCCCAAGTACAACTCTTTAGAAGCATGTCAGAAGCTGAGAGGTGAGAACTATAGGTCTGAGGTCTTTAAGTCCCCAAGCATTTGTTTGTTTTTTGGGGGGCACAGGCATAATGCATGAAGTTTTCCATCTCAGAGGGATCTTGGACTGGGAGAGAGAGAAAAAGAACTGGAGTGCATCACTGAGTTGGTCTGCACACACCTTAAGGGCAAGTGGCAAGGCCCCATCTGGGCCAGGTGCCATACTTGCCCTGAGCCTCCTCAGCTGGGAGCACACCTCATCGGAGGTGACTGTTACTGGGGGGCTGGGGTTATCATTAGACCCCCATAGGGAGAGACTGAAGCGGACTGATTCAAGCTCAGTTTGCCCTCAACTTTATAAATACAAATCAAAGACTGTACAGTATTTTTTTCATATATCCATCTCTCTCTCTCTCTCTCTCTCTCTCTCTCTCTCTCTATATATATATATATATATATATATATATATATATATATATATTTGTCAGTGTTAGTACTTGTGTCTATAAGCATAGCTAATTCTCCCATCAATCCAGTGGGAAGTGCACATTGTCCCATTCAAAATGCTATGTGTTCTAAGTTAAAAGCAGTTGTTGTCGACTCAGATTGAACATTTCACACTAACCACCTCGGATGAGGAAGTCTGGTGATTCTTCAAACAAACATCCACCTCCCTACACTGAAAGTAAGCTTCATCTCACGAGTCAGCTGTGTTGTTTGAAAACACTTTAATGCAACAACAGGAATTCAGCCGCTGCAAGGCACACACATGCTATATTTGTCACCTCTGCATGTCAGGGAGACAGAAAGTGTAATCACACCTGATGAAAAAAACAAATTTGTACCTAGAAATCCGGCACTAAAACATATCGACAGACCTGAGCATTATTTTTGTGCACTCACACCTAAGGTCAGGCTAGAAAACCCATGCCAGAGTAGCATCTCTAATGTGGCATGCATTAAAGATACAAACTGAAATTCACTTACAATGGAGTGGAAAGAATAACATGAACCATTCACAGTGCCTATTAAAAATTTGATGCTTGAAGAAGTTTGAGCGGCAAGGAAAAGAAATGTGGATTTGATTAGCAGATGAGTTCATTGATGATAATACTTTCAGTTACACATAGTGGAAAACATTACACCTTTCAGGGCAAGAGAATACAGCATTCATCAGAGCTTACATTAACATTGTGATTCAGTAGCATGTTTTAAAGAAACATGTTTTCTTAAACCTTTAATCAATTCCACTCTGTTTCCATGTATTAGTCAAACTGGTGACATGTTTATAAAGTTTACAAGTTATAAAGTTATAAAGTTTTCAACTGTTTTGCCAGCTATTCTCCAAAGAATATATTCAGTTTCAATATGCTTTGTAATTTATAACAATATTATTTTTTTTGCTGCAGCTATTACAAATATAATGCTGCTTTGGGTCACTCTATTAACTTTCTATCTATCGTACTATCATAATTAAGTATTCATTTAAGTCATATGATCTCTTTTTCACTTTTCTTACACCTTTTTTGCTTTTATCACAAGGAGGAAATAGTATGGAAGAAATGGGGTTAAGAATCACTATCAAATTAAAGAAAAATGTCCAAAAAAATTCACCAGGTTCATTTATTTTCTTTCTTTTGGGTTTTTAAAATGTGGTCCTTCTGTACATTTGCATATTGCGAATTTGATTTTGAAACTGTTAACCAATTGTTTTCTGAGGGAAAAACAAACTGAACTTGACTTGTCTTTTTTCACTGGTCTTTTACTTTTAGTACAACATTTTCATAGGGCCTCCTCAAAATCTTGGACTTGTCCCATTTACTGTATAACACTTATCCGTGTACTTTTTTTTATTTAATCAGCTGTAACATCCCACTTTTAATTTAATTATCCAGTGACATAATGTATTCTATTCAGTCGGTCATTCAGTAAATGGCAGAAGAAGAACAACAGGCACAGTTCAGTCTGTTCACACTTACTGGAGATGACTTCACATTTTATGTGGTCAGAGTCAAAGAGACTTTCTATGAGTCGCCTGTTAAAAAAAATACAACAAAGAGAGGCAGAGAGGCCAAACCTAACAGTACCGCAGTCTGTGGTTGAAGAAGCTCTTCCTGAGCCTCTCAGTGCTGGCCTGCTGTATCCAGCACCATCTTCCTGACCACAGCAGCGGAAAAATGCCATTGTCCTAGTGGTTTGGATCCTTAATTATTCTCCTAGCCTTATTCTTGCAGTGCCTGGTGTAAATATCCTTTAGGGTAGAGCCCCAGCTATTGTATGTTCAGCTAAATAAACCACTCTTTGCAGAGTCTTGCAGTCCTGTTCAGTGCTGTTTCCATACCAGACAGTGATGTTCCCCGTCAGGACACTCTCAATGGTGCAGGAGTAGAAATTCCTCAGTATTTGAGGGGATAACTGGAATTTCCTCAAGCATCTGAGGTAAAGAAGTATGGGCCTTGCCTTTCTCACCACTAGTCAGTATGCAGCACCCAGGTCAGAGGTCAGACCCTTGGTGATGTGGACACCAAGGTACCTGAAGCTGTCCACCCTCTCCACTGAGGACCCGTTGATATTAAGGGGGGGCATAATTCCTTCCCTGCTTCTTCCCAAAGTCCACTATCAGCACCTTAGTCTTGCTGACAATCAAGAGTAGTTTGTTGTCCTGACACTAGTGTGTCAGGTCCTTTATTTCCTTCAGGTAGGCCTTTTCATTGTTATCTGTGATTAGGCCCACCACAGCTGTGTTGTCACTAAACTTGACAAATTTGACACTATTGGAGTCGAAAGTGTGTGTACAGAGAGTACAGCAAGGGGCTTAGAACACAGCTCTGGGGTGCTCCGGTTTTAAGGATGAGGCAGAAGAGATGTGTCCACCTGTCCTCACCACCTGGGTTCTGCCCATCAGGAAGTCAAGGATCCACATGCACAGTGAGGCAATCCAAGGGCCTTGAGCTTTGTGACAAGTCTGGAGGGAACTATGGTGTTAAACACTGAACTGTAGTCAATGAACGGTTATCTCACATAGCTCCCTTTCTTGTCCAGGTGAGATAGGGTGGTGTGGAGGATGTGTGCTATGGCCTCTTCTGTTGATTGGTTGGGACGGTAGGCAAACTGTAGTGGGTCCAGTGTACAGGACCAGCTGTTCAAAGCACTTCATCACTACAGAGGTAAGTGCCACTGGGCGGTAGTCATTCAGGTTTCTTGAGAACAGGACTGATGGTGGACTTCTCGAAGCTGAAGCTGGCCCAGCCTGGTATGACAGGCTGGGCCAGGGTTGAATATCATTATGAATACCAGCGCTAGTTGGTCAGCACATAGTTTGAGGACCTGCCCACTGATACCATCTGGTCTTGCTGCTTTGGTGTTCACACACTTGAATGCCCTCCTGACATCATGCTCAGAAAGGTTGTTTGGTGTGAAAGGTGCACCCACCCATAACCTCTGCTTCAGCTGTTTTTGCTTGCTGGTTGCTGATGGCCTAAAAACGAGCATAAAAGTTGTTTAGCTCACATGCTAGAGATGCATCAGCACTTGACAGGGGGGTGGTGCTTGTAATCTGTCATAGTTCTTAGACCTTGCCACATGCTTCTGTGATTGCCCTCCTGGAATTATAGTTCCACTTTCTTCCTGTAGTCCCTGTTTGCATTTTATTTAATTTTTATATTTCCACCGTCACATTAATTCTTATTCACCATAAAGCAGACGACTCCTCCTTTTTTCTTGCCAGAGTCCTCTGTTCTGTCAGATCGGTACACAGAAAAAGAGTCATCTGGTCGAATGGCGCTGTCAGGTATTCCAGGATTTAGCCAAGTTTCGGGGAAACAAAGGACATTACACTTCCCGATATCTCATTGTAAACTGATGTGGGCACAGAGGTCATCCAGTTTATTATCCAACACCTGTACATTGGCTAGCAGGATGATTGGCAGAGAACATCCATGCAGTTGGGATTGCAGCCGGTGTTCAATCCCTCGACGTTTACCTCAGTGTTTCCTCCAGTGTTGAGATGGATGCAGAGATGGTCTTGCTTGTCTTTGTGGTTGTTTGATGTTTATCCCTCTACCTTTTGCTCTATGTTTCCCCTTTTAAATCCTTGTCAAGTCAGGAAGCAGAGTCAGTAGGAGAAGTTACAAAGTTATGAGTTGACCATTTTCCTATCCTGATGAGTGACACGTAGTCACATGTTATCATTGTCCAATATCATTCACAGAAAGTACAACTAATATTGCAAAAATAAATGCAAAGAGGATAAATTTGCATAGATTTTGCAGAGCTAACAGAGGGGCGACTGGATAGGTCTGCACCCTCTAGAATCCAGAGACCTCTTACAGTCGTGAAGTCTGGAAAGTACTGTAGCATGACATTGTTATGCTATCATTAAACATCTCACAGAAGGGGTTGGAGTGGTTGGCAAGTGACTTTGACATGGGAGACCCTTGTTCATCATTGTTCTCCTAACCTTATGCATCACCAGATCTTCCTGCAACCTTAACAAAGTAGTTTTCATTACCTAAATTTTTTGTCAGATTACCCATATGCTGATGAGAATAACTTTTTCACTCTACCTATTAACATTAAATATGATGCAGTCATTGTATCACCGGCTGCTCATTTCATCTGACTGCTGATCCCCAAAGACCTGTTGTAATCTCTGGTTCTTTGTTAATATCTCAGCACAATCCTCCATCACTGAGGTAGGAGCGGTGCAGAGATGTTAAGAGAAAAGCTGAAGCTTCCTGTCTGGCCTGTGCAAGTTGGTGTGCGTGACTCGTGTGTTGGATGAACTTGAATTTTCCAATGCCAAGTCCTTGAAACTTTTGATGTTTCTTCAGCGATTGCTCTGATCGATACCACACTTTAACTTCACTGCATCCTCTTAACTGCTGGATTTCACATTTGCTGGATTCTTTCTAGTTATCTTGAGTTCTCTCTGGATTTTTCACTCCTGCTTTAATAGTCTCCCCAGTCAGTTCAACAATATGCATCTGCAAGCACACAGATGTTTATCCTCAGCTTGTCATCAGTATACCAGGGACCTGGTGCACAGTAGTATTACCACAAAGCAGGATGAGTTCTCAGTTTTTGTGGTGTGATGTAACTTTGTTTTATTTCCCCTTATTTTTTAAATATCCACCTCCACAATGTCTGCTGCAACCCCAAATACAATGGATGTAAAAGATTTTTTTGTTGTTGTGGTCGTCGTGGTATTGAAAAATAACATTTTAAAAAATTCAACAGCTACATCTCGTTCCACAAACAGTGTCCCGGTTTCTCTGGATAACCCACAGAACACACTGTCAACAGTTTTCACAAAGACTATTTCTTTAGTAAAACTGAGTTTTTCAATAAAAATGGTTCACAGCGATGTGAGATGTTTTTGTAACTTTGTTAAACTGACACCTTAACAAAGTATGTACTGCACTTTTTGCATAACTGGTCCAATGTGGATAATGTTTTTTTTGTAATGTGTTTCCAAAAAACCTGATCCCTAAGTAGTTACTGTACAGAAATGAGCATACCTCATTTTTAAAAATTATTTCCATTTTTTAAATGAACTGCATTTAATGCGTTGCACCTCCATTAGTGAGCCTGTAGAGAGAGACACCTGTCCAGTGCTGCTTTTCTCTCCAATCTCTGTTTTCTAAAATTATTTGGCTTTAAGCTCTGTTAAATTCTAATGATTTATTCTGGCATTTATTGTCACTGGTTTAGTTACAGTGCTGTTATGCAAGATGCTGCACTTGTAAGATGGTGCTTTCTTATCAAGCCAATTTCTTCCAATTTGTCAAATCATAAGAAAGCCTTTGGCAGTACCTGTTTCTGAGAGATTTTCACATGGATTCTGGCTCATAGCGCACCCGCAGTGCACATTCAGGAACACTGAAATGTTATTATTCCAGCTCTCCTTTTTATGTCATTTGTGACACAGCAGTCTATCATTTTACTGAGCGGAGATGTTAAGATATACACTAAATTGCATGTGACACTTTTGCCTGAAGTTAAATACATTATGTTTCTATCCTGATTGCAGCCTGATTGTTTTTGCTGTGTAGCAACCTATCTGTTTTTAAAAACATGGTTCTCTCTCTCAGTCTAGTTATACTTTGCTTATTTGTGGCTGTGTCAGTGCTGCTGCTTTGCCACAATCCTTTGATTTCAGATTTACACACATACTGTATGGTGCTTATGAAAAAAGGGGGAAAAGGGCTTACTCTGCATACATTTGTGAATTTATGTTCCTCTATCTCCAGTAATATATATATATTTTAAAAAAGGATAAAAACAGACTGAGTTAAATGGTTTGTGTGCTAGAAACCTATTCAGTATCATGGAGCATGGCCATGACACAGATAAACACTTTGCAAGACAGTTCCTGAGGGTTTGGGGTTTCTGTGTGTGGATTAAAACCACCAGCTGTAAATCCTTCACTCCATCCCTTCACCTGGCAAGCTTTTTATCACATTGCTGTATTGTGATTCCACCAATGTTGTCAATATGCTTTCTCTTTCAGCGGGAGGTCTGTGTTAGCCAAACCAAGACAAGCCCCAAAGCACATGCCTGAAGACAAAACAGCCATACATACTGGCAGCATTTATTATGCAATTGTCAGACACTATTTGGAAGACAATCATTGTCTCTCCGCATTATGTTTTGAAACCAAGCAGCTTTCAGACAAGGGAGCAATCTACCCTAACTGCGGTAACAAAAAGAGATATTTTGTTTTGATAAAGGTGATAAAGTGCAGACCTCAGTATTGGAAAGATTTTACTTTTGGACCTTTTCTCTGATGTAACTCCAACTCTGCTTGCCCTCATGTATATGGTAATGAAGTCACTTTTCCGGTCATCACATGATACAGAACCATCTGTCTGCTCAGTGTGTCTCCTAGTTTGATGTTCACATCATGTACTGCCCATGCTTTTTTTCTTTCCTGATGTCATCTCTCTTGTTCATAAGTTGTGTAAGTATTTTGTACCATACTATGATATATTTTTGTAATGTGGCATAATAATTAGTCAGTTAAAAAGTCAGTTATTCCCATTTTTAATGAAGTGGCTGCATGGTGAAAATCAATTTTGTGCAGACTTATGTCAAGAAATATCCCAGAGGATTGTCATCTAAAATAAATGACAAATGAAAAAAAGTATTCTTTTCCCATCTCACACATAACAGATAACATTTTGAATAATTTAATATATGTGGAGCCACATTTTAGAAGAATAATTTGCGCATACACAAGCAATTTATCCCAGCTGCACAAATGCACACATGCATGCATATGCTGCCACAGCATGTTTAGCATAAACTGGTATTCAGATGAACATGAATGAACACAAGCGGCACATGCTGATGCTTACACAAACCAGAAGATGAATGACTTTGATAAATTTGTTTCAGTATGGCCAATCTCTCTGTGCATAGCAGCATAAAGGGCAGAAAAGTGACCCTTTGTCCCATCCACCGAACACAACAATTGACTGTAATTTAATATGCAAATTGTCTGTACACAGAGGCCAAACAGATGATTTATTTACATGAAACATAATGTGTACAGATTAGATCACTATGTGAACAGCATTAAAACAAGCGTCTCTTTACCTAAGTGTCTCAACTTTAGCTGAACAAATTTTTTAACCTGATAAATTAACATTAGTAAACTCAGTAACATTACCAGTCCCATTGTTGTTCCTGCTGTTTATACAGTAATGATGAGAGAGCTCCACTTTTTCCTTCCACACCTTCTTTCTTTGTGCCTGACAGAACATTATTTAAGTTGTTCCTTATCATAATGGACGTGATTTACTCAGCAGTTACGGTAGGTTTGCACATTTGCCTGAAACTAAGGTTATACTTCATGGCAGCTCCGTAATTGATTCTCTGTTAATTAGCGTGTAGAGCACACAGCATGAGGGTTATGTTTATTTTTGTGGTCAGGGTTTTGTGTTAGACTTGAACTCCTTAATAGTAACGTGATATGACAGCACATCAAATGGCTTTTTCCAGGAATAAAAAATGCTTAAAATGTACTGTGTAGAAAAATATGGGATTAAAGATTTAAAACACTATATAAGCAAAAATACTTATACTCTTATTATTCTTGTGATGTATATTAAGATTTTGCTATTTTTAGTGTTTTTAATGTAATTTATTGAAAATTAATTATTAATGCTCCCACTGTGAAAACTCTATTAGTGATTTCATTGTGTTGCATTAGATATCTTCGGGCTAGTTGCTTAGCACTGTAGCACAATAATCATTGATTGTGCTTACTGAAGATTAATGTAATTTATAAATGAAGCTTTGTATTGGGTGTTGCACATTGTTAACACTGTAAACAATCTGTGACCTTTTAAAGGGAGGCAACAGAGGCAGAGAAAGAGGGTGACCTGAGGGGGGCAGCTAAAAGAAGAGCCTCTTTGCAAACCTGTTTTCAAAGTAGCAGCCAACCAACAGCTGAATCACCTCGCTGAAATATTCAGCAGCTGGTTCTTACTCTCTTTGCTCCAATCAAAGTGTTTTTGACTCTGTAGCTGTTGTGTAAGAGTAACTTAACACCAGTTTAAAAAATCTTTCTGTTCTCCAGTTGTTGGAGTGTTGCAGTAATATAGAGGTGATCAAAGGTGGATAAGAGTTGACACTTTCAACCAGAAGATGTCAGTGAAACTGCCTTCCAACTTGGTGTTTAAAGGGACACATAATGCTTTTTTCTGGTTATTTATATACTGTTATGATGTTGGATATCTTCAATTGAATTCAAAATACTTGTCTCTTAAAGGGCAATTTGAGGCAAGCACGTTTGCAAACAAGAACACATATGCTATTCATTGACACACATTTAAAAGAAATCTAAAAAATACAAATATGACAATGTCAGAAAGAGTTTAAACACACTTGGGATTGATGGTCGTTACCAATCTATAGCTGGCCAGCAGTGTCTAACACCACAAGGCACAAAAGAGTCTAAGTGCTAATGCATAAAAGTGACCAGTCCTTTTACTGTGGCTGTCCACAAGTCTAATGGCCTCTGGAATAAAATCAAACTTCCCTCTGTTTGTTTTACATAAAGGCAATTTGTTAAACAGCCTACCCTGAATGCTTCGTTTGAGACATTTATTTCTATCTTACCAACAAGCTGGCGTCGACTCGTAGCACATGCACATGAACAGCCGGCCGTTGCATGGCCTTGGTTGCTAAGGTTGTTGCCAAGGGTTTTCTATGTGTTGTTTGCATTGTCCACTCTCATATTTTGGATCAGATTTTGGCTTGAACATGTACAGATGTATTTGAGAAGTTAAGAACGAGAAAAAGTAGTGAAATCCTACTACTATAGTTTGTTTTATGGTTTGTTGAGATAGCCTCTGCAGCTGGCGGATATCTGCCAAGGGGCAGCTTCAAAGAGCTGGCCATTCAGAACAGAGTGGGCTTATCAGTAGGGGGGGCTTAAAAAGACAGGAAATAAAATGGCCTGTTTTAGACAGAGGCTGGACTGAGGGGCTTTGTAAAGGGTATGAAATAAATAAGAAGTGTTTTGAATTGTAAATCATGCAACAATACTCCAGTAGAGCCCCAGATTAAAAATATAGACCTATTAATGTGCATAATATATCCCCTCTAAGTTGCCCTTTAGAGTTGGAGGTAAGCATGTGATTTGTCCTCAGCAGAAAAATGAAAGCATCAGTCATTTGCTCAAATGTTTAACATGACCTGTTTACAAATTCAATACAAGCAACCTCATGCGAATAATGACTGTTCTTACTCAGAAGCTCAGACAGTGGAGGTAGAATGACACTTTAATAGCACCACATAACTTCTTGGGTGGGAAGCTGGCTGTGTCTGACTTTGACGCCGGTGACTGTGCTTTGCATCCTGTTTTCATTGACAGTCAATATTGGTTTCCTGTTACCATGACCACTATCATTTCCTAACCTTAGCCAAGTAGTTTTAATAGCCTAAACTTGACATAAACAGAGGTTACAAATCAGAAAATGCTATATTGGTCCTAATATAAGATGACTTTGACTATAAGACAGTCTTCTGGGGGAGGGCATTCCATGGAGACTTTTTGACGGTAAGAAACATTAAACAAGACAGTTAGGGCGGATATGAAAAATACAACAACTCTAAATTTTTAATTAAAGTTCTTTGTGGTACTTACACATTTCAAACTATAGCCTATTGTTTTTTTTGTAATCTAGTTTTATAATCTAAAGAGAATCTGCATTGACCTTTTTTTTATTGATCTGCTTCTGAAAATGTCTGCTCATATCTTCATTTGATGTATTTGAGCTGGTTAGAGGCAAGCACTAACTTGCAGGTAAATTAAGACGGGCAGATCGAATGGACTTCTCACATATTTCAGTGGACACATTGCTACTCATCCCTAATTAAAATGTAACCTTGGGGGGTTTTTTTATACTAATTAAATCAACCTGAATGACTTTTCCTCCCTGCACTTCAGACAGAATTTACTGGAGGGTCAGATAAATTGTTCATCAAGCCAAATATGTTGTAACAGAATACTTGGTAAAACGTGGATAAAGTGTTTGCAGATAGGAATTGTCTTGACATTTACCATCATTAATTCTGATTTTTTTTTTTTTTTTTCACTTTCATCTCCCAGACTTCTACATTTCTGGCAAAGATAGGGCCCCTGCCAAACTGATTAACCTTACAAACAAGGCATGTCTGGCTTTTGAAGTCACACTTTTTTAATACTTACCTGTAGCTGTCATCTAAGCATGCCAAATCCCAACGTTGCCTGCTACAGCTTTAGTGACACTGACACCAGAAGCAGATCTGGATGCACTGTAGATTATGTTTGTCCTTGCTCCTGTAAAAGCTTATAAGAGTGTACAGTTTAACTTACAGTATTTGCCTGAGGTTATAGCTGTTATTTAGTTATGGCGTACATATTCTGAACTCTGTATAAGAACAGACTTAAAGTTTAGATGCCGTTTTTTTGCTTCTTCTGTGAATGCTTTTTTTTTTAATATGGAGAGTCAGCAATTTATACAGTTCAGTTTAAGTGTTATCTTCTTCATTTTGTCCATTCAATCCATTTCAGATTGGCAATATGGCCTGATCAGTCTCTGCGTGTGCTTTGTCTCTTTTCTTCTCAGAGAAACACATTCAGCCTCTGTAAATAAGGCGGCAGATGTTACAAAAGCAGGATTATTAGGAGGGAGGGAGGGGTGAGATGGTGGGAGGGGAGGAGGGAGGGTCATCTTTCAAAACAGACTTCCTTGGTTGAGAATTATGAAGGGCAGCTAAATGAATAGACAAAATGAAGAATAGATGGATGGTGGAAGAAGTGGTAGACTAAAAGATCTTTTCTTTCCCTTGTGCTGTCAGCAGGGCCAAACTGAGATTGACATATATGACCAAGCAGTTGGCAGGGCAGTGGAGTGAGGAAGCTGCTGGCATGAGAACCTCAAACACAGACAGACATTTCTCTGTGTGCCATGGAGAGGGCTCTGATGTATAGCGGTGATGACAAGAGTGTCTATTGCCTTGCCCACAAAACTATGAGAAAATGATTACTCTTTTATCTTGTGTTCTGTCATCGGCTTATTCTCTCTCCTCTTCCTCCGTCGCTAACAATCCCATCTTCTGCTGACCTTTAATCTCCTTTTATTTTTCCGCCATCTTCCTAATTTTCCATTTCCTGTTGACAGCTTTGTTCATTCACCTCTGCAGATTGAGTCAGGCATTGCCTTCTTTTTGTCTTTGTGTCATGTTCATATATTTAACGGATTGAAGCAGTGACCAGAGGTGACAACATAATTACAAAATCCTTTGGGGATTGTATTACTTACCCTCCTTAAAAGAGATTGGCTGCCCTCTTTTAATGTAGCGTTTCCACATGAAAGTGCAGCTTTTATCACTCCTGACCACTTTTCCCTCCACATCATTCCCTTCTGGATTCTGTCCCCATTCCTGTCATCATTCCCTTACCGTCTACTTTTTGCCCTTGTTCCCTCACTAAAAAAACACATTTAAATGCAAACAAGGAAAATCTGCCTAGCATGTCCTCCCACAGGAAAGACATTAAAAAAAAGCAAATGAGAGGAAAATCATTGCAATCTCTTCCCCTTGGGCATCGCTTACAAACGTGGAGGGAAAATGCACAAAATCACTTTTGGTTCTAATATTGTATATTACGGTAATCATTCACGCATTGCTTTGACAAAGAAGATTATGTCTCAGTCAACATTTCCATTATGCAATTATGTATATGTGAATACCCCCGTGAAGAGCTGTCCAAACTGCAGTCTTGAGAACATCCAATCCGCCCATTAGACATAAAAGGAAAAAATAAAAAAACAAGCAGCAGTGCAAAAAATACTACTAAACTACTACTAAAAATACTGTGCATTTTGTTTGTTCATTTCCCCTTCGATTGCTGCAGCTAAATAGGTTGCAACACTTCAAAATTTGTGTATGCTTTCATCTCGAAAGTCAAAAAAATTCAAGGTCTCCGAGCAGTTGGTTGTTCAAATTACACCCCATTCCCAGGGGTTTGCAGGTAAATAAAGTTGCAGTGTAGTTTACATTGCTCCGTGTAGGTCAAAACCCTGAAACAAGATTACCACATTTAAGCTTAGACTCTCATTTATGAATAATTATGAAATGTGGTCATCATCATAATCCACAGCTTAGTGAACAGATGGTTCAAAAAAAAATCTCACAGGTGTGTCACTGTGCATCTGTGTTTGCTCCACCACATGTGAGGCACTTGTTTGCTGCTTTGCCGAACGCTCCCTGTCAGGCTGGTGGCTTAAAAATGAAGCAGCCGGCTACACTGCTCTCACGTACAGACCCAGATTTCCTGGGTCCACGCCAAAGCAGCGCATGTGTAGCGGTGGCAGGTTTATGCAGTCCTCATGCATTAACAACATTGATTGGTTAGAGAAGTCATAAACAGCTACAGAATCTATCACAAAAAAGGATTCCCCTTCTCATTTTTGTTGATAATTGCATCACCATCTGCTTTGTTTTTTCTACTTTATAGCAGAACGATAATGTGTCCATTAGTTCTTTGTTTGAATAAAAGAAAAAAAAAATCATATATCATTTCTTTTCCTATTTAACAGTCTGTTACACCATCACATCTCATAATATTCCCTCAGTTGTACAAATGTAACATCATGTATAACTACTTTTCTGCTCATTACCTCTCAAACAAACTAAACCACTTTACTCACACATTCATGAATAAACATTAACACACTTCAGTATATTTCTCGGTGAAACAATACTCAACATACACAATGTAACAAACATTTTAACTGGCATAACTGCATCAAATCTGGTTTAATGCACACTTATGCCTGAGCAAGAGCTTCATAACAGCTGTACAGCTATACAGGGGTTTATGTAATGCTTGTTATTTCACACGTAGTGTGATGCCATCCTAGTGCAATGGAACAGTGGGTCATTTTATGGTCATTTTATTTCAGACATTACACAGTTTAGATGTTGTGGTGGTGACCTTTTTAAAAGAAAACATGACTTTGACAGCTGTATGATAATTGTGTGAATACTTAAAAACTTTAGTACACTATCACATTTCCAAATATGCGGCACTCTTTGTTGTGTTGGAGGTGACCCGGTTCAAAATTTAAATGGAAAGTGAAATTCCCATAATTATCAGAAAACCTTTGTTCACAGTACTTTGTGAATGTGCAGAAATCTTTTTTGTTTTGTGGAGAAAAATGTTTCAAGTTATGAGCTGTGAACTGATCAGAAATCAACACAAAAGAAACTTTCACCAACATTTCTAGAATTTTTTTTGTTCTGTGCCTGCCTTTGTACATTAATTTTGACTACATAATTGCAGATTCTTTCTTGTCGACTCATAAACTTAAGAGAACCGTTTTAAAAGTTTTACTGTCTAATTTCAACTAAATGCCGCAATGACCACAAATAAAATTGATCTCATTCTCTGTGCAATGAGCAGGCTGCTCATTGCACAGCATTATTCAAAAAAGCCATATATTAGCAAGCACAGTTGTTGGAGCATTCATTTTAGGAAGCTCATATAAAAATGTAATGGTTAAGGATCCAAAATTTGAGCAGTAATTATTAACAAGCTCTATTGCCCAGGTGCTTGCTCAAACTGACATTGCCTTAACAGTGCATGAAGGCATATTTGCATGGAAAAAAGCTTGTGAAAGCAAGCAAAAATTTATGCTGCTCGAAGATAAGTAAGACAATTACAAGAAACACTATGTTTTGGATGATCATTAACATGAAAATAACAGTATTACAGAACAGAATTAAAGTGAGTTAAAGTTTGAGTTTGAGTCTGAAAAGTCGTCCCTGTGAAGACTGCTGTAGCCTCAAGGTGAGATCATATGACAAGCAGGCTGATGTTTTTTTGTTTTTTTTTTCTTTTTTGCCTTCTGTCTGTTTATTGTACACTTCTGTGTGCTCAGGTTTATGTGTACCTCTGTGTTTGTTCCATGCTTTACATGTCTTTCTTCACTGCCTAATTTATTTATTGAGGTGGAACATGCATGCCCACACACACTCAAAGCAGTTAGTAATGACCATTAATCTATCCAGTCTGAAAAGATAATTTCTGCTTTATCATTTTTGAAGAGCCCTTTAATGAAAAGACCCACGCTTAGGTTTTTAAAAAGATACAGAACGTCATCCCTCTTGTCAGTGAACAGTATGGTCTTTTTCTTCGCGGCACAGATCCAATTTATATTCAAATACTCCAGAAAGAATGAACAGCATTGGAGTATGAAGTCTTATCAGTCTATAATTGAAGTTGCCATACTGAATTTGCTTTAACCTGCACATTAAGTAATTGTCCAGCCTTTTTCTTCTTATCAGCATATATGTTTGTTGGTTGTGACTGATACAATGATATACTGAGTTCAGTCATGACCAGTCAGATCTACTCTATTCCTTGCTATCATAAGCAGACCATTTGTGTCATAGCACTCTGACACTTAAATGATGGAAGAGTCAAGAAAGTGATTTCCCCACCAAACCACCAAACCAAGAGAAAACTGTTGTCCTTGTACAGGAGGTGAAGAATTGCTGGCTTTATGCATCATGGTGCACAGTGACAGTTCTAGGTTGACAGCCACACACCAAAGCCACATTTGCACATACTGTAGTTACAAAAAGAAATGTGAGTAAGCTGCTCATGCTTGGTATAACTATAAAGCTCAGGTGCACTTTGCACCACGCATTTTTGACATGGTTTGAGCAGATGGATTATACAAGACATGACAAGTACCCCCAATCCCTTTAAGAGATGGCTGGAAATATGACACACAGGCAATTTTCCCTCCTCAACCTTTTCCTCCACCAAGACCTGGGGCCCCTACAGTACTTCATGTCCTTCCTTATGAATAGACGGTGCTAGACACTGCCAATGCTCTGCACTATTATATCTGGAAACCTGGACCTGAAATGTGGTGGAACGGATTATTTTTAGCAAATAGTTATATTGTTAGATTTGGGGGAAAGTGCTCTGCTCTTTTAGGGAGCATTCAAAAAATCTGAGGAGGAATAAGGGTTCTGCTGGGAGAACTAATCCCCCCCAACAAATATACATAGACAGTTCAGGGTTTGGCATTGAGTGTATCAGCAGAGTGAGAAGTGTCAGTATATAATGGCTACTCTGTACACCTATATGAATACAATTGGATATTAGCTGGTGTCCAAACCAATGTGAGGCAGCTGATCCATGCAACGCACCAACTGGATAGTGTGAACCACAGACCACTCTTTAGATGTGGCTGGGGGTCTGCTAGATGAAAAAGCACCTGCATGCCCCAGTGTCACTGAAGCTGTCCACACGCTTGTCCTGCTACTCTGTCAAAACACAGCGAATCTGTCATTTCTGATAAAACTTTATCGGGAATGAGGCAACCTACTGTGGGGCAGAGGCTAGAAACCTTTGGTATGTAATTTCAGCCCTCTCTGTCAACAGTCTTGCTAAACTGGAATTGCTGAAATAGAATCCCAGCATATTAGAAATTGCAGTAATCCAGTATTTTACTCAATTAAAGTGATTATAAGACATAATGTAATGTAAACTGCATTTTCTTTACTCACATAAGGTCATTTTCCAAGTAAGAGATGTGTAGCAATCCAATTTTAGTGGCAATTGTTGATGCAATTTACAAAAATGTGCACAACTATAACACTGTACTGTAGCAAGATGACAAGCTCTGACGTTGTAACATAATGTCAGCCTCAAAGAGCACATACAATGGAAAATGAAAGCATTGATCAAAACACATGAGCACTTTAAATGTAACATCATCAAAAGTGGATGTACACTACTCGTGAGCCATCAGGGTTGGATGTGTTTATTCTGATTGGCTGGGCTCACGCAGGCAAATTGCATTATGCCGAGGTGAGAAAATGATGGGTCAAACCATCAGAGCCACATTACAGGATGAATCTAAATGGAACGGCATAATAAGGGTATTGGCATAATACAACATCTCACATTATAGAGAGAGCAAGTTAATGTAAATACATTTAAGAAAACTAAGGCTGTCTCTTTTTGTCTCCTTCTCCAGGTAATGTGTTTGTGGTGAGTTTGGCATTTGCTGACCTTGTGGTAGCGTTCTACCCCTACCCGCTGGTTCTGTATGCTCTTTTCCATGATGGATGGGCACTAGGAAACACACAATGCATGGTAAGACGACATCAGCTACAGTATGTTTCAGTTTACTACCAGTGTACTACCAGTAACCTCACACCCAACACAGTCTGACACAAACACTTGCATTCTCTTTTTTTATCTGTTCAGGTCAGTGGTTTCCTCATGGGGCTGAGTGTCATCGGCTCCATTTTCAACATCACTGGGATTGCAGTAAACAGATACTGCTACATCTGTCATTCGTTCTCCTACAGTCGGCTGTACAGCTATCGCAACACTCTGATCTTTGTTGCCTTAATTTGGCTGCTCACAGTAGTTGCCATTGTTCCGAATTTCTTCGTCGGTTCCCTGCGCTACGACCCACGGGTCTACTCCTGTACCTTCGCCCAGAATGTCAGTAGTTCCTACACGGTGGCTGTAGTGGTGGTTCACTTCCTGGTTCCCATCGCAGTGGTTACCTTCTGTTATCTACGGATTTGGGTACTTGTGATTCAGGTCAGGCTTCTAATTCTCTACGTGGTTATTTATGTCTTTACTGGCACACAAAAGGTATAAAAAGGCCAAAGCAAATAAACCTATAAATATGCCATTAGCTGTAAATAATGCAGGCACCCAATGGGCCAAACAATAACAAGATTCATCAGTCCTCCAGGAGCCATCCAAAATGGACCTGTAATGCAGAAAATATGGTCTCTCTGACTTTAGAAGTTTTGACCTTTAATTATTGGCCCTTTACTGGAAGAGTCAGTGTAATTTCTTTAAATGTCAGAATACTGACAAAATACATCATCAAACAATTTAAATACTTCCTGACATACAACATTTGAGTTGAGCATTTTGATCTTTAACTACTAGTAAGTGTGGATTTTTTTTTTTTTTTAAAAACTGCAAAGATTTGGCAAAGTCAGTGCCTGTGATTTCAGCTGAGACACCATGTTTGACAGGCAGGTAGATGGACCAGATCCCTGGAATAGTTGTGCATGTGAATATATGGGTGTGTTTCTGTGTAATGTGTGGGTGTCAATGCATGTGTGGGTTTCTGTCTGTTTGTGAAATAGAGAGGCGGAAAGGGACAAAAAGTCTAATTTTCTATCTTATGTGGTTTCGTCATGTCTAGGTGCGTCGTAAAGTGAAGACTGAGGAGAGCCCTCGCCTCAGACCCAGCGACTTGCGGAATTTTATCACCATGTTTGTGGTCTTTGTGCTGTTTGCCATCTGCTGGGCTCCTCTTAACCTGATTGGCTTGGCGGTAGCCATAGATCCGTCCCGCGTGGCTCCCCGTATCCCCGAGTGGCTTTTTGTGGTCAGCTACTTCATGGCCTATTTCAACAGTTGTCTGAACGCCATCATCTATGGCTTACTCAACAGGAATTTTAGGAACGAGTACAAACGCATTGTCACCTCTGTTTGGGTGACTCGGCTTTTTGTGACAGAGACTTCGCGGGCCGCCACGGACGGCAGGAGCATGCGGAGCAAGCAATCGCCACCTCTCAACAACAATGAGTCAGTAAGAGATCGCATAAACAAAGAATGAAATTCTCAACTTTGAAATCTGGATCCACAAGCCTGTTAAATGATAATTCCTGTATTTTTATGTGACATCCAGATAGTTGTGCAGCTAAAGAGTATCAAGTAACAGATGAAACTGGAATACATGGCTTGGTGGTTTTCTATTGGCTGACATCTGTCAGTTTAGGGAGCATGTGAAGATGTTTACATCTGTGGATATGTTTTTTTTTGTAATTTTGGGCAAAGTTGTGAAGAATTACGTATGATTTTATTGAAAGTTTATTGTTTGGATGATTAACTCAACAACTGTAGTGCTAAACAAGGATGATTTTGCAAGTTTTCTCTGTGACCCATTAAGCAGAAAAAAAATTTAAGAGACGTTATTATGTCCTGGGAGAACTGAGCCATGGATCGCAGTTTCATGTTGTTCTCATGACTACTCTAAAAATAATCTAAATGGTACATTAATATTACATTACAAATGTAATATCCTTTAATGTCTGCTGCTGTAGACTCTTAGACATATTTCACAAAACTGGGTAACCACTGATAAACATGCACCTCTCTTTAGTAACTTCAAAAGCCTCAAATAGTAAAATGCGCCTCACACCTGAATGCCAGATTAGTAAAAAAAGAAAAAAAAAAGGAGATGTCATTCTGTCAGTATAAAATCAATCTGACAAGGTTTGATGTTTTGACATTGATGTGGTCAGAATTGCACACTATGCCTAAATGTGGCAGTAGCATTATACCCCATGCTGCCTGGTCTGACCCTGCACTGCACTGCGAAGAACAAGACACAGAAACTTAGTAATAAACATAATAAAAATGAAATGTATTCAGGAAAATCACTTAGTAATGGCTGATACAAAGCAAGTCATGACCAAAACTAGCACCAAACCATTAAAGATGTGTCAACAAACATGGCTGTTTTAAATTTTGATGGTGCATGTGATGTAGCAGGTGGAGGACACCTACGTACATATCTACTATTGCTGCTTTACCCATCATTCTGCATATCACCTGTACTTTACAGCTGCTGCAGTTTGACCATGCTGTAACTTTATTGCAATACCAATTCATACAACAGGCCAGTGTAGGCTACATTTAAAGCCATCCTTTATATAATCTTTGAAATAGAAAATGTTTTCTTAGTGTACAATGAGCAAAACAATGCAAGGAATAATTACTGTTGTGCCAGTTTCCTGGAATAAGGCTAAACATGAATTTGATACTGCAACAGAAATTATTCTTTGAAATTTTGAATGTTTTTTTTGTCCCCCCAAAATTTCAATTATTTCATTCTGCACTTAACAGTTTAATGTCAAAAAATTACTACAATATCATTGTCAGTGAGATACCACATATAGTGCTGTCTTTATTTTGCTAATTTTCTACAATAGAGTTGCAGCATGAGATTTATGCATAGCATCAACAATCTCAACATACCACATTTGCACCTTTTATCAAACATGTAACAACAGTATAGGATATCTATTTTATGGTTACACCTTTTAAAAATACAATATATAAAATACAATGTATGAACAATATATAAAAACATATTCTGTAAATTATAACAATGTGTTGCCAAAAATATAAAACACTGGAGTCAGGGCTACCAAAAGAAAACAAAATCTAAACCCACTTCAGGTAGTACTAACCTGACATGCCAGATGATTTGTTACAAGAACCATCTGAGAAGTCGTCCTTGGAAACTGTTTGGTAAAGGGCAGGCACTTTCAAAAAGTACTTGGCAGGTGACTAGATGAACCACCTGTCTGTCACTGTCTATCACCATCTTAACTTGCGAGGCAGCTGGATTTGCAACGCTGATTTGATTATGACTGGTGGTTCGGACACAAGCGCATAACTTGAAGCCTGACAAGATGGATTCTTGCGTGATCTTTTGATGTCGTGATTTTGCTGATCCAGCTGCCTCACAAGGTAAAGGCAGTACAGTCTGATTTAGAGAGCAACCACAGTGCAGGAAAGTATGACAGAGGCATTTCACAAATGGAGAGCACAACCTCATACATTTATGTCAACATATTAACAAAATCATGCAGTAAGTTTGTCAAGTTCAACAGCATGGATGATTCTTTATTCACACTTTGCTATGCAATTCGGAACACAGTGATCGTCTGCTCACATCACGACACAAGACATCTGACATCAGTTGCACCTAAAAAGTCATATACAGTTAATTGTGTAGCTGAGATGGTCCCTTACCTTTAACAAGATGTCACAAACTCTTACGTATTTACTGTAAATGATGCTGCTCTCCAGATCGCACAATGACAAAAGGACTAAGATACACAAGCAGTTCAGGGTGTTTGTTCTCCTGCCTCACATGTTAAAACACCTTCAACCCCTATAGAAAGACTAAGTGGATGAATACATTTACTGAATGTGCAGCAAACGATATAGAATGGACACAAGTTCCTCTGCCTCCTACATCAGATGCAGTAGTTATTTTTCAAATATCCAATGTACGGTAGTCTTATGCAGTGGCAACTCTTGTTCTTCATTCTGAAATACTTATGCAAAATTTCAGCTTTTCATTTCACAGGTAATTTATTTTTATTAATTACTGTAGTTAACTTATTTTCTGATAAAAAAAATAATAAAAAAATACTCCACCAGGGACACGTTTTGATGCTTTCACTGTGGAAAAGAAAGAAAAAAAAAGAGAACATTAGGGGAAGAGTTAGGCATTATACTGTCACTTGGTTCTATTTTATGGAGTGACGTTCATTGCCTATTAGCTGATTGTTGAGACGGTACAGCTCGTATCTGTATTCCCATCTCAGGGTGCCTACCAAACATTTTATTGTGTTACACATTTGTCCAAAACATTTGCTGTTTATTAGCTGCCATATGAGTGGAGTCTGAAGACATTTCAAAGGAATATTTTGTAAATTAGTGTCATTGTGGTTTTTAATTGTGGTATATTGTTATTGGAGATGTATTCAAAATGTGTTTTTTAATATACAGTATCTGAAGCTCAATAACCCCACACAATTAAAAGTTTATAATTGGATTATGCTTAACCTCTTTTTCCATTAACTCCACTACACTTGCTAAGTGCATCTAAAACAACCTCTTGTTTAATTGAGATGTACTGTACATTGCATCACTGCAAATATATATATGTTTTTTTTTTTCAGTGTGGAGTGATACAATTGCAGGTGATTTGGAATCAACTTCTATAACCACACAAAACAAGTCAGTAATTTTAATATTGTTCTGTTTTTCACATTTTAATTCATTTTGCAGCACATTTGTGTCTTCTTACAGGGTAAAAAAATAAAACAATGTGCAAAGCCATATATCAAGAACAGCAACAGATCAAAGTCATACTATAAATATTCATAGGACAGGACAGATGCAAAAGTGTATCGAGCAGAGGAGGAATATTTGGAGGCCAACACTGACATTTGTGGTGCAGAGGCAGGTAGACGACAGGGGGATGTTAGTGAGATTTAGATAAATATAGGTGGTGACGATGCTACCCTGACAATAGAGGTGGGAAGGTCATTCCACCATTGGGGAAGTGGGAGTGGTGTCCAGGTCGCTGCAGGGAAGGGAGAGCTGAACAGCAAAAAAAAAAAAAAAAAAAGTGATGTTGTTATGGCACAGAGAAAATTAATGCTCAAACATCTCGAGAGTGTTTTAGATGCACTTGGAGGAAAGCGAAGACTTCAATTTAAACCAAAGAAATGGGCATAGCTGAAGGGGTTGGGTATACATACATTTTGTCAAGTTATTGCTGGGGAAAAACTTTAAAACACCTTGGGTCCTTTAAGGTCTTTTTTTTTCTTTCAAAGTACTGCCTTACAGTTAACACAATAGTGTCAAATTTTAAAATATTACGGCAAGTGCCATATTTTCTATTAAAAATGAACCCATTCAGCAAACTTGGCTTGCCTGCATATTGCTTCTTTTTATGTATTCAGGACATTTGTCTACAGAAAGTTTTCTTTGCAGCATCACACGCAGACCTCAGGCAGGAGACTCAATTGTCAAAACAAGAACAAATATTATCTTTCTTCTCCTTTGTGTTCTCTTCCTATATACCCTATGGCAAAATTATGTAACTAAGTTCATTTATGTTCCATATGCTCTCTGTCTGCACCCATACTTTGGGTGTTTTTCTACATGCAACCAAATATGACACCTTGCTTGCCAGCTTAGAGTATAGGTTCATTGTTTTTCAATCTGCATTAAAAAAAATGTTGTTTCCCATCATTTACAGCCTAGCTTTGCAGCACAACTGTTATGTGGAGCAGAGCAGGTGAACCTAAATGCAGACACAGGCTGGCTAGGAGGCAGGGATATGGTAGGAACAATGTATTGTAAGGTGAAGAAAAGGGGATGCAGGTCCAGGGAGGCTTGGACTGGTAGCTGGAAAACTAAAGCTAGGGCAGGTAGTTGGGCTGGAAGCTGAGAAGAGCAGGGGTCCAGGGCAGGGAAGTAGGGCTGATGAGACGAGGGACAGGAGCCGGAAAAAGAGCCGGCGGAACTGTGGGAACGAGACAAGGGACAGGAGACAGGGACCGGAGCCAGAGCAGACAGGACTGCAGGAAATATGAGACAGGGTTAGGCAAGGGAAACAGGCAACAACAAGAAAACAGGATAAATGCAGAAGTGGCTTGAAGCATAATAACACTGACAGGTAGCAGAGTCTACAATCTGGCAGAGTGGAAGTGGCAGGGCTGAGTATTTGTAGAGGGCTTGATTACTGAGATGAGGTGCAGCTGGCGTGGCTCTGTTCTGACTCCGGCACACCTGCAGACAATCACACACACACACACACTGTCACGAACGGGGCTGCACAGCCCTGACAAAAGAGGAAGATGCACACAACCAAGTCAATTGGAAAAGGAATAACATAAGAGGAGAACGTAAACTAAAAGTGGCATGTGTAATCAGTAAGATCAGCAGTGTAGTTGAGTGCAATGTTGTATGGTGCAGAAACACAAGCCAAACGCCAACCAAAAACCAAAGGGAGGAGAGCACACAGCAACTGAGCTCCAAGAGAGTTTTTAGAGAAGCACTGAAACACAGAGCCCCAGGTGCTGCCCTCCAGTATCTGCAGAGACAGCACAGATAGCAGCCACACAAACCAAGTAACAGACAGACAGGGCGGAGAGGGTCATCACAACACACACACACACACAGAAGAGACAGAGAGGGAGGGAGCCATTCAGGGAGTGGCAACAAGTTAGGGAGAAACAGGATTGTGATAACAACCTTATAGCTTTAGTTTTTCAGAAACTAACCACTCTGCTCCAATTTCTCTCTGGGCTTTAACAGTCCAATTAGGCAAGTATTTAGTCCTCCAAATCCTAATATGAATCTTGTTCATTCTTGTTCTTGTTCAGTTGTAATTGAAACAACTTTCACAGATTTTTGGATGTTGCTGATAGAAAGCATTGTTCCGGATATTCTTTTATTCTGTTGCACATGGCTTCCTATTTCCAAAAAGGAGATTTGTCCTGGCTTTTGATTGCCATGCTGTGCTGTGTTTACACCAGCTCAGATGCTACAGCAGAGTGTTGTTAGTTTCTCATAACTGCAGCTACTGGTGTGCCTGTGCTGAATGCATGATTGTAAATGAAGTGAAACCATATTTTTATGTTCTGGGTCAAAAAAGGCAAACAGTGAACCAATGTTTATTTTGATCTTTACATTACACGTAAATTGAAAAAGCAACATATATATCAATGGTGTAAATACAACTCTGCCTTCAAAATAAGGTGGTAAAGCAGTGAAGGTTGTCACACCGTTTTTCATTGGAAGATGAAAGCTAAGGTTTATGTGCAATACTAATCATTTGGAGTGGTGCACTATAATGAGCTGACACACTCTCAGATTTCTGAATTATGCTGTTGGCACCCCTTTTGCACCTGCCCCAACCTCCATGCACAATATTCATGCAAGGTCAACATTCTACTAAAACAGTCATTCCCTGATATTTCTGACTTCAGAGTTTCTGACTTTTATTTTCTACCGTGTGATCTATTCTTGAGTGGTGCTCCACTCCACTATAAACACAGCTGCTATAAAATATATTCCCAAATCATACAACTACTTGATAAGGAAACCAGGGTTTAATTAAATTGTTAAAGTGAATTAGGGCGCCACTAAAATCAGCCCTGCAACGACAGAAGTTCACATACAGTAATATGCTAATTAAGGCTATTGTATGATTGGAAATACAACGTAACTGTTTGATCAGATACTGTCTGCTATGCAGAAACCTGGCAACCTTGTGGACCTGAGAGGGATAATTGAAATATTCTCCTCTGAACAACCACTAACTATAAGCTACATGCCTACATGGCACAACCCAAGAGTACAAATATCTTGTCCAATATGGTTTTAATAGGCTGAGGAATGTGGGCAAATGATTAACTGTACATGTGGCAGCTCTGAAGCCTTTCCTCCTTTATTTTCATCTGGACATACTGTTTTTTGAGTCATTAACGGGTTGCTGCTCACAGTTTAACATAGACAAGGACACAACACTGATCAAATTTTGTGCAAAATACCTTCACAAAGAAGAAAATAAAATGATAAGCCTTGGGAACATATTGGCATGCACTTACAGTTTGTTGTCATGCACTTTTTCTCTGTGCAAATGTACAGAGACAGAGTGAAACATATTATGTTTGCACCTATACTATAGTGTTTACAAAGAATAAACTAGTCCACATATTTAAAACTTTGACTATGAAAACATTCATGAAACAGCTATTAAAACATTTGCAAAGCACAAATCCTCTTCACTTGATAATTACTTACACCCAGTGGCCACTTAATTGGCTGCAACTCGTTAAAGGTAGGATCTCTGTTTGCCGGCAGCCTGAATTATTTCAGGTGGGAATTAAATGTTGGAAATGTTACACAAGTATTCCTCTTCATGCTGACTTGACGCTGTTACACAATTCCTGCTGTTTTTTTTTAGTGGGACGTCCACACATCGGACGTGGGGTTCATAAAAAGGGGTTGTAACTAATCAAAATGTGGCAACTGAGTATGTATCTTAAAGTCATAAATGGCTCTTGTGAAAAAAAAAAAAAATGTTGTATTGATTTATTACTTTTCTGGTGCAGCAGACAATTAAACATGTCTTTAAGTGTGGTTGGAAATTGATGAGTGAACTTTGCATTTCAGGCATTAAGCCAGTTGACTACTGTGTCTTGATAACTGTGTTCTGTTCAAGCGGCTGTGTGAATGTGCATGCTTGTCTGTTGTTCGTTATGACCGATGTTCGTGGACAAGAATTCGCCAACAGATGCAGACCACAATGCCCAGTGGACAGTCTGAGTAACATGAACCAAAAGGAAATCTGTGGAATGTAATGGAATTTGAAATTTCAACACTCAAAAAGGCTTGGTTGTGACACTGAGTCTCATCAAAATGAACTGTGTGTAAAAAAAAAATAAAAAAAATAAAAATAAAAAAAAAAGATATGCATTATGTGTACAGTTCTCCTGAAACATGATGTTATGGAAAATAAAATGAATATATCATTTATGCTTTGTGATATTTGCTCATTCATGCATCTGGGAAACCATCAGAAATACAGTCTGAGATAAGCATGTTAAAGGACAGCATGAATCAGCAGACTTTTACCAACTTTACTGCTCTCTTTTTCTACATTGTGTTTCATATTTCATACCTTAGTAAGTGGTTAAAAGGTTTCCTAAAACCACAGATTCACTAAATCCAACAAATTTCCTGTAGATGAATGAGGCACTCTCGTAAGGCTCAGAATTCAGTTGAGTTGAAGCTAGAGAGCCTTTGCAAGCTAGTGGTGCATACTTTGAACTCCCTTATGCCACTAGGCCCTGCTGCCTTGCCCTTCCTGTTCATACTGACCATTAGAAGATCCACTCCAAATGTGCTTACAATGCGAGTGAGGGGGACAAAATCTACTGTCCTTGTTTTAAGAAAAGATGTATTCAAAAAGTTTTTTGTTTTTGTTTTTCTGAATATGAGGATTCAGTCATGTGAGTTAATCAAATCAAGTGGATATCTTCCACAGTTAATTTGTCACAGTGTTTTCCTGTTAAGCTGCAGTGGAAGGATTGTAACAAAAAGAGGGAATTTGGCACTAAAAAGACTAACTTTGAAAGATATTGACTTGATTTAATTAATTTAGGTGACTAAAGCTTCATATTATCTCCAAATACATGTTTTCATGGAATGAGGGCTGTGGATTTTGTCCCCCATCACTTACATTGAAAGTGCATTTTGAAGGGATCTCTTAATGGCCAGTACGAACAGGAGGAATGATTACAGCAAAAAAAAAAAAAAAAAAAGTGTCAGCGTACATTTAGGCATCTGACTTGAAAAATTGTGAACCTATCCTTTAAGATGAAGATGTGAATGGGGATGTGAATGAGGTGGAGTTAAAGGTTATGTAAAGGTAAGTTGGATCGACTTAGGCAATGGTGGAAATATAAATCCTTTAATTTGAAATTTTTTACAGTTTTTTATCTGTAAAACTTGAATTGAATTTACTTTGAACCACCTCTGCCAACTAGTCTGCCCTCACAAATTACAAGTCTCAGCACTTTTAATTTTAAAAATAATTGTCCAATTATCAGTGCATGACACAGACGTGTTTTTAGCCATTCCTCGCTTGCTTACAATGTTATGAATTCATTTATAGTTGTGTAGTGTTGTTGCCCGACAGTTGCCTGACAGAATAAGGCATTCGGAAAAGTAAATGCAGATTAGATTTTAGCAGACGGCAGGACACGGACAAGTGGCTGGAGGTGATCCAGCACCGGAGGCAAGGATTATGATTAAGAAAGGGGGATGTGGTTGAAAGAAATTACTGCTAGCTCAAGATGAATAATTGCAGTGGACGATATCCAGATGGTGGTCTTGACTCATCCCCATAATCAAACTCAATGCACACACTACTGCTATGATGGGATGTCAGAGGAACAACAATATTTGCTGTTGATACACAGGATAAAATATTTTTCATGTGGAGAAAATAACACTTTCTTTACTAAAAAGAATAAAATGGTAATTTCTTGGAAATTGTGCGATAAGACATTTTAAAAAAAATCTAAGTAGGGATTTTGCAAGTGTTAACCTTCAAATCTGTGTACTTTTCATTAGAGGACAGCCTCTCCAACCACTATGAGAAAGGGGGCCGCACAGATGAAAACTCACAGCACCCAACCTGCTGCCACAGTTGAGCAAGTCAGCTGATATTAAAGTGATTAATAAGCTTCTCAAGTATGATAATTTTGTTAATTATTCATCCACTCTTCACTTACATATCAAACTGTAACTTTACCCCACTTAAAAAAAACTCCACTGCATGGAAGTTCACAAGATCAGAAATTCAACATTACTTACATGTGAGTTTACTCTCACATTTCCATTTGACATCTCTGTCTCCCAATAGCTGGGTAATTTTCATATTAAGGCTCAGCTGACTGGTTGTGTTTGCCTTTAATAATTCTGATTAACATTTAGTGTGTAAAAGAGGACTTTAATTGCATCTAATGCGTGGATTAACGAACTAAGCCATGCGTTAGATTAACTTTGTTCGTCCCTGTATTAATTTCACCGAGAAACAATATTGCACAATTTCATTTCCCTTTAAAGCAGAGATTAGAGGGCACTCTTTTATGAAATGTACTTAATGTAATAGCCATAGATTTTATGAGGTAAATACTGTGTGGATCTTTATTTAGAAAGCTTTTAATTGAGGAAGCCCTCTTAGCAATTCATTAATGTCAGAGACACCAGCTGTAAGTATAGTAAGATGGAGAGAAAATGCTCCAATACTAATTTAATTTTTGATTTAGAAAACATGTGCTCTAAACTTGAGTGTCCTTTTGACACATAGTCCCTTTCACATTTAAGACAGAGAGATAACATGGCAGATACTTCACTGTATGGACTACGCAAATAAAGGAATGGGATCAAATGACTCATGGTATTTTGTCTTGAGTGTATTTTGTAATAATACATCTATGTATAAACTGATTCTGTATGTCTAAAAAATGTACTCTGTCTTGAATTTGTATTTTCTGCAATTAAGTAAAAAACACAAGTGTTTGGATTTCTGTCAACATAAATCAGTATTGTCTGTTTGATTAATTCTTAATATCCAGTTTACCCCTTTTATTACTTTAAGGTGTCTGACAGAGTCATATATATTCTATATTAGCTTCTTCCAACTCATTATTGAAGCTATATGATGTTTACACTGTGTGAAATATTCAAAAAAAAATTTTTTTATGGCTGCATCATAAAATATATGTTATCATATATTTCATCAAATGGAAATATATACACATTACCCCAAAATTCAGCCTGACATCTCTCAAAGTTGGCATCTTTGGAAACTTCGGGATCTCTACTACAACTTTAAATGAGATGTTGTGGGTTTAATCAATGTTTGGCTTCACAGCAGGAGTCTGTACCCACATAGGAGGGGACATTCTGGGCACTTTGCGTATTGTTTCCTAAAAGTTCTCTGAAGGCCATGAAGGTCCCAAACCTTTACAGAACATTGGGAACGTTCCTAAAACATCCTCTTTTGGTCATGAAAGTGTTGCATTTCAAAGTTCCCTATATGACATTAGGGGAATATTAAACTCACATGGTCGCATAGCAATGTAACAAAGAGAACATTTGGGGTGTAAACAGAACGTTCCCATATGGTCCCCTGTTGCTCATATGAGAACGTTTCGTTGAGGAACGTTTGCATGTGGGTTGGTCATATAATAATGTTACCTATATGAGTTTAGGGGGACATTTCATTCTGGTTATTTTATGGTCACATTGCAACATTACAAAGAGGACATTTGGGACTTTAAGAGAAAGTTCCCATATGATTCCCTGTTAGTCACACGGTTATGTTTCATTCTGAACTGCATCCAAGTTGTCATACAGTACCTTCCCTACACAACTTAAGATGACTGACTGCCGCCACTTGTTAAAGGTTTAATAGGTTTGAGCTGTAACAATGACAAGTGGACTGCAGTTCAAATACAGTTTAAGAGATATTACCTTTTATTTACATCTGCCAAATATTATTGCAATTACTGTAAACTCTTTTTTTGTAGAGAATTGACTTGGCACAGTACTTCCCCATTGACTTTGTAAGTCTTAACAGACTTGGTTCACAAACATGGCCAACAGAAAAACACTTCAAAAACTATTTATTCTGACCTGCCTCATCCTGGTTACATTTGTTTCGCTGCCATCAAGCTCCTCATGTGCTGCTCAAGAGCAACAATCAAACACCTTCAATTACTGTACTTTGCAGCTGGCAGAAGTGCACTGACTTACTCCTGCAGAAGTCAGCTGTCTCTTCTTTGCTGATGACCAAATGAGTCTGAAGACTGTTGATAGCTGCTGAGACAACCAGTGTTGCCCCATTGGTTGTCATGACAACAGATGCTACAACCACTTGCCCTCTCTGTTATAAAAACAACAGGCCTAAACAAACCGAAACTGTAAAGCAACAAAGCCTCCATGCTCCTCGGCATCTCGCTAGTGTTCAGAGATGAAGATTAGATTTTTTTTTTTTTTTTTTCATTTTCTTTTCAGTGTATTTTATCATAGCATAATACCAAAAGTCAGTGAGCTCAGCCTCCATCCCGGGCCATACTTAAAATAATGTTACTGCTGGTGCAATGCAGTGTCTGTAAAAATACTTTTTCCATTTCATCAACAACTGCACTTATTGATGTGTGCTGTCACATTTTCCATCATCGTTCAGCTTGATTTGACTGGTTTGATTAGTACTTTGTCAGTTATTATTAAACTACCTCATTGATAATGTAATGACTCTTGTCTGTTTGGGACTCAAAATGAGAGGATTCATTTACAGAGAGGGTGGTACATCTGTCCAGAGAATGATCTCAGTTGTTTTTAATATTACACCCATAAACCCCATTCTAAATATATTCTCTATCAATGTTAGATTAGAGAATACAGGATCTTGTATCCATCATTAAGCTTCCTCATTCTTATGTTGCGGTTTGTATGGTGGCAGAGTGGTTAGCACTCATGGTGTTGGCACATTCTCCTCTTGTCTGTGTGGGTTTCTGCCAGGTGCACCATATCCCTCCCATTGTCCACTGACATGCAGCTCGGGTGATGTGGGAGCCCTAAATTGGAGATGTGATGCTGAGTTTGAATGTGTTTGTGTGCGATAGACTGTAAACCAGAAAACAATGAGCAAGCTGTGGGGTACAGTTGTTCAGAAAATGGATGAATGGATGAAAGGAAAACACGTGTCTTGAAATAATTAAGCGCCATAAATGTGCTCTAGTGTAAACATCTGGGTTTAAATTTTGCTTAAACTCCATATGATTAGACTCTAAAGTAATATAAGTAACTCACTCCAGCACCAGTGCTTCTACTTCACACTTTCTATCCATTGTAAGAATAAATTTAGTCTCAACAAGAATCACCTCAGACCCCCTCTCCACCTCCTGCCTTCCTCTGCTACTGTATAGTCTCCTCTACTCCCACTGCTTTTTTTTTCCTGAAGTAAAGACAGTCTTCCCTGCCTGTCTCCTTTGTTTTGATTTTACAATTCTTTCATTTTTGTACAGGACATGAATCTTTCTAAAGTAATAGAAATATTTTGTTATGAGCTAGAATTATGGCTCTGATACAGGCACATTTTATTATTGAATTTGGACGTAAATTAATTTAATGGGTAAAAGCCAAGACTGACTTGGTGTATGTCTAAAAAGAGTGATTGTGAAGCTGCAACACAGACATAATGGTGCTTGAATAAAATCATTATCTATGAAGGTGTAGCCTGCATATGATCATTAACATCTGAAATGGAATTATGGATTACTCAATAATTCATGTTCTCACAGATTTTAAGTGGCAATATAAGTATTATCTTAATTCATGAAGATAAGATGTTGAATGTTGAATCCCCCAACAGCAGCCTTCATTAGCAAGCTACACTTATATATTATAACAAGTATGGCAGTATAAGTGAGCTATGATGTATTTGCCTATGCGTGAAATGCATATTAATGTATCAGTCTATCTAAGAAGTTATTAGTGTGAAGTATGGAATGGTGTCTTGTTACCAGTGAAGTCAATAAGGAGAGCATGTATTTTAAGCTCAGATGATCAACTTTATCTTAAACAGAAATAGGCAGGAAGCACGTAATTGGTTGGGCAGGATTTAATGTATACCCTGCTCTACTGTCCTCTGTACCCTTTTAGATTGAACACCAAGATGAAATTATTAAAGCAGTAAGTCTGAAGGGCTGAGTGAATTTTGTGAAGTCATTTTTACATTTATTATCATGTCAAAGTGTCAATAAAGAGTCATATTACTTCATTTTACTAGTCCTTTGTTCCTGGGATGCTTTTGAAATTACCCCAGGAAAAAAAAGGTTCTGAATCTGAATTTCTTTTCCCCGCTCTCACATCTCTCACTCTCATTCTTCCCCTTTCACTCTTTCTATAACAGTATATTTTTACAAAGGGCATAAAGAAAAGGATTAATGTGTGAGATCTGATGTTCAATAAATTAACCAGCTGCAGCGTAGCCACTATACAGTGTGCATAAGCAGTAAGAGCCATAGAATGTGAAGCATATACACTAACTGGCCACTTCATTAGGCACACCTGTGCCATCTAATGCAATCCAATACATCAGCTCTGCCATAAATTCTACTTTTACGAAGCTTATACATTTTCGGTTATTGTTGACATTGTGAGAAAGGTGATAATTCTCTTTTATGTTTATTATTGAGGTCATAGTGGGTGGTGCTGGTGGTGTACTGGAGTGCATTATATTGAATGGTGTTTCTAATATTTTGTCCACTCCATTAGCATACATGAGGGGGGCAAAATATGAGGAACACCATTCAATATAATGCACTCCAGTACACCACCACCACACAATATGACCTCACTAATAAACATAAAGTAGAATTATCACCTTTCCGACAATATCAACAAAAACTGAAAATGTATAAGCTTAATAAAAGTAGAATTTATGGCAGAGATGTTGTATTGGATTGCATTAGATTGCACAGGTGTACCTCATAAAGTGGCCAGTGAGTGTATATCATATAGGCTGTAGATAGTAAAAAAGAGACATTTATGAAGTGTCTTCCTAGACTGACAAAGTTTCATGGTGTTAAAAAAAATGCCTCAGAAATTTGCATTGCAAATTCTAGTTTATTATATTTTTATACATAACTAATAGATAAGAACTGTTATTCTTAAATATACATATATTAAATATAAAATGTATGTTTATTTGTGAACATTATTTAGAATTAAACAATTACATTTGGGATAACAACAGTGTCTTATTTTCAGAGTAAATTATTACATTTACTAAATCATTGCTGCTGCCTCTCACCATTTATTTGTGCCAGTTATTCAGTAAGCATGAATAAAGTGAATAGTAATTATACTATGATTACTTTTCTATTCACTGTGCAAGCATGCTGTGTGCCAGTGGGATGAATGTAGATCTATGAGACAGTCTACTGCATAGCCAGCAATGGATTTTTCTTCATTCTGTTTGAATCACAGCTGAACTGTGAGACTCTTTTTTTGTGTTTCAGTTTCAAACATGACTGCGGTTCCCAAACAGTTTGCAAACGGCATACGGTCTCAGAGTAACAAAACTGCATTTTCATGGCATCTTAGTTTAGTTAATAGCCTATTTCCTGAATGCCTCTGAGTCAGTGTTCGCATGCTGAACACTCACTGTGCTGATTGGCAGGCAGTCCCAGTTCTCCTGATCTAGATCTGCTCAGCAGAGGCAGTCCAGAAGGTGTCTCAGTTGCCTGACTGGAAGGATTAAAGACGACATCAAACAGTAATCTGAGATCTGTTCATTACAGCTCCTCTGATAAAATGGAAATATGGATGTGAGTTATGCAAGTTGAACAGAAGCAGTGGCAGCTCAAAAACTGTAGAAAGTAGTTAGATGGCGTAGGCACATAATGAGAATCGGTCAGTTGCATTAAATCACCTGAATTGTAAAGTGTTCACATCATCAGGTAAATAAACAACCATCATATTTCCTCACACAGTATAATTAAATTCTTGATTACATGACAGTCCAAACAGTTTGTGATAGTATGAACATCACAACAATTACATTCCACAGTTTTTACAGTCAGTTCAGTGCATACAGTGAAAAATCAATTCTGGCACTGGTGGAAGCTGTCAATTACTCACTGCTCATTGCACTCCACAAATCATTAGTTGGCTTTCAGTCTACTTACAGAATATGTTTCATGATACTTCTAGTGCAATACATCACACTACTTAGGTATTAATCAGAAGTTTAGTTTAGTTTAATGACACATGTCTTCATATAACATATTCTCTCATTTTTTTGCATAAATTTAAGTTTTAATCATCTAAATAACTTTGCGGGTCTGGTGCATTTGTGACACTGGAAATGTTGTAAGTTTGTGCATTAGCTCTGTCAGTCATTTAGTTCTTATTGTAAATATACGTATATATCAGTCAGTCTTTGTATTGTAAATGCATTGTAAACTGTAGCTAAAGGACACAGATTTGTTCATATAAAAGTAGTAGCATTTGCTACTCAGGGGTTTCCAGTAAGTTCTAACAGTCGTGACAACATTAAATTTCATTTTCCCATTTTCCTCTGGCTCAGTCTGCTTAATACACCTCATTAGTTTGGTTTATGTATTTGAGGAAATGACTTTGTGTGTAAATCCCAGTATGTAAGGATGTTTGTATTGAACATTTTCTTGGTTTACCTATTTATTTGACAATACACATGATAGTATGAAAGGAAGCCTATATTATAGTGTATAATATGTACCACCACAGGTATAATATATTAGATTATATTGATATGCCAGAAAAATAAAGACTTGTCCTTTATATAGAAATTAATATTGATGATGGACAGGATTTATTAATGCAGTACAATACCAATATCATACTTCATGTTGTCCACCTTCTTCAGGTGGTTCATCAGCAGTGAATTCAAATTCACTGGCTGACTGTCATCCCTGTAATGCAGAATTTCTATTAGTTCTCAGTCATCCATATTCTACATTTCTCAGACTCTCTTTGATGGTTGACCTTTGGTGAGTTCACCTCCACTGGTTCATAATGTTTGCTTGTGCACAAAAAAGAGGTGTGATTGACTATCTGCTTGTGAGGGGATGATAGCCAAACAGGTCCAGCATAAATGGGCTTGCTGGACAATGTTGCACCTAGTTTCTTGTCGATTATGTGGAAACTGCAGTTTCCCTGATGGTGGGCTAATTGCAATGTGTTGATTTCTAATATTTCTTGGCCATGTATTAATACCATATGTTGACTGGTTCTTGGATAATCTGAGCTTTGCTTTCATGCTTGCCATATGAGAGGCAGTAATTTCACCAAGTAGCTGTTGGCCATGAGATGGTCTTCCAGCTCAGTAATCACATTGACTCAGTTATCTCACTGGTTAGCTCCTGCAGAAAGGAGGTGGGTCCAGCTGTAAGCGGTTGGCAAGTTCAGAATGAGGTGTGCCCCATTGCCTAATTGGCTTTTCTATCAGAGAAGACTTTGAGCTTCAAGTTTGGTTGACTGGCTCAAACAGGAGGAGGGACAAGCTGCTTAAATGGTTGGCCAGAAAAGAAAGTTGTCCGACTGGTTAACTGATTCAGAAAGGAGGTCAGGTGAATTGTCTGATTAGACACTCTTATAGGGCCTTCCACAGGCAGTAATGTGCCGCCTAGACAGATTACAGAGCCGGCCGCACTGAATCACAAGCAAACACTGGCCAATAACCAAAATAGATAGTCGCATAACAGACACAATCAATCTGATGAGAACACACTCTGCAGTCCAACAGCCAAACAGGTCAAAAGAATAATACAGAACATACAGATCCTTCCCTTAGTTGTTCAATCTTCTCTCCTGAAGAGGTTTTCATAAAGCTGCACATGTTCAATAGATACACAGATCACCTCTCAACTGGTGTGCAAGAAATCCCTGTTCACAAGTGTCGTCATAATTTATATGTCTGGATTGCCAGCCAGGATTGTATCATCAGTTGGCTTTTCCCTATATGGCCATGTTTACCCTGCAAACAGTCATTTTTTTATTGTTTTGGACTCTTCTGAAAGGACTCCTTGTACCTTATGTTACACTTCTCCTTACCCAGATTACCACTTCCTATAAAAGTGAATTGTTACTGCACATATGCTGTGTTTTGTACTGTATTGTACTTTGTGGCAATCGGGGAAAATAACATTTATATGAGGTAAAGATATACCAGACAAAACACAAGTGAATTCATGTAATTCTCTCAGGGTAAGCCATGGCCCACAGCCCACACACATTGCATTATATTCATTTGGAAAACACTTTTGTCCAAAGCAACTTACATCAAATTCAACCTAAAAGTAATATGCCTCTTAGTTTTACAACCATTTGTTTTGTGTATTGCAAAGGCATTTTCAGCAGGGTGATACATGACCCGCAGCTCTGACAACACAAACAGCACAAGGCTATTTCAGGGGGCTTGTTTGTAGTAATACATCATTACTTCAGGATTACCTTACTGTTAGGGACCAAGCAGCGAGGCAATGAGGAAACAGGAGTAGTTTGGTGAAAAACAAGGATTTATTTACTCCAAAAATGCAAAAACTTTATGAACCAAGAATTTAATAACTAGGCCTATAAAAGAGGTCAACAAAATATAAGTATACTCAATATAACGACAAAAAAACAGGATGTTAACTGAACAAACTGACCTAACACAATGACACATGAGGGAACATATATAGTGGAAATCTGAAAAGTGGGAAGCAGAGGCGGGAAAAAGGGAAGCATAGGCAGGCCAACACAGATAATGTCAGAAGGCCTAGGGCCGTTGTAACAGGGTAGACCTGTATCGGCCTGATTTTGAGTGCAGTGATCAGTGTGGTGTGGGGTGTATTGTATGGTGATGGGCTAATGGTATACATGTGTGTTTGGGTGTGACTTCCAATCTGCAGTAACTTAACCAGCCACACACACACTAGAGTCAGTCAGTTTGCTTGTCTCCTCTTGTGTGTAGGTACAGACTTTAATGTTTATTTGATGTAGTTTTGAAGTGTTTTGCCCTGTGCAAGTATAGAATCTGAGTGTTTATGTTAGTTGGTCTTTGTATTCTGTTGTGTGCAGAGTTTTGGTAGAAATGATGATGTTTGTAAATTACTGAGTCAGTTTGCTTGTCTCCTCTTGTGTTCAGTGTGGGGGTATGCTGAATCTGCTGCTGGTTTCCACTACATGAATGACTGGGTTGCTGTCTGGAGACCCGCATGGTGCAGAGCAGCAGCTGGTTAGCAGAGCCACCAGCGCAACATTGATGCAGCAACCGACCAGCCACGAATCAGTGACCAGCAACAGCACGACAGTGCTTGGTGTGATAGTTTTGTCTTTGCCGCACACAGGGAAGAGAAGTGGAGCACACCCAGCCACAGCAATCCTATTCCACCCTATCCAACTGACTCTTAGTTCCTCCAGTTTTGGCCTTGTTTTATTTATTCATTTATTTATTAGGAGCCATCCAAGTATTGATATTTTTTAAACTACACGGTCTGTTGTCTTTTGCCCATTTTTTTCTACACTGGTTGGTCAGTTCTGAACTGGGTATTTTATACCATCACACCCCGCCCCCATAAAACGAAGCCCCCCACTACCAGAGCCTTCATGACATCAAAATGGAGCTTGAGAAAGTGCGTTGGCCATTACATTATCTCAACCTTTAATGTGACGTAGATCCAGTGTATAGGGTTGGTGAAACAGTAACCAACGCATAAGCCTCTGGTATCTATTCTGCATATTGGACAAGAAAGTCGGGTTGTGATCTGTGTAAATGATAACTGGCAATGATGGTCCAACATACACTTCAAGAAACTTCAAATTAATGCCAGTGTCTCCTTCTCAACAACTGAATAATTTAACTGGTGATGATTGAACTTATGTGAGAAGAAGCAGACAGGATGTTCAATTCTCCCTTACCCTTCCTGCAGGAGAACAGCCCCGGCACCAATTTCACTTGCATCCAACTGTATTTTAAAAGGTTTGTCAAAATCAGGAGCTGCAAGAACAGGAACAGAACAGATCTATTTTTTTTTTCACAAGTGAAAGCAGCTTGACAGTGGGGAGACCAGACTAAAGGAGCATTTTTACCCAAGTGGTTAGTCAACGGAGCCACCACAGTGGAAAAATTGTGGCAAAAACTGCAGTAATACCCTGCTAGCCTTAGAAACCGCATCAATTCTTTTATGGATGTTGGCACAGGATATTTATCAATGGCCTCCAACTTAGCCTGCACAGGATGAACTTCACCCTGGCCTACAACCATACCCAAATGGGTCACTGTCACTTTTGCAAACTAACACTTTGCTAGATTGACAGTTAAATTTGCTTCTGCCAACTGGTCAAATGCTGCCTGCAAACGTTGAACATGAGAGTCCCATGTGTCACTGAATACCACAACATCGTCCAAATAAGCTGCACACTCTGACAGACCAGCTAACACCCTGTTCATAAGGCGCTGAAATGTTGCTGGAGCATTTCTCAGCCCAAAAGGTATTACAGAATAGGAAAACAATCCCCACGGTGTGATGAAAGATGGAATTTCCTTGGCTCTTGCTGTTAATGGCACCTACCAGTAACCTTCCAAAAGGTCTAGCTTAGTCACAAATTTTGCAGTTCCCACCTGATCAATGCAGTCCTCCATACGAGGTATTGGATAACAGTCAGGTTTGGTGACAGCATTAACCTTATTGAAATCTGTGCAAAATCTATCTGACCCATCAGCCTTATCTGCCAACAGACATGGAGAAGCCCAGTTAGAGCACATTGGTTCTGCTATTCCATGTTCTAACATGTACTCCAACTCCTTTTCCATCTGCTTATGCTTTCCCATGGGCAGCAGGTAGGGACGTTGTTTAACAGGTCGAGCATCCCCCACATTTATGTCATGCTCAATCAGGTTGGTATGTGATGGTGTATCTGAGAGGAGAGACAAATTAGAATTCAGCAACTTCACCAGACCCACCCGCTGAGTCTGACAGATAACCCAACTGACTGTCTCGGTGGTTCAGGTACTCAGAATTGTTGAGTATCCCTGCTCAGATGGAACATCAAAATCTTCTGAGGGCATAACTCCCAATGTGACAACCAACCTTTCAGACTCCTATGTGAGATGTCTGTAGAAAGTGAGTCACCTTTTACCTCAGAGACAGTGAACAGAATGATAGGGCTTCAATAAGTTTACATGACACCACTGCACTTTCTTCCTTCTCTCTGGTGTGTATACTAAGTAGTCCCTGTCTGACACATGGCTTTTTACTGTGTAAGGCCCACTAAACCTTGCCTGGAATGGTGAATCTGCAATAGGCAACAAAGCCAAAACATGATCCCCTGGCTCAAATAGACATGTGTCTCAGTTTTGCGATTAAAATACTCCTTCATGTCTTCTTGTGTACCACTAAGGTTTTTGTGAGCAGTGGCACAGGCAATATGCAGCCGGCAGTGAAAGTCATTTACATAGTCCAAGACATTTTCAGGCAGCTCAGCACTTTTCAGCCCATCACCCAACACAGCTAGTGGACAATGAACTGTCTGTTCAAACACCAGTTCATTAGGACTGAAACCTGTGCTCTCTTGTGACACCTCCTGTATTGCAAGCAACAACTAGGGCAGGCCTTCCTCCCAATCCTGAGAAAGTTCAGTACAATAAGAACACAACATAGACTTCAATGTCTGATGAAAATACTCAAGGGCTTCTGGAGACTCAGTGTTGCAAGTTTTACAAGACATTGCTACATACCTTTTCAGACAAGGCCAGAAGAAATGGCAGAGCACTCTGTCGCAAAATCTTAACAGGTATCTTGTCCTTTCCATCCAAAGACACAAAACCATCTGAAACAAATGGTGCATACATCTCATCAATACCTTTATACAGAGCAGTCTTCGAGGGAAGAACATCAGACTCAGGCATATCAATGCTTAGTGGAGAGGACACTAGGCCAGCTGATTTTTTTGCCAGCGTTACTAATTGGACATTCCCGTTTCCAGTGTCCCTTGTTCTTACATGAATGACATATCCTGGCTTGAATAAACCTCCCATTTGTCCCTGGAACGTGCCCCACTAAAAGATGAGCAGGCTCATGGGCGACCCCTAGAGACTTACTAGGCCTAAACCTGAAATCCTCCTTCTGCTGCCCTTCTCTGTGGACTTGACCAAATACTGAGCCACTAGTATGTATTAAAACATATTCATCAGTGAAAACTGCAGCCGCAGATGCTGTCTTTACCTTTCTCTAATTGATAAAAGTAGCAAGATGGGCAGGCACTGAACACTTAAACTGTTCTAACACAGTTAAATCACATAAATCCTCATAACTGCCTACCTCAGAGACAGAGCACCAGCGAGTGAAATGAGCCAAAACATCTTCCACATATTCCACATGGGTTTGCTTGTCTCCTTTCTTCCAGTTCCAAAATCTCTGCTTATATGCTTCAGGAACTAGTTCATATGCTTTTAGAACTGTACCTTTAACCTTAGCATAATCACCACTTTCAGCAGAACTAAGAGTAGAAAAAACTCTCTGGGATTTGCCTGTGAAAACACACTGCAACATCAAAGTTTTATGACCATCCGGCCATCTTCTAACCTCCGCCACATGCTCAAACAATGCAAAAAATGTGCCCGGGTTTTTATAATCAAATTTAGGCAGAAGACGTAAGCTTTCATCAACATCAAAACCAATAGACACACCTGTAGTTTCACTACTGCCAATAGCCATCAATGACTCATGTGCTTTCCCCTTTTTTATCAGTTCCAATTTCAATTGCTCTACTTTTACTCTCTCCCTTTCCAATCCTACCCCAACCCTCATTCTCTCATGCTCCAACTCAAAAAGTAATCTCTCCTTCTCTATTTCAGCCTTTTCCTTCTCTAGCTGCATATACTGTTCAAATGACAAGTCCCACCAATAAGCTCTGAAACTTATGGAGCCACTGGAGCCTGAGCTACCTCCAAAAGCTTGGCAGATACAGCTAGTCCCTCCACAATGCCCCATAGCTCAGCCTTTCTTGGCACCTTTTCATTTTTTGACCAGCCCGAACATGTTGCCAAATCAACTAAATCTGCCTTTGTAAATTGAGTTAAAGTACTATGAGACTATCTTTTTAAAAACTCAGAGACCAAAGTATTACTATGGTCAGTATCCATGTTTAACACTGTGAGATTGACTACACAGCCAGAGTTAAATACAGTAAGCACATCCAAAAGAAAAAGAATAAGGCAGTCTGTGTTACACGATACACAGCCACAGGGAGATTGAGTGATTATGGAGCACCCCTTCCTAACTGCCTAGCCCAAATTGACTTACTGTGCCCTAGTCTTCATGTGCATACTGGAGGTTGGTACTTAAAGCAAACAGATTCTAAATCAAACAAACTGTGTGATGTTAATTGTTTGGGTGTGGTTGAATGCAAGTGAAATGAACCTGTGTAGATAGCAAACTAATGAGGTGGGAGACTGAATCGGGTAAATATTACCATACGTGGCTGTGGCCAACACACTTACCCTTGCTTACCATTTTTGTGTCCATCAAGTAAAGTAGTCCATCGCCTTACCTTATGAAGCACTGAATTTGTACAGTTGGTTACATTAAAATTCTTAACAAAAAAGAAAATCATACTAATATAAGCACATTTCAGCATGCTGCATGGTCCAGGGTTGAGCAGGCAAAGTTGAGCCGTTCATGGGCTCCTTCAATCAGCACATTAAAAGTCTTGTTCAATCCTACTATTTACAAATCAGAAATACTGCCAAAGTCAAACCAGTGCTCCCCCAAAACATAGTTGAACAACTTATCCACACCCTCATTTCCTCCCGCCTAGACTACTGCAGTTCATCATTTACTTGTCTAAACGATACAGAAGTTGCCCGTCTACAGTTGGTGCAGAATGCAGCAGCAAGACTTCTCACAACCACTCGACGTAGGGAACACATCACTCCAGTCCTGGCAGAATTGCACTGGCTCCCCATCCGTTACAGAATTCAATTTAAAATTCTATTGATTACTTTTAAATCCCTACATGGTCTGGCTCCGCTTCACATTCTCAGAACCCTTAACCCCTTATTTTGCACCGAGACCCCTCAGATCAGACAATCAAATATTTTTAAACATTTGCCACAGTTGCTACAGTCCAGGCTGAAAACAAAGGGGGATTATGCTTTTACTGTTTTAGTTCCAACACTATGGAACAAACTCCCCCTCAGCATCAGATCATCTGAGTCAGTTCCTCAGTTTAAAAAGCTTTAAAAAGATCCACCTGTACAGATTGGCATTTGTATAATATTTCTATAATGTCTATTCAAATGTTTTAATGTTCTTTTCTTTTTTTGTTTTATCTCTATATGTTTGACCACTTCTTGAAATCCTTATTTTTATTGCATTTTCTGTGTATGAGGTTCTTTTTTGTTTAATTTCTTTATATTTGCTATCTTTGCACCTATATTGTATGGTATTGTATTTTGTGAAGCACCTTGTAACTCTGGTTTTGAAATCACTGTAGAAATAAAGTTCATTGCTATTGTTATTTTTATTATTATGTGCTTAAAGATCCAGTGTTGTGATATGTAACAGCCTGAGCACAACACAGCCTTCATCTCATCAAGCAGTGGAGCCTTTTTAACACTGCTGATAAAATAAAGGTTAGACTTAATTGCCCAAAACAGTGGCAAATACTCAGAGGTGTTAGATAACAGGAGACCCAGGTTTGAAGTGTGCTTTTCTATCAATTCATATGCTTACAAAAGGTTTGTTATTGGAGGGGGGGGCAAGACAGCATTTGTTAAAAGGAAATGAAATGGAAGAATAATTTGAGCTGGATGGAACCTTTCAGCAGCCCTGCTTATTCTGTAAAGTTAGCAAGAGTAACTTTTTGTCATTTCTTCTGTTTGTGTCTGGAAAATTATGTCACCTTTGATCAGGTTGTACGTGCCTTAGTGTTAGTGAGTGTGTATGTCTGTAACCAAGATGTACACTTTTCATATATTCCGTTCCCCTGGTGCAATTAAACAACTCGTCAGAAACTAAACATGCGTCAACTGACATCTGACGTCAGACTTGCTGTAAGCATGCTATCGGCTGTAGACAGCTAAGGGCATTTGATAAATTATTAAGGCTTTTTTTAGCCTTGCTGGTTCAATGTGTACTTTTTTATGTAGTAATATGATTAAGCTACCTTGATCTTGGGTTTATGTTCATGTCCAATAGTAATTAACTGCAGCTTCGACTGAAAGAAACACTTAAATCTTTAAGCATTTTGTCATACACAGACACACACACACACACACACACATATATATGTATATATAAAATCTATGTCACAATACAAATTAAGAATTAACTTCCAACAATTGAAGATCATCGCATATATGTAAATATCTAGCTTACCTCAGCAGTTGAACAAAGTTTACACTCTCTAGAGAGTCCAGGACTACATACAGAAACAGCAGCCCTTCCATCAGACATTCAAAAGCATTGAAGCAATATCCAAAATAAGTATAAAAATGGTAATACATTCATTTATGTCAAAGAAGGATGTGATTGTATAGGAAAGAAAAATGCCTCCAGTGTGTGATAGCAGGGGGTCCATGATGGGTGGATTCAGTGTGGAGATGGTGAAAAGCATGTCAAATAGACATTAAAAGCACCAAGACTGGAACTTGCACCAGGGGGCACAGAAACACTGTGTATGAAAAGGAAGAAAAAAAAAATTATAATTGATGCCAATGCCTTCCTGTTCAAACAAACAGGAGTTTCATTTCAGCCCACTCATCATCAAATAATAAAAAAGAGCAATTTGATCTTTCTTCAGTAGCAGAATAGCTCTGATTACTTCTGTGCTTCTATGCTTTCAACACACTACAGGAAGTGTGAGAGTTGTCCAAAATAAAAACTGAGTGATGAAAACAGCTTATCATTTCATTAAATAGTACAAACGTGTTATCTGTATACATATTGTATTATTCACAGTATATTAGTTGCACTAAGACAGTTGACAGACTTACGATATTGACTACGATATAACACCTAATAGGCATTATAATTGATGTTGCTTATAGTACAGTCAGACTGAAAAACAACTTTCCCATGCAGGATATTTTAGGAATTCAAAACAAGCCCAGGAGATGATATGGTGCGCACTTTGTTCTGCAGTGACACTGAACGTTAGAATTGGATGTAAAATCATAACATGAGGAATCGTCCAATCTGGATGTAATTCTAAGGGATACTGGGCTGCTGTGTCTTGCCCTCCTCTCTTTCATCCTCCGCCTCCAGCAACAGGTTATCCACATGCATACTAAAGCTTTCACTCTCCAGCTGCGCTTTCTCTCTCCAGCTGCACTTTGTCCAGCAGGCATTAAACTCACCCTTTCCCTTTACCATTCAGGTGTCAAGCCCACATGTTCCAAGATAGTGTGACAACACAGCACGTGCCCAGCTGAGGTTTGAGTGTCACACTGGCCACTACTTCTAGCATTTGCGTGAATGCAATCAAAATTTGTGCAAAAAGTGCTTAATGTCTGGCTATTCCAAGATTTGGCGTGCGAGTGGGTGGTGCTGCTTGCTGTTTGTTTCTATAATGATCTACCATGTCAAAAAAAGTGAAGGAAAAAAAAGTGAAGATTATTGAATCAAAGCAATGCAGATAGGTATTTTACCAAAACAAATTTTCTACTACAGGTAACTTACTAAATATAAAACGGGCAATAAACATTCATATTTTCTTGCCCCAACCAATATAGAGATCATGCATCCTTCGTTATAACCACAAAAGACAGAAAACAACAGCATGTTTGTGTGTTAGATTGAAGTAAATTATTTCATCACATGTGATTGATAAGAACACACAAACAAAAAATATTAGGGACAAAATACTGTATCTAATAAAATGTCATGAACTCTGCATTGTGTACAAAATTGGCAAAAATTGACACACACACACACACAAAATACAGTTCAATTTTATCTCCGATATCTACATTAATATCATTGTCTCCCTGTTTTTCAAGCACATGTGAACTAGGTCAGTGTTGAAGCCCATTGTGCACAGTGAGCATAAAATCAGACACTGTCTGACACACTTTGGACAAAATGGTTGTCACATAATCAGACTGAACTGAAAATGGTTGGTTGGAGATGACACAACCGCCATTTGCTACAATGAGTCAACCTGATGTGATTATTATTATGAATAGTGCTGTGTTATGGACTACTGCTTTGTAGTTTTTTGTTTTGTTTTGTTTTGTTTTTAAATGTCAGCATGTCCAGATAATAGTTTCTGATGAACTGAAATGATATAATCCCAAAATATATCTATACAAAGGATCAATGCCAGGGGGTTAGGGCATTAAAAGCTCAAAAATTAATTTTAGCAAGTTAATTTTTTAACTCCATCCAATAATAATTCTTAAATAATTCTAAACTAATTCTGTGGAAGACCTGGTCTGATTAGGAGAGATGGCATACATAGCACTTTGGATGGAGCTGCTCTCATATCTAGAAATATCGCTGAGTTTATTAGTAGACCAAAACCATGACAACCCAGAGTGTAGACTAGGAGGCAGAGCTGCAGTCCTACACGCTTCTCTGCGCTTCAATTAGAGCAGTTACCCACCCAAAACCACATAGAGACTGTGTCTGTCCCCCGACCACTTAAATCAATTAAATCTAAAGTAAACAAAAGAGGAGTTAGTCGTAAAAATCTAATAAAAGTTAACACTACGTCTGCAATAGTACAACAAAATAGGAGAATTAAATGTGGACTCTTAAACATTAGATCTCTGTCATCTAAAGCCGTGTTAGTAAACAATCTAATTTCAGATTATCATTGATTTATTTTGTCTTACTGAAACCTGGCTGTGTCATGAAGAATATGTTGCGAAATTAATCCACTCCCCCCAGTCATATTTATTCTCACATTCCAAGGATGTGGAGTTGCAGCCATTTTGAACTCAAGCCTAATAGTCAACCCTAGACCTAAATTTAATTATAACTCATTCGAAAGCCTTATTCTTAGTCTTTAACAACCAACCTTGAAAACTTTACAGTCAATTCTATTTTTCATAGTGTGCTGCCCTCATGGCCCATACTTATAGTAGGTGACTTTAATATTCATGTGGATATTGATAATGATAGTCTTAGCACTGTGTTTATCTCATTATTAGACTCAATTGGCTTCTCTCAGAGTGTAAATAAACCCACTCACTGTCTTAACCACACCTTCAACCTTGTTCTGTATTATGGCATTGAAATTGAACATTTAATAGTTTTTCCATAAAATCCTATATTATCAGGCCATTACTTAATAACATTTGAATTCCTATTACTGCACTACACACCATTAGACGCAAATGTCTTCACTCGATGTCTATCTGATAGTACTGTAGCTCAAATTAAGGAAGCAATTCCATCAGCACTGAATTCAATGCCACGTCTCAATACAACAGAGGAATCTTATGCTAATTTTAGTCCCTCCCAAATTGATCATTTTGTTGATAGTGCTGCAGGCTCACTGTGAATGACACTGGACTATATCACCCCTTTAAAAAAGAAGATAATAAAACAAAAGAGGTTAGCTCCATGGTATAACTCCCAAACCTGCAAATTAAAGCAAACATCATAAAAACTTGACAGGGTATGGTGTTCCACCACACTGGAAGAATCTTGCTTAGTCTGGCAAGATAGTCTTAAAATATATAGGAAGGTTCTCTGTAATGCCAGAGCTGCCTATTACTCATCATTAATAGAGGGAAATAAAAACAGAACTAGGTTCCTTTTTAGCACTTTGGCCAGGCTAACAAAGAGTCATAACTCTATTGATCCATGTATACATTTAGCTCTCAGTAGTAACAACTTCATGAGCTTCTTTAATGATAAAAGTTCTAACTATTAGAGACAGAATTCATCACCTCCTGCCCTCAATAAGCACTGATTTATTCCCAAACACAGGAACCTTAGAAACAGCTGTAAAACCTGATATATATTTAGACTATTTTTCTCCAATCGACCTTCCTGAACGAAGGTTACAATAACCCTAGTTCTACGACTATAGGCAGAGCATTCTACTGGACTCTATAGATGATACTCTCGTCCAATCACATGCATGCAATTCCCCACTGAAATTTGCATATACGTAGCCGGCCAATCAGAACGTGCCTACCGATTGCTTTTGTCTCACACAGTGCATAAGGTCAGTGCTTGCAGTTGCGACTCAGGACTTGTGAAAAGGTGTGAGTGTCAGAGAGTCCACTAGAGGGCTCCACCTGCGCTTATAGAAGTAGAGTTAAAATATCGTAACCTTCGTTTCTGTCATACTGTATCTTGGTTAAATCTTCCACTGCTCTAGGCCTTTTTCAAGGCATACATTTTAACCACAGGTGTGATCAATAATATTAGTAAGTGCTGCACTCCATTTAGCTTTACTATCAGGCTGACACACTTATGCCTTTTTCAAGGCATACATTTGACCAAAGGTGTGATTAATAATAGTAAGTGCTGCACTCCATTTAGCTTTACTGTCAGGCTGACACACTTAAAATGGAACAGAGCCATCATTAACATTATCAATCAGTCTGTGCTTTTCCTATTCTGACAAGTCAAAATGTCTGCGGTGAAAAAGGCCCATTAGAGAAATGTATCTCAGGTTGCAAGTCTTTTTACTACCTATATGGAACCTTAACATTCAGTAGGTGTTTTGAAATAATACGTTATCACAGCCAGTTTAGCATTTAAAGTTTGATGGTACACGTCTGCAGAGCTGCCTGTCATATCTTTGACAAATGTTCAGACATAAACCCGAATTCCAAAAAAAAAAAAACTTTATACCTACTGAGAATCTTGACTTTTCATAGTTACCTTACCTTCCACTTAAAATTGTTATCATGGTTACACCTCTCACAAGGGCACTTTAGACAGGAAGTACATATTTAAATCTCAAATCAAATTTAATCAAAATCTGAAATAATGGGGTCCATAAAATGTGTGTGTGTGTGTGTGTGCGTGTGTGTGTGTGTGTGTGTGTGTGTGTGTGTGTGTGTGTTTGTAACTGTGCATAACAATGTGATTATTATTATTATTGTGTGTGTGTGTGTGTGTGGTGGTGGTGGTGGATGGGGGGCGGCAGTCCTCCAGTTTTTTTTTCATTTTCTTTTTTGAAGTAATTCAAATCCCATAAGCACCAGAACTTCCCCAGGTCATACTTTATCAACAGCTCTACCACCTCAAGCTAATATTAACATGTGGCCATGTGAGATTTTTCAAATTTCCCTCAAGCCAACTAAGTTCAATCCTAAAGAAATGCCTCACACACATTGCACAGTTTCCGTGTAGCTATTTGCAAAACGTTTCTTAAGCAATATAGAAAGGCCCTGATGAAAACCTACCGGTACTGTATATTGATATACTTTGATACTAAAAGTATATGTTGGGAGAATCTACTCTGGTGGCATGAAAATGCTGTTTAACCCCCTTTTTCCTGACAAACACAATTTGCCTCTAAAATTTGCCTCCTAAGATTGTCTTTTCAATATAATAATTCACTCAGCGCTCAAACCTCAAACAACATACTGAATACACCAATATCAACATGCAACAATATCGCTTGCTGCTACATCTGTCAAAGTTTCATTGAGTCATTTTGTTTGGATTAGAGGGAACTCTCTTAAAATGATACACACCAAAATCAACAACCAATGCTGGAGCGACATGCAACATGCTTTCTCAGTAATAGCATCGCAATTCATGGTACAGCTTTAACAAATATCACCAATGGGAACAGAACGCAATCCTATTTTTACCTCAAGTTCTCAAAATGGTATCCTTAAAGCTGTTATCACATTTTTTTATCCATTGTTTAAAACACATGTATATGTTTTTAGTCCTGAGATAGACTGCCTGTTCGAGATGTACCAAGCCTCTAACCAAATGCACAGTGGAATAGACTCAAGCCCCCTATGACCCTGAACAGGATAAGAGAGAATGGATAGAAAGTAGAGAGTATATATGTTGGCCAAATTGTAGTTCTTGCCAAAAATTGGATCTGCTAGACAAAGAAATGAAAAATATCCTGTTCTGTTTTTGTATTTTTTTCTGTTTCACACTAACTATACAACCGTTCACACTTTTCCATCAACCAGGTTTGTACATTCCTGGAAGACTGAATAGGGTGACGTGAAACATGAGGCACAATGTAACATCAGAGGTGGGTTAAAAATCTATAAACATACAAGCAAAAAAAAAACATATTTCATACAATAAACTCACATTTGTAGAACCAGTCCTGCGTGCCACGTATTCTTAACACTTTTACTGTTTTACTTTGAGCTTTTATTGGTTATTTTTTACCATTTCATTTTTATATAAACAAGTTTGCATGTAGATTTCAGAAAAGAGTTTTGCCATTATTCAACCAAAGTTAAAACATCAACAGGTACATTATGGAGATTTATTCCACCCATAAATTAGAGGTGAAGGATAAGAAGAAAGGACAGCATTATTCATTTAGGTGTGAATCTGTGGCTGCCTGACTGTTTTACATTGCAAAATTCATTGCTTAGCCAGAGTGCATATATTAAAAAAAAAAAGATTAATCAGAGTTCTAAGTGTCTTCTAATATCCCCCATGGAGTCTTACATTGTGTTTTTGCTTTTTAATTCACTGAAGCCTCACTTCCTGCCCTTAAGAACAAACAGCAATTTGTCAGGTGCTTTCAGGACAGTAACAAGTTTATGTTAACAAACTGATTTCATTCAGCTGTAAAAAAAAAGCTTTGATCTGTGAAAATGTCCTTCCTTTGTGATTTTGTCCTATAATAACGCACCACTATGCACGTATCTTAAAAAAACAAGAAAGTAATTGGTGTTCTATTAGAGGAGATTCATTTTAAGCACTTTGTGTCTTGAAACTAAGAACATAAGTATAATAATATTGAGAACACTACATGGAGTATTGAATATAAATTTAACGCCAACCACAACCACTGTGGTGTTTTTTTCCAATTATTCTAGCGTTTTTTCTTCCATTATTCTGATTGATTAGACCTCTTCTAAGGTTGACATTGGGCAGTCACCAAACTGCATACATAGAAAATAAATAAAGTGCAAGTTGTTTTATCAGGGGGTCATCAATCAAGTGTAGTCTGTACAGACCCTCAACCCTAGAAGATATCTAAACAGCCCAAATAAAAGTGAAAACACCTGTGGGTGAAACATGGTTTTATAAGGATTTAAGGAATGTGACCTCTATATGATACTGGAATATCCATTGTTTTTCCACAATCCTAAAATATAAAATATGTTAAAGCTACATCAGACAAAGCAAGTCTATTTGTATTACTACGTTGAACCACAGAGTAATTATGTGCTTTACATAAGACAAATGCGATTAAAACGTTTAAAACAATGAGGAAAATAAATTAAATTATGTCTCTTATCCAGGATAAACTGATACTTCATTTTAAATATGCATTATAGTTATTAGGTCCACAAATTCCCCTATACAAGCTTCTATTGAGTAGTATTTCTCCTTGCAGTGGTTGTGAAATGTCTCGGGACCTCAAATTGCCTCAGAAACTCATGCATAGCAGTCACGTACTGGCAGCAGGCATCATACCTTAATCCCAGATTAAGCTTTGAAGCAAGGTTAGTCAGTGATTAATCTTAGAAGCTGTACATCATTTGGTATGTATCCATCTGTATTTAACTGTGACTTTCAGTTCTCTGACTGCAGAATGTGTCCCATGAAAAGAAAGGATGGATTACATCACACAAAAATCTGACTCATTAATGATATGTCAATATACATTCACTGAAATGTATTACGTCTTCACGTTTTGTTCTTGTCTGGATTTATATTCTTGAAACAACCATTGCACTGAATACTATACTCAGATGAAAGAGCTGGTCTACTAAATAAGCAAGTACTTAAACTGCTCATAGTTTCACTGATAGTTCACTACTTTCCTTCACTTGTAGTTGACCTTGTGCAAAAAAAAATGTTTATTCACAATAGCTGTCACTGGTCCAACTATCAAGCTTCTGTATTTATTCGAGGGATGATTTTTTTTTTTACCTTGAATTTTAAGATTGAACAACCAGTCTGTTGTTTATTTGAGACCATCTGCTGCTACCACTGCTAAGGATGTAAAATGCATTACTTCCTTGGGCTCTGGAGAATATTTCTCAGAAAATATGAGACTACAGCTTTTGCAATTAGGTTATGATTTTTTAATTTTGTTTTGTACAAGTGAAAAATGTGTTTTAGCCCGTTAGCATTTGCTATTTAGTACCAAGAGAATACAGTTGAAGCTGATGGGAATGCCATCAGATTGCAGGTATTTGGTCATAAACAAAATGAAATCTTGACCTAGCGGTGCTACATGAAAAATCAGATAAGAAAGATAAGTACAATCCATCCTGAGGGGAGCATGACTGTGCGTACCAAATGTCATGGCAATTCATCCAACAGTTGCTGAGACACTTCACTAAAAAAACACAAATGTTAACCACATGGTGGCACTAGAGGAAAAGTCAGGGGGTCCCCAAAGTCACTAGGATTCATCCTCTGGGCACCAGGGATATAAGTACCAAATTCAATCCAATAGTTGTCAAGATATCTCACTAAAAGCCAAAAATGTCAACCTACTAGTGGCACCAGAGGAAGAGTCAGATGATCAACAAAGCTAGCAGGATTCATTCTCTGGGGACCTCAAGTGTCTGTTTAACATTTCATGGCAATCAATCCAGTGATTGTTGAGATATTTCAATCTGCACTGAAAATGCTTCACTTTATAACTCATAGTTAAAGAATGAATAGGCTTTATATAATGCAGAATACATTTTACTCCAATCTGTTTCCAACTTCACCCTTTTTTATTCAAGAATAGGTTCCACTATAGTTCTATAGTCTACAGTACAATGGCTGGAAAGACAACTGTGATACATATGTATAAATAACAACAGGGATATTATAGGAATATTATGCAGAGCTTGATATGATAAGGTATGAAGTGAAGAAGTGCTTTGGATTTTTTAATCATTCAGTACTTGTTAAAATCATTTCCCATACTCCTTTCATGCATGCAATTATAAACCACATTTACACCACTTTCATGAATCAGAAATAAGAAACGAGTAATAAATGAGTAATCAATAACCTATTAAGCCACGGAAGAAAATAAATACTCATTTAATTTGTAAGATAATGAACTGGGTCAGAGAAGAAAAAATACAGTATGAAGATGTACGGTGGAATTCTTGGATTACAACAGTACATATGGCAAAAGAAACGGGCAGACACAATAACACACATGTACATCATGTACAATCATTTTCAAGTTAAGGTGGTGATGAAAGAGCTGGCAACATTAAAAGGCGGAGTTCACACTCAGCATGAGAACTCCTGCTCATGCTGCCTGTAAACGACAGATGTTTATGACTCACACCTCCTACTTCCATTCTCTTCCCCGTGCATCATGTGTCCTACATATAATGAGTAAAATGTAAAGAACGCCTCTTCTAGCGTGAATCAGAATTAGTTCTGGAGCTGTCTATGACCGACATATAACAGCCACAGGGAGAATTCATGCACGTACCACTGCGTGACATAATCATGCTTACATAAACATACAGTCAGACAAAGAAGCATCTTGTGATGGTGTGATTCTCAATGTGGTGTTGATCAAATTCATTCTTTACCAATACCTTCAAAGAGAAAATACATTTCCCTTTTCTCAATTAAAAGATAACTATTCTCTTGGAACCCTTTCTTTTTCTTGGAGTATTCTTTTTTTTTCCAGTGTTCAACCTTTTATGTGTAAGTGAAAACTGACTGAAAATCAGAGTCAATTACCATCTGCAGATTATTGCTGACCTAAATTCTAACAAATGCAAGGACTTTTTGTACATCCAATGCCTTGCTGCAGAAAAGGACACCAACATTAGTAGCCAGATTCCAGACTGATTATGAGTACCCCAGAGATGAGTCTGAATGATATTGGCTGACACTGTGACCCTCTCTTGTCGCACCATCTGGCCAAATTTTCAACATGTACAGAAGAAATATAAAAATTCAATGGGCATAAAATTTGAATGAAGGCATTTTGGAAACTCAGTATCAAATAGTCAACTTTGTACCTGTGATATTGATGCAAAGAACTTCCTTTATTGCTATACCATCATCCCAAATTGTGTGCAAGAAGGTGATTACTTACTGATATACAGTCAGATATGAAAGGTATTTTTTCTTTGTAGAATAGCATTATCTGAAATAACAAATATTTAATACTAAAATTAGATGTAACACTTGAGCAAAAATAACCTCTTATTCTTCACTCCTGGCTTCCTCTAAGCTTCTGTTTTTCACACCGTACATTAAGTTCTCAGTTTCTCTACAGATAATAATCGCTGAAGGACGGCAGATAACGTGTTCATGTCAAAATTTAAGGTGCAAACTTTGAGTAATTGAAAATAAATAAAATATTATAGGAACATTTCAATTAAGGAAAAAAAGATTAGAAAATCGAAGAACATTTTATACATGCATTGCTACTACAGTAGCTACATGAACTCTATAGCATGATAAATGACGATCTGTTCTGATTTGCCCATTAACATTCAGGTGCCATACCTGATCAGGGACACACACACGCACACACATAAAAGGGTGTGAACATATATAACTTAATTAAAAGTGATAAGTCATGACAATGTCACTCTGTGTGTCTCTAAAAAAAACCCGTCTATAATTAAGAACCCTGATTAAATTCTGGCCATCTCCTAAAGACCGCACACTGCATTTAAAGCATTTGCCAGTTTAACTGCGGCATCTAATTAGAATGAATGACTTGTGGATCAAGTCCAACTCAGTCCGCCAAGCTGCATTCACAATAATGGAAATAGAGGATGAGGAGATTGGGCGGATCAAATGAAGTGGGAGAGAGAAGGGTCTTTGAGCAAGTGAAAAAGATGTGTGTGTTGGACCATATCAAAGCTCTTAGTTTATGTGTCTGTCTGGCTCGCTTGTATTTCACTCACTAGACTTTGGTATAATATGCTGTTACAATCACCTCACCTCCGACAGTCAGACAGTTATGCAAATCAGTATAATTAACTGCAAAAATCTTAGAGAATACATGTTTGGGACAAAATGCTGTTTACCTGAAAAGCAAAAGGAAAGAGAGAAAAACTGCAGACATGTTGTGTGAGTGTGAGAGAAACTGTGTCTCCACATAGAAGCAGACAGAAAGGAAAAGCCATTACAGCTCACCTTCTGATCTAAGTGAGGGTCACTGTCACTCACTGTGACACTAACCATCAACTAACGTCTGCTAATGCACTCCTGGTGGATTTACAACAACATAAACAAGGGCAACACTGAGCTGGTTGAAACCTTTAAGGGACGATTGGCCCGTCCCCAAACTGCTGATCATTCTGTGCACTGTGCAATCGATGAGGACATTCACATTTTTTACAGCCAGAATAAAGCCCCCTCCCCACTGGATTCAGAGTGTTGCTTTGTTTTCCTAAAATGTTAACTCTCTATTGTTGACATGAACCTGTAGCTGAATCTATGTTGCCTTAGTGACTCATGGCAAAAGCGTTTACCTGTTATTTAAGTACATTAGATACATGCATCTATATTAATCAGAAAGTGCAGACATTTATAACTTGTGCTTTCTATATTCAAGCCATAAATCAGTGATTGTGATGTGTTTTCACACCTTACAGTTTATGATACCATACACCACATCTTGTTATTTTATGGAGAGCAGCAAAGCAGGAAGTGGGCTAGTTTGAAGGCACACAATCAGCCTTTCTTTGATGCTGTCTCACACCTTGTTATGAGTGCAGACTAATTGTGTTTATTTTTGCAGCCTCAGTAATGTCCATAGATTGGTAGTTAAGGGCTTGCACGTGTCAGAAATGCCTAGGAAAAAGTTTACCATATCTGGAAACTGAGTCTGCAGTGTCTGGCAGCTGCCATATTTTAGAAGGTGTTGATGTGTCTTATTGGAGATATGACCTCTTCAAGTTACAGACAGTTTGTGTCTTTCAGTATTTATGCTCCAAATAAGGTTGTGAAGATAAATAAAAAGTAATAAAATGTGTGTGCTTTCACATAAAACTGACAGAAAAAGAGGCTTCCTGTGGAAAGCAGAAGCAGACGAGGTAAGGGTATAACCACATCTTGAATTGAAGTACACTGAGCTGAAAAGGCTTTTCTGTTCAAGAACTAACTTGAGCAGCAACAGTTATAGAGAAACTGCACAGTGAAACTAATCAACAATCATCCCAGCTGCACTGTTCATTAAGACTTATTCTGTTACACGCAATTAGTCCTGCGCTTCATTGAGAAGGACAGCTAGATCATGCCCTTGTGGAATAGCAGCACTGAGTGCATTTGGGACTGCAGTGCAACAGCAAGCTCCTGTCACACTAAGACTTGTCACATGATGCTTCCAGGGATGACAAGACCAAAACACAACTGCACATTACAGAGTCTCAGCAGAGGCTTAAAATTAGTAATGTAAAGGAAGCTTCTCCATGGATGAGGCTACACAGTCAACTGAATCAAAATGAAAGCACTTCAGTTCTCAGAAAGTCAGACTGGATATAAATATATTCAGGAATCAACACTGTCTCAGAGGAATTAAGTTTATGTGCAACTCATTTGTTTGCCAAGTATGATACATCTATGTTCCGTAGCAATGCTTTTACAAGTAAAGGAAGTTTTTGTATAGTGCACCAAGTTTTAGGAAAGTGCTCGGAGTGACTTTTTCAATACTTAACCAAAAGACGGTGATCTTTTCTCTAATCTTAACCAAGCGCTTTGAGTGCCTAAACAGGCTCATAAAAATCATCAATCATGCTTTAGCTCTTACAAGCGGATATTATAGTGCAAGAGCGGATATTGTAGAAAAACAGCTTTATTTGCTGGTACATTCTGGAAGACCATTTTGCTACTTAGATACGTTAATTAAAAATGTTTCCTCATCATGTTCACTTTCACTCAATTCAGGTGAGATCACATTTTTGCTGTTGCAACCTATCAATCATAAACTATCAATTCATAAACCTTATTTATAGGAGACAGGGTTGGTAGGATATATATTTAGGATTTGTCATTTTTTCCAATCTTGTGCTGTTGAGTCCGTTTCAGTCATTTCTCACTTTTTTTTCTGTAAAGACTTGAGACTTTGAGAGTATAAAGATTTGTTTATGACCTTGTTTGCCACTGTGAGATCCTTTCAGTGCTTATATGACAAAATTTTTAATCATAACCACAAGATGGAAAAATCAACAAGTGCTCATATGTCAAAGTCATATGCTTTGTATCCCCAAGCATCCACCCCAGCCTGGTACCTTGCAGGAGGTTTACAACATCAGTATTGTCTCGCCAAAAGAAAAGTCATTTGTCATTATATACTTAATTCTACATAAAGAAATGACCACTCTTGGGCAGTATTTTAGCTTGACTGCAAGAGGCCACTTGGAATATATACACTTAGATTGTTTTAAGTAATGAATGCGGAATTTTTCTGGTGAGGGCAGTCTCAGGAAATTGCATTGCTTACCCTCATCATCGGAAGGTTTCATGTACACCCCAAACATCCCTTTGCTTGGATCATCATCTTGTTCTGTGACTGGTAGCAGACAAGAGGGCAGGTGATCAAGGAGTGAAAGCAACCCTAAAACATTCTTTCATATCTTTTTAATCAAGTCAAGAACACAAGTATTCTTTCTTATTTTCGGTGTAAGCACACTCTCCTATTGTCAATAAGCTGCATTGGCATAGAGCCCACCATTCAAGTGGGGCAGCCAGCCAATCAGCTGGAAGTCAGGATGCACATACCATGACCATGCTATTTCTCAGTATGTGGATACTGGAACTGCTGTTGCTGCTGTGCTTTACAAGCTAACAAACTGGCTGTTTGCCTGAGCAAGAACAGTGGAGGTTGCATAGCTTGATGTGGGAAGAGGAGTCAGACACAGATCCTGCTTTGTAATACTGCGATGTCTAATGTGTAATCGTATTTGACGGACCATTTGCTGTCTCTGGCAGCTTTTTAAAGATGAATAGAGCACTCCTATAGAACATTGGGCCTTTTTGTCATATTGTTTAGGTCTGTATCCACAAGGTTATATAAGAGTCAATACATGAGATACATTCTGTTCTGTTTATGTTTATTGATGTGCATCATTCCAGATATCATAAGTGGCAAGGAAGAGAAGCAAATTATATTGATAAAGAATGTGCTTCATTACTGACTTTGTGTGGGAGGTATGTGGCAGTTTCAAACATATCAGACACAACTGAACAAGAACCTCATAAAAAAAAGGGTCAGGGTCACATCAAAGTTACCTCACCAGTGGTTTTAGCCCATTAAAACTGTGCATGCTCCACATTACTGGAGGGTATTTTCCAAGTTCACCTTAACATTTTTAGATTGATTTATCCTTCCCAAGGGGAAAAATCAGGCCAGTGACCCTTCCATCATGTAAACTGTCTTCTGAGAGAGCGGTTAGCAGCCTGAGAGTACACAAACCATGAAAAGAAGCTATCATCAAAGTTGAGGAAGATGATGCTGTCAAATTTCTGTTAAAGGCTTAAATCCACACTGCCTTGCCTGCGTTCTTTCTGGTCCAAGCACAGTGACGTGTAATTGTGTAATGCATAGGGAAATTTGAAGAATTCTGCCTGAAGCTCATCAATGATGTGGCAGCGTACAGTGAGAGGAATATCCTCTTTGGTAAAGAGAGCAACATGACAGGGTTCTTGGTGCAGTGCCTAACAAGGGCTCTGGGATGGAGATGAAATATAGCAACCATGCCACCAAACTTTTTTATGTCTGTTCAGCCACTAATGGAAAGACCTTTATGGATCTGTGGGCCTTTTATCAACCACCTACGAGCGAAAATGGCCACTTTCTGAGAACATTTACACAAAGGTGGCAGCAGGCAGAGCAATACCGGGACAGAAATATTGGTAGTAATCCAGGATGCTTTGACCGCAAGCTCTTGGATCATAACATAAAAGCCTTCCTCAACAAGGCTGGATAACACTGAAGATCAAGAAATGAATGCTACAGAGTTCCACAGAGAGGACATTGAGGAAGAAGAATAAATTCTAATCTAGAAATACTATGTTTTACTATTTGACAAATTTATTTTAAAATGTATTTTTAGAGGGTGATCACTGGGTGCACATTATTCAACATTCAAGCAGTTCTGCATTTTTTATACATGCAAGTGGCATGGCTCAAAGAAATGTTGGTTGGTTTTCTAGTTTTGGTGTGACAAGGACATTTTAAAGAGGTATCTGAGTTGGTTTTTTTTATACAAGTTATAAGTTTGCAGGGTTGTGATGACATGATGTTTCTCACATTTTAGGATTTAGTGGTTTTCAAGAACCATAATTTCTACTCTCAGGACACAAGGATACAAGGAATATGCAGATAGATTCAATCATGTAAAATGAATCTTAAATTATGCAGTAAGAAGTGATAAAAATCTATATTTCGCCACCATCATTGCAAAGCATTTTCTCATCCTAACTCCTTTTACTATGACAAGGGTGATATTTTTTATTTTAGCATATATTCATCTATTCCTCACATATTGGTGAGGCAGTGTAATACTGCTGCAACTTACCATTAAAATCATCTTTACTTTTTGCTTTTTATGAACAACATTAAAAGAGACATCTTGGTATTTAACATCAAACTTAATGGAATCTGTGAGCAGGAGGGGATGATAATCGTTGCACTTAAAACCGCTTATATTAAGAGTGGTTGTGAGGAATGATATTACAAGTGCAGATCTGTCGGTCAGGGAGAACTGAAGTGGAGATAATCATGACGACTAATAGGAGAGGATGGCTGAAGAAATGAAAGTGAAATTAGCCACAAGGATAATGAGTCATGTCTCAATGTGACTCTGTAATTCCATGCCAGCACAACAGCACCTTATGTCACTCCAAACACTGCTGCCTAGCCGGCAACTCTCTGCTCACAGCCATAAATCTGAGTGGACCGTAGAAACCTCAGTGCTTAGTCTGCTGTTTTACATATAACAAGGAAGATAAGATTTGTCTTTGTGTTCATAATAACCGACCTTCATTACTGTCACTGAGTGAAACACTAATTCTGCTAAGCGTTATTAACTCTGAATACATTACACACCCTGCAATCTGTTTTGTATCTTTGGTGGGTATAAAAAGCAGCAAAATAAATTGAGCGGCAATGGAGTAGAGCAGAATATGCTTGATGCATAGCTACCAACCTTTGTTTCATTTATTTAAACACTTTGGTTTTGGTTAAATGGAAAGAAGCAAATGCTACACAAATTTTGAGCAAAATAATGTAATTTTAAAAAATGTAGAGGAAATCATGTCAAATAAATTGTGTATTATCAATATCAGTAGGCCCAGGTGCTTTCTGTGAAGGTTATGGTGAGTATCATAGGTATTGCCCTTCAGTTGAGCAGCATTTTTAAGCCATGAGCTCTATTCTTTTATAGGTAAACTGCATTGCAGAATGTCTCACTTTGGAAAAAATGTTGCATAGCATCTTTACAGGGGCCTTACATGGAGTCAGTATGATGGAACAAATGATGACCAACAACACTGTTTTCTGTGTGACAAGATTGCATGCTTGTCTACGTGCTAATTTACATGTGAAACAGCACAGCGATGGCTTAAGAGGAGAATATTCCATCGGTTTGTTGTTGTTATTTTCCTGTTTTGTTCTGCCACTTCACACTGAATACCAACTGGAGCACATCAAGAGACAATCAAGTATAACTAGCGCACAGTGAGAGCCAACGCGGTCGCACAAATACTGCCTCTATGATTAGATTGGATTGGACTGGATTGGGAGGAAAAAGCTGGAGGAGAGTTGTTTACTTGTCCCCTGCCCCAAAAAACACATGGAAGCACACACACAAAAGCACACAATAATGTACACACAGATTTCCAGATTTGATGAGATATCTTCCTTTGTCGCCGCAGCAGTCAAATGATGGGCATAAATGCACCCTCCTCTGCTAATCTTGACCCACAGTACACTCTATCAGGGTCCCCCGACAAGTTGTCAAAATCTTAAACCCTCTCAAATGTCAGTATAGATAATAACAGACTAAATGCCCCAGTGAAAACTGGCAGACATGAGCAGCGTGTGTGTGTGTGTGTGTGTGTGTGTGTGTGTGTGTGTGTGTGCTTTTGCATCAGGAAGTGTTATTAGCTTGAGAGACAGAGCTGCAGGCTTTTTCCAAGAAGTTATCTTTAAGTTTGCAGAGGAAAAGATCTTTTTACATCAGTTCATGTTTTCCAGATTTAAGGAGACTGAGTTTCACTGACATGTTTTCCTACAGAAACCAAGAAGACATGTGCTGATGTGGGGCAAAAACATGTATTATGTGATGTTAGCTTACCCAGTATAGGGACATTTTCAAAACATTTGGAGAAGTGAAATGTGAAAAGTGTTTTTAAGTGAGTAAATTTGATTGGGAATGCGTACTGTCTCCCAAATACATTTACAGCATGCCACACACACACACTGGCTAACATGACAAATGGAATTCAAGTGAAAAATTGCAGCTTAAGTTGTAGCTAATGGTAGCTACAAGAAGTAAGAAACAACCCTGACAGAGAGACCTACTGTTATTTAAAGCCTTTTATTCGGATAGGTGTCTACTATGAGATCATTTTCTTAAAACAAATTCATTCTACGGTACTTGAAGTTCTTTTTGATAGCTTTTTTACACTTGACTGAATGAGAAACCGCACCAAACAGAATGAAATACCTCACTTTAAAGCTTCATTGATTTTTATTTTTTTCATTTTTTGGCCACACAAAGAACTCCACAGTAAGTTAAAGGTATTTGTGTGCGATGGGTGGAACAGAGATTTTTTTTTTGAATAGCCACCCTGTGACCCTGAAAACAAGGTTGATGAGATTGATGCAATTGAACCAAAGTAAATTTGCTAGCTGTAACAATGAGCTCAAAGAGGCCATACAACTGTGTTAGAATTGAGTAATAATTTGTGGGTTTGTCACCATGAGCAATTATTTCAGTGCTAATGCTTAAAAAATATATATATATTAGCAGAGCTTTAAAGGACGGCTTTTTCAAAAGACAATTTTTTGTCTTAAAACAATAGTCCCAAATAAGTGCCCAAATTAACACTGAAATAGGTTTTTCTTGCCATAATCATTCTTCCTGTTCATACGGGCCATTAAAGAATCCCGTCATAACCCCCCATCGCTTACATTGTAAATTTACAATGTAAGCAATGGGGTCCAAAATCCACAAACCTCTGTCTGAGCAAAAATGTATTTAAAAGTTTATCTGAAGTTAATATGAAGCTTCAGTCATCCAAATTAGTCAAATCAAGTAGATATCTTTCAAAGTTACAGTCTTTTCAGTGCCAAAGTCCCTCTTTTTGTTACTATACTTCCACTGCAGCTCAACAGGGGAACACAAAGAGGAAAAGACTGTAAATGTGGCAGATATCCACTTGATATGACTAACTCATATAAGCTTCAGAAAAACTTTTAAATGCATTTTTTTGCATTTAAAAAATCACACACACACACACACATTTTTGCCCCCATCACTTACATTGAACACACATTTAAAGGGGATCTTTTAATAGCCAGTATGATCAGGAGGAATGATTATAGTGAGGAAAACCTCATATGGGCACCTGATTGTTGTTTTAAGGCAGACTTGAAAAACTGTGAACTCATCCTTTAAAGCCATTTGGTAGATATTCCCCACCTGACAGCATGACCTACCTTACTGAGAGGCAGTTGTACTCCACTGGCAGTTCCTCCTGAAAGAGCAGCTCAATCTATCAGAACACAGGCCCAGGTTTAATGATAATAAATTATGGCTACTAAGAAATTCCACATGCGGTATGATTGTCTCTAGAGAGTTGAGGCACACTCAGCCTTAATCAATGGATGACATTAAAGAGAGAGACAGCTGGTGGAGGGAAAGACATGGATAAGTACAAGTTGGAGTAAAGGGTCAAACACAGGATGGAGCAGCGTATAAGAATAAGCTAACAGTTGGAGCCTGAGGTTCTCGTCTGTTAGGTTAGTTCTTCTTCAATGCATTCAATTCCCAGGGGACTCGCATTCAAGTAAGAAGCCCCGAGACATCAGAGTAAAGATTCTATACTACAGCAAAAATTAAAAACTCCAGCACTTCGGGTTTCTTCAAGGCATTTTCACATTACACCAACAGTCTGGCTCATTACGTGCCAGAGCTCTGTGAAGATACTTTGTACTAATTAAACAAATATACAACCCAGCAAATGAGTGGAACCAATTTTTGCTGTCAGGGAGATCAGTATAAATGCATGAGACACTAAAAAGAGAAGCATGTTTCACCCACCGGATGGAGTAAATGACAGAAAGTGTACTAAATAGAGAGAATTAAGATAAACAAGAGAATTAAATGCCTTTCACATAGAGGAAATCTGACTTGAAGCTGTTGTTTTAGTGGCTTCTTAAACTCAAAGAAAAAAAAGACAATTTTAGATTTACCACAAATACACTCCTCTTCACCAATGGAGGAAAGTGGCTGGATGCCATTGCTATTGTTGTGCAGGGAAAAAAAAAACATTTCTGCATACAAATTGCCATCACATTCAATTTTATTCACCCTCCATGCTTTGTTTGATAGAGATATTTTATTCTCATCCGGGGGATAATTGGGGATTATGGGCTCTAAACTGGCATTTTGATGGCTTTTAAAGAACACTGATTTTTTTCTGAGACAACCAATAGTGCATTTCTAAATTAATTTTTTTATGAGCGTTTCTTTTGTGAGAACATGAGAATATGTAGTGAGAAAGTTAGGGAAATAGTTTGTCATGTAAACTATTTTAGCGGTCATTGTCTTGCTAGAGATTTTGCTACATTTTGTTTCAGTCTTTGGTAGAATACTGTGATGGTTGCTGTTATTTTGTCAGTTTTTGGTTGTATATTCAAATTTTGTTGATTTTCTGGTACTTTGTAGTTTTTGATTGTACAGAATATTGTAATTTTGTTTCTGTATATTGTCATTTTAGTATTGTTACTTTTGTCTACTCTCTCTGTACAACACCTATTAGCATCATAGCTTGTAATATACAGCTTATTAGCATTTTAAAGAGGACAGATGAGTCGATATGATTGGCCATAACTGATATCAGCCTCTAACAAACCCACTGATGATGTATGATAATGTATAATAATGTATTACCTCTAATTCCATCTTGTTTTCAAGTGGGCTGCAGGTGAGCTGCACGCTGTGCGCCGCCCACCAACAAAATATCAAATATTCACTGCCACATCTTGTGCGCACTCCATACTGCACACTTGAATACTATTTGCACTCTGTTTCTTGATTAACAAAAGTAGAAAATGTCAACCAAAAAATAACCAAATATTTTAGGTGCCATTGAATAACTAGAGGCTGACTAAATTCCATGGTTCAGTTGCTAAAGTGGTATTTTATAGTTCAGTTCATTACAGTTTATGGTCTTGCTTCTGGTTGTCATTTTTTAAAGTTGGGTGAGTGAATGAGTAATGAATACATTCTTACATTTCTGTTTTTGCTATCCCACCTCACAGCCTCCATGCACTATTCACAATCTTAAACCATTCATTCTGTGGCCCATTGTGTATAATCCTGACAAGTTATAAAACCCATTTTTACCCACCACAATAGCCCTCTCACTTTGTCTCTCCCTCGCTCTCCAAAATGTCATACTTTCAGAGAGTTCAATGTTGTTCAGAGTCTGAAGTTTCTCAGTCATTGCTGCACTTGTTATTTGTACCCGTCTGTTTATTCTTCAAAAGAAACATTTGAGGAAAGGTGAAGGAGGTGAAAACAATCATTGTAAATGTGTGATTTTCTGGTTTGGTCAATGCCTTCCCCCATAGGGCAGTGATGAAAGACCCCCAAATTTTGTGTCTTAAGGAAGCAGTTTGCCTTCAGTCACACATGGACCATCCGTGCCTTCTTTTTTTATCACTTGCAGGGCAGCATAGGGACAATGATGTTGGTCTGCTGGTCATCTGGTTTTTCTTTCAGTTTCTCCTTCACATTGGTCCAAGATACTAGTTCAACATGTACTGACTCCAGGACATTATTTTTTTCATGACATCATCAAATTTTGTGTTGCATTAGTGGTTAGAAGGTAACGCTCATAGCCTGACTCTACGGTCAGTCCAACACTTTGGTCCAGACTGAAATATCTCACACAATTACCGGATGGATTGCCATGAAAATTTGAGACATTTATGGTCTCCACAGGATGAAGCATGACGACTGACTTTTCATCTGGTGTCACCAGAATTTTAATTTGTTCGATACTTTGGTTTATGACCAAATACTTGCAAAACTAATGACATCCCCAACAGCCTCAGCTGCACTTTGTGTTAACTGTGTTAATGATCAAATGTTAGCATGTTAACAGGCTAAGCTAAGATAATGAAAATGGTCAGTTTTACCCTGCCCATTAACATTGCCATTGTAAGCATGTTAGCATGCTGAGCATGTTAGCTTTTAACTCTAACAAGTCTGTTAGTCTTGTTTATTAACGAGCTATAAAATGACATGATAACAAAGTCTACCATTCCATTATCCAAGGCAAACCTAAAATTGGTAATGTCACAATGTGGGATGACCTGTCCCTTATTGCAGCCTCTAGGGTTGTAGTTGGTTGTGGTGTTAAAGAAAGTGTGCCCACTCCTCATGTTGTTCTTCAGTAAAAAATGCTTATAGGGACAAGATCAGACAAGGCAGAAGGTTGAAATGTGATTGGATTTCACCGTGCTGGGGTTTTCAGAAGTGGGGCTTTCAGCCTCGACGCCCACATGTTTACTGTTGTGAATAAGTCCAAAGGGGTTATCCACCCAGAGACCTTCTCCTAACCAGACTTTTACACAGATCTGTCACTGCTCAGCTTTGGCATGAAAAGTGAACATGGGCTCTTATAATACTACAGTGAGGATACTGTTGTCAGGTTTAGACATGAACCGTCTCTCTCAGCTATAAATTTCACACTTCCTCCTCGCAGAGATGTTTGAATATGCATGTCAGGTGACCAAATAGAAATCCTTTAAAGTTACATGAGACTATTCTCACAGTTTCAGATCCATGCATGTCCCATGACCAATACTATTATTGTGATGTTTAAAAACAGAAGTAAGGCATGGTCACTATCTTTTGTCAAAGGGATAGAATGTGGAAGTAGTGCAAGTTACAGCCTTTGTTATATTCAACAGCAGTACAATAAAATAGTCTCTCACTGGTTTGAAGTCAGACAATCTGCACAACATGCCCAGATTTTAATAATACATTGCTGAGATAACACTGTGCTCACAGCGAAACTGAGCAGTGAATGTGGCTAAATGAGCAGTAGAGAACGTGTGAATGTGTGTTAACACTGGTCCCACACCCCCCCGAGGTCAGCAAACACACAAGCATACACCTCACACCTACACACACACGTAGATACAAATATCTACACACAGAGTTGACAATTAATGTCCTGGTGCAATATGCTGCAAAATGTTCAATTTGCTGCAGGTCACAGGGGTATCTAGGAGCCCAATATACTTTCAGAGCAGGCGTGACTTCAGTGTGGAACCATTAGTGGGTGCAGGAGGGGCATGGTGCACCAGCAGGTCACAACACAGCACTTTCTTTCCCTCTCATCACACCAAATAAAGCAAAAAGAGCCTATAAGACCAGTAATTCATTGTTTTAATTTTTATTTTGTTGGAATGAACAGTCCCTATTGAACTTTTCTGTCAGGGACATTGGGATTAAAAGCAGCCACATGCTTTACATTTTGTTCACTTCTTGGACCACTGAATGAAGCAATCAAAGTGATGATACATTTTGTCAGAAATCCTTGAGATTTCCATGTCTACCTTGGAAAGTGAGTCCTTATCAAACAAAGCAATGCAGGCAAGGTCCCCTTATACTTTGATAAAACACTGATAGAATACTGATAGAAATCTCCCACTGGATAGCAGTCACTCCACTAAACCCTAATTTGAGTTATAAAGGTCACACACAGAATATGACTGTAAAATCATCAATCATCTAAATGCGTTGCTGGGTGTACAGGGAGTATTCGTAATAAATGAAGGGAGAGCTCATAATATGGAAAGGAGAGATGAAAAGAGCGAAAGGCGGACAGGCTGTTGGGATGACAGCCTGTTGTGATATACTAATAACAGTTAATATAGCTCTCTGTCTGATTAGCTGATGAAATTAGATATTGAAAATTGCTGCCCTTACCTTTGAAAACAGTGTCACCCATTCATCAAACACCTATATCATCAGGTTTGTTCTTAAATCCCTAAAGAACATTTGTACACAAAAAAAGTGCCTAATTATCAGCATTTTCTCAGCCTGAGCTCGCTATTAGATATGCATAAAGTTGTGGCCTTTGGTTAGAAGATTCAAACAGATTTCACAGTTTATTCTTATGATCTGTACTAATTGGACATAGTTGTATGAAGCCATCTCCCGCAAAGTTGCAGACAAATGATTCAATTCTTTGAAGAATTCATTTATGTATTGGAAATCCAGTGTTGTGACCTAATGTGTTGAAAGAATAATATTGCTCATCTCTGATGAATAAGATAAACAAATTATTGAATTATTGGAGTAATAAAATCCTGCTTCTCAAAAACAAGCCCGTTTTTTTCTGCAATATTTGATTTTATCTTTTTATCCCAGTGCAAGTTTGAAAAGCTTTTATAGTTAAGTTCAGCTCTGAGACTTTAACCACTAATAAATATAGAGGACAAAACAGACAAGTAATACTAAGCAATCAATTTATCTCATTTTTAGTAGTAGAGATTGTACTAAATCAAACATATGAAGTTTAAAGGGTTTATTACAAAATTACAGTTCACATATTTCCATAAATAACTTAATCTAATCTCCAGTGACTTGTAATTGTTAAAACTGTGCATATCTGTAATTAGTTTAAATAACTAACAGTTTAATTAAAAAGAACTAATTAATCTTTCAATCATGTTGGTGTCTGTGTGCTCCCTTGGTATCTTTCTTCTATTGTCATAATCTGAGCTCAAATTAGTCAAATTTCTGCATCTTGTTAGTTAGTCCTGAACAAAAGGATAAATGATGGTAAGCACTGCAAAGATTTATGCTTCTTGTAAATATCTGCTTTGCACCAGAGGTTTCACCACAAAGTTACAGCACTATGTCTATGACTCACTCTGTCTCTCTGTGTGGCTTCCTGTTGTCTGTCTCTCAGTCTTCTACTCTCTCTCCACTCTTTAACCTCAGACGACAGTTTACTGTTTCTCTCTTTGCCGAATCCCTGGATGGATTCAGCTTGATTGATTGTAATGAGTTCGGGGAGCTCAAACATGGCTGGAGGTGCACTGGGGACGGCCTTCTCTTTCCTGCTCCTCGCCTCTATTATACAAGGTAATCCTGGACCACATGTGCTGTTGCTCATATAATATACAAAGAAAGAGGGGATATTTATGTGGGTTTGAAATCTGTATTGGCTTCTGGTGTGACAAGCTGCATCGGTATAATACTATGATTGTATCTGCCTGCATCCCAGTGGACTTGAGTCTGTAATAGCAACTTCAAAGTGCAAGTGATTTTGTCTCCTCACTTTCCTTGCCTCCAACGCTATCTGATGTGCTTGACAGGGTACCAGGATGTTGAGCTGTTCCATGATGAAACGGTGGAAGCAGTAGTGGGCCAGAACATTAGCCTACACTGTATTGTAAAAGACATCACCAATCTCCAGATTGTCAATATTGAATGGAGTAAGAGAGGAAATGAAATAGAAAAGCTGGCTCTGTACACACCACGTCATGGAGTCCATCGATTTAGGCCTGATGTTAACATCCAAATGGTGAACAATGATGCAAACAAATTAATGGGCTCCTATCTACAGCTTCATAGCTTGAAGAGTTGGAACAGTAGCATCTATATTTGTGATGTTACAACTTTTCCTTTTGGCTCCACCAGGGTTGAAACAGAGCTAAAGATCAAAGGTAAGGCAGACATGCACACACTACTGTATATGCTTCAACCAAGACTCTGGATTCCTCACAGGATTTAATATCTGGGTAGAGATGTAACTTTCTGTTTAGAACATACAGGATGACAACAACTTCTATCTTATTGTCCACTGCATGTTTTTAATGTTACTCCTGATTGCATCACAGCGCTCCTTCTCCACCAGTCTCAGCAGTTATTTACCTCTGAGCAAATGTATGTAATAATTGCAAAATCACATCCAAGAGCTGTGTTTGACATGAGATGTGTATTTTCATTCCTTTATTTGGCCCATCTGAAAATAAAGTAGTCAGTATTCTTATGCTAATATCATCCGCTGCTCTGTAGTCATTGATTCTTTTCATTTTTGTTTTACATAAGCATTCTTGTGTTGTCAGTTCAAGTTAATCTCACTTTTTCTCTCTAACAGATGTTTTCAGAATAACATGTGATGTGAATAGCACTGTTGAAGTCCAGTCTGGAGAAAATGTGACCATTCAATGCACAGCGCTCCGTAATGTACAGTACAGGTGGACCAAGGTACGGAAAACAGGAAACATGCCATTTCTTCATTCCTCTGTATTTCAGTTCATTCACTGAATGTCAGGATTATTTAGTTACTTCAAAACCTACATTACAAAAACACCTTGATATGAAAAGGTATGTATGTGCTACATAATCTCGTTTTACTCTAGAACGAGGAGCTGGTGTCGCAGAATGAATCTTTGCAGCTCTGGTGGGTGACAGATGCTCACGCAGGGGTTTACACACTGACTGCCAGCAGAGGAAACGAAACTCTGCATTTAGAGTTTATCATCACAATCCAAGCAACAACCACAAGCTCAAAGAGAGGTGAGCCTCTCCATTTCTTTCCTGCTATTTCTCTTTGTGTAGTACTTAATTTCAGCATTTCCTCATGACTTAATAAACTGCACTGAACAGAGAGCTGATACTTGACTTTTGTTATTATACTGTTGCATTAAAAATGTTAATTAGCTGGAAGGAAAGAGACAGATTCAAAGGATTCTGAAGCTGTCAGCCATGTTACAAGAAAGTACCAATGTGAATAAATTAGGAGCTACAAAACTTGAAAAAATTCTCTCTCAATTATTTGCTGCAAATCATTTGCGCCATGGGATTAAGGTGAATGCTGAATCAAGTAGAACTAAAGCAGTTTTTTCACAGGTTTTTAAATTGTAAAACAACCAAACTACATGTCGTCTGCCCCACTGGTTCTATAGTAGCTTATAGTGCTGTGAGTGGGTTGTGCTTAAGTAGGAAAATAATCCCCGGCTGTCTGCTTCCCCATGCATGGCCTACATGTTTTTCATGAGAATCTGAATAAGTACTCGCATGAAAAAGAAAGCAAAGAAAAAAAGTACAAGCCACACAGACGTCAGAAGTCACTTCCTGCTCTTCATCTCTATGTACTTTCAAACCACAGGAAGACACACACACACACACTGAGCAGAGCTTCAACAGCATCTCTGAATCATGTCATGGGGTGAGAGCACAATCTGTTGGACAGATAAGAGTAGTACAGCCCGAATGTCGGTTTGAAAAATGATATGGGCTACTTGAAACAGACACAGCGCTGCATTAGATCACATCCTATCGTGGCGTTGGATTGCATTTAATATGCTTGTAAATGAGCAAAAGTTTGCAGAATTTCAATCTCCCAGTTGTGTCCCAAAGGGGATGCAAGCTAACATGGATCATATCCCTGAATATAAGAACAGTAGAGAAAACAATCGATGCATAACAGATTAATTATACTCATTAATTAGGAATACACATTCGCCATACCATTGAATTTGAAATTCATGCCTACAGATTTGCCTTGGATCAGCAGTCTATGCCCATGGATTCACTGCACAGGTTCTTGAATGAGCGCTTTGTCTTATTTTACTAATTGATTATTCACAGGGTGCTAATAAATGCCTGCTTGTTGCATGTTTTAATGATGTATCACTGTGTAGTGGATATTTTAAAGTTTTGTGCATTACTTTCAGCTTTTCAGTGTGAAGCTCATTAAAGGAACAGCTTGACGTTTGTTGGAAAACACTTATTTGCTTCCTTCTCAAGAGTTAGTTGAGAAGATCGATACCACTCTCACATCTGGTATGGTAAATATGTAGCTAGAGCCAGAAGCCTGTTAGCTTAATCTAGCATAAAGCTGTTTACCCCTATTTCCAGTCTTTATGTTAAGCTAAGCTAAGCTAACCAGCTGCAGGCTCCAGCTACTTTTCGTACATGTGGCATCGATGTTCTCATTTAACTCCTGGCAACGAAGCAATTAAGTGTATTTCCCAAAATGTCGAACTATGCCTTTAACTGGGATGCCGCTAACATGAACAAACAGATTTCTATTTCATATTGGCTACAGTTTGTTTTTTCATGTCATTTATGACATGGCAATGGAGAAATGGCAATGGCAATAATATATGTTTCTGATAATGCACTGACAACATTGAAAAAGCACAGTTCATTGCTGACAGCATGTTTAGTATAGTCCCCCCTGTTTTGCTTCTTTCAGATCTTGTGACAGTGTCACCACAGTTTAATGTATCTGAAAGTTTGAACAAATCAGCAGACAGCAGCCTTACCACATCACAGAGTGCTGAGATTTCAACCACTTGGACCATGGGTGCAGGTACTGGTGTAACAGATAATAATCCCAAACCCAGCAATGTTACTATCACAGCGAGTGTCACATCATCCTCTGCTACACAAACTGACCCCTATAACTTCTACAACTCGACAACGAGGAATGACATAAGGACAGAGGAGTCCAGCACCGCGGGAAACAGTACAGCAAACTCTACATCATCTGGTGCAACCTCAACTCTGAGCGCTGGAAAAACAACAGACGCCATTGGGGATAATGGTAATAATTACTTAATATTTCACAATTAATTGATACTGGAAAAATCGTGATTCTCTTCCTTTCTCCCTCACTAATGCAACATTCCTAGGATAGGATCTGTGACCATAATCTGCCGTGCAACTCAAAAACAAAGGTGGAAGTTTTATATTCTGTCTGTCTGAATCTACATCTCTTTGTTTGCCTGAAATTGGCTTTTCATTAATGCTCTCATATATTGTTTGAGGGATCATATCATTTGCTCTGGGGACTGCCAACAGTGTGGGTTGCTTTGTGACGGCAAGGGGAGCCATGGTGCCGGAAAGTAAAAACTGTTTGAAAGCATCAAACAACTAAGTAACAGCATGGCTTAATTCTCAACAGACAAGACCCCTTAAAAACCACAGGTGAACATAAGCCACAGATTCTTCATCATCTGCCTCTTCATCAAATGCGGTGGCTTTATCTCAGCCTCAGGCTAAATAGGTAAAGGTAGAAAACTAATTAAAATAAGCATCAACTCCTGGAGTTGGAGCATGACCAGCTGTAGGGGAAGATTGCAATGGACACTTTGCTGCCGAAAGGCAAAAAGTTTCACATTGTAGCTTAACATTTATTATCAATATTTGTTGCAGACTGAACAAACTGATGTGCTAGTGTCCTAGAAACAGATCTCTTGCTGCTGTCCTCCAAAATTACACTTTTTCCCTTCTCTGAATTTACTCCTTAGATACTGCACGAAGTCATCTGGTCTGTGTGTTCATCATCGTTCCAGTTCTGGTATTGATCGCTGTGGCTGGCATTCACTGGAGGAGACAAATTATAAAGCAGAGGTGAAACTCTCGCCATATACTATATATCCATTTTACACTTGCTTGCACTTGTTCAGGATCACCCAGTGCATGTCTGTCCTAGCATGACCCTGAACAACAGGGAAAATATTGATATTTCTTTTATTTTACTACAATATCTGCATATTTCCTGGATACAGCTAACTCTCTAGCAATGCCACTAGTCTATACTATACTCTCTTTCTGTAGGATGGATGAACCGCCTTCATTTAAACCTCCTCCTCCGCCAGTCAAGTATACAGCTGCAAAACAACGGGACAATTACCCCATCTCAAGGTGTAACTCAGGAACAGAACTTGAAATGAAGCATCAGTTAAATGATGTATAATGTAAGCTGTGTCCTGTCTTGGTTACATGCACATGCATCTACTTTCAGTTGTGGTCGTTTTCAAACTGTGGTGACAGCATTCTCAAGCAATTCTGCAAATGCAGGCTGTGTGTTTATCTGGCTTGGGTTGGGTAGATTCTTTGCTATTGTGTATAAAACTTTTCAGGGTTTGGTTTTACTCTTACAGAAGCTAAGTATTTTGAGATGTTTTTGTTTTTGTTTTTTTGTTTTTTCTAGGGATTTCTTGTATATTGAATGTATGACAATTCACAACAAAGTTTCTAATATTTGAAAATAAAAACTGGTTTAATTTGCCTCTGATTTTTTTTTACTATTATATTGTAGGTACTTTCTCTTTATGCTATTTTCACAATATTATATATCCAGATTGTCTTTTTTAATGCAGTCATTTGCATTTTAAATCATAGCTATTGTATCTCATGCAGCAGTCAACAGGCACTTTTTTTTTTGTATAGAGACAAAACTTAACGTCAGCTGTTAACGCATCTGTGAAGTTGTAATTCTGGCTTTTATCTGTAGAATCTGTGATTTAGGACTTCCTGTCTGAAATGAAAGCCCAATGGCTTCCTCTAATCTAGCTGTTAAATGCCGATGTCGCAAGCTCTCAAAGACCACTGGTGTCCACAGGTACCACAGAGTGACACTTGAGTGTACAAAGTGGGCCTTAAACCACAAACCACAAGGGCTTAATGGCTAAAAAAAAAAAAGAAAACATAACAACCACTGAATGCCATCTTACACACACAAAGGAAATGGATGTTTTTGAAATGTAAATGTCAATACAGCTTTTCATACTTTTAAGTATTCACTGGTTCTATTTTTTTATTCCTCTGTGGTGATGATTTATTTTGAGGCCAGATTAAGTGGACTCTGCTTTTCCGATAACATGCTCTATGTATACACACACGCACACACTTCTGCGTATTGCTGTTTTGAGAAGCCTGTCACGACTGCCTTTTTTTTCTTCTGATTTTCCGACCACAGTAGCAAAACCACAATGTATTGTGTGTATGCAATGAATAAATTCTTGTTTATATAAAGCTCTGAAGCCACATGTACAAAGATAATACATATAATATATACTGTACAGGCCTAGTGTACTGTACACAAACTAAGTATACGTGTTTGTGTGAGCGTTATTCACAACACTGTGGGAATTGACTTCTGTCATCTGGGGACTGAAAAGGCGGGTCCTACAAGTTGAACTATTTATTTTAGGGTTAAGCCTTTTTTTAGGATCAGAGTCAGGTTTATTAAATTGAAAATAGGATTAGGGGTTAACTGAATTGAATTGAATTGAATTTACAAAATATCTTTTGCTAGTGAATAAACTTAATGAAACTTTTCTGGCCTTTAAGGATGGAATGTTTTTTTCTGTGCTCACATTTTTAAACTTACTTATTTTTGGATTAATAGAAAATTGTATTCATCGAAAATTGCTGCTGTTTGTTGTCATCTTAGTAATATGGTGACCTATTTGGAATTGCATTGTATCTCGCAATATTCAGACTGCACCTTAGAATGAGGTTACATAGTTTCCTGTTTGTAACTGTAGAGCAGCCAGTTTTCAAAGCACTGTGATAAGAGAGAGGTAACTAAGGCAAGGTAAAAATAGACTACAGTGTAGCACACCTCTCTGACTAAAGACGGTGATGCCCTGTAGCCTGACAGCAATCGTGTCAGACAGACAACCCATTTTGTTGTAAGTCGGCTGGATTATGGGCAGCGAAGGTAAGATCAGAATAACTTTTGGAACTTCTAAACTTATATTTACATTTACAAATTTGAATATAATATTGCTACATAGTAGATATCATTGTAAATACTGTATGTTTCCCAAAGGATCATTTTGCAAAATGTTGATTTTACCACAAAAACAGAAATCAGCAGAAAATCAAAAGCACATGTCACAGAATGGCAGAACAAAAGGCGAATGTAAAAATCGGAGGATTACAACAAACAAAACAATGAGTTAATAATCCTAACTTGTTTGAATGTGATGGTATCTTGCTCCGTTTAGGATCCACACACGTTGGTGTCACAGTACAAAAGTTAATTATACCATGTGCAGCACACTTAACCTCAGAAACACTTGTAAAACCTTTTAATCTAATAATTTATCTTGCAAACTGTGGTTACAGTAGGATGAATGAATATCCTGTGAAATTTGTCAGTATTGTGCTGTTGATATTGGTACAATATTTACTTCCGTTGAAGAAAATAATAGTTCTTTGGAGGCAACATTGTGACTTCTAGATCATTATTTGAGAAACTGTCCTTACATGTTCCATGTGCAGTAACACATGGTAGATACATGTACAGATAGATACAGGTAGATACATAGGTATATGTATTTACAGTATACACAAATAGTTTTATAATGGCTTTAATATTCTTCAATGTCTGCAACTTTCTCTGTTTTTCTTCCAATTGGAATTCCAATTGTTCAGTATTGTTTAAGCATTTGATTGCACGTTTGTCACCAGTGCAAAGTGATGACGCATTTTAAAAATGTTTCATCTTTTCTGTGTGTTTTTGAGAAGTACATGGGGAAATTCCAAGCGATATTAGTGATAGCTGATAAAAATGTAAGTCTGTAATTCCACACTGGCTTAGGAAACTTTACATTTTTTGATTCCCACAGACAGAAATTTAACAGTTTGAGGCGTTAATAATCGGCCTGTGTTCATCTTTTAGCGTGCCACACTGAATTGGTTGGTCTGGTGGTGTTATCTCTGGCCTTGTTGATCTCTTTGTGTCTCAATGTCATCTTCTATATCAGACGGACAGCCTCTTTGTGCAGAGGTATGGATATTTTAATTGTTCTTGTCTTATTGGCATGTTGTTTTGCTTTTTTTAAAATGTGGTTACGTTGATTTGAAACCTTTTACCAGTACAGGGCATTTTATAAATTGCTAAATATTTTGTTTATACAAACACAGATGGCTGCTGGCACCCACACATTAATGACGGAGAAAGGTATGCTTTTTATTTATTTATTTCTGATGAGGCTCTCTGCATGTTAACACGTTATATAGTCCAGTACTTGTAAATGTGTATTAAGTATTCCAATATTCCTATTTCTTTCTTATCTACAAATGAAATCTTGTTGTGGAAATAAACCTCCATATCTTGTTGAAGCCCGTCACAGAATGAAGGGCATTATTTTCATGACCTCAATCATCACGAGCAGCAGGAAAATCCCAACGATCATCATGAGCAACAGGAAAATCCAATCTATGGCAACATCAACACAGATAGAAGAGGTGAGCGCAGGCCTGCATTCTGTCGCCTTTTTAGAAAAATAAGAGGAAATCACTGAATTTTCTTAGAATGCAGTGAATCAATCAGTCTGTCACAAAAGGTATAATTTTGTATAAGCCTTGTTTTATCTATCAAATTCAATTTTCTTCATAAGTATAACATGATTGTTTTCTTTTTCTGTATACAGTAGATTACTGAAAATATAACGTGGCCAAGTGTGTTTTAACAAAAACTGAAAGTATATTTGGATCATTGCCCATTCCACTTTAAATAACTACATTTACAGTATAGATTTCATTTTCATCCATTGTGATATAACTCTCAGTTCTTTTAAATCACAGCTGAAGACTTTTCTGTTTGCCTTTTATTAAACCAAATTTGAGGGTTAAGATTTTGCACTGCACTGTAACTTTTATTCTCCTGTTTTATCTGTCTTATTCCTTTTTTATCTTCTTTTTATTTCCAAATTTAACACTTTTAAATTGTATTTAAATGTCTTTTTACTTGTGCTGCTTTTATATTCTGTCTTGATGCCTTTTATGCTCTACGGAAAGCATTTTGAATTGCCTTGTTGTTGAAATGTGCTATACATATAAACTTGCCTTGCCTTGCCTATAAATTGCTTTAGATTTGTCTGTAGTAATTCAGGCTGTAGATTCTTTTAAAAATCTGAATTCTTCTCCTTGTTTGTACAGTGTTAGTTTAATGTTAAACAAATGAACAATTCTTGTGTTTCACTTCAGATTCAGGTCCTGTAGAGGTTTGCTATGAGATGATGACCATGAAACACACAAGAGATCATATGAAGGTAACTGCTGTCACTGCATGTTCAGACTAGCAGGTATCACTGGTACAATATATCTCTGCAAGTTCATTAATGTAGTTTGTTGTGTAGAAAAGAACAACATTATTGCACACACAAAAAAAAAAAAACAAACAAACTTCATCATCATTTTTCTGTTCACTGCGGCGCAAGATTAATTTTGTGCCTGTTTGACGGTGCTCATTAATTTCCCTGATTATGCCTGTTTGCACGTGTTTTTTTTTTTTTCTTGAATGCATGCTAGAATGAATAAATTGTTAAACCTCTCTAGTACGTAAGATAAAATGTAGTGACTGTAAGATGCACTAGGTAACAAGCAAAAAAACTGACTTGTTTACAAAATGTAATCATGTTCTAAACCAGTTGCCTGAGTGTATTTTGGTAAATGCTTTTATTTTAGTATATTTGCTGTTATATTCACACTGATATTAAATATATGATGTAAAAATATCCATGCAGATCACTTTAAACCATGCTGACAAATTTGCTTTCAAAACGGAAAGCATCTGATACCAGAGACACATTGTGGTCAATGAAACTGTGACAATACAATTAAGCACAAAATGTTCTAAAAATAGACTTCTTGAAATGCATGAGAACCTGCAGCCATAACTCTTATCTCAGACAGAGGATGTGTCCTTTTAACTGCAGCATTTTTGCTTACAAATACAAAAACCATATTTTAACAACCCACTTTGTTTCCATTGTCTGATACCAGCCACCACAGTCTGACCTGAATTATGCCTCGCTGGATCTGAAGCTGGCCAAGAAACGCAAGAAGAAGTATCGCTATCAGCAGGGCCAGAACCAGGGACGAAACAAACTTCAAGATCAGCCGCCAGGCCACCTCACACACCCCGTCAACGCTTTCTCGGAGGTGGAAGCAGACATGGATGCTCACCTTCCTCCCAGAGACACCAGCACAATGGTTTCGCACAGTAGCATCTACCTGAACAGTCAACAGATAGCCCAAGAGACAGAGGATATGGAAAGAGAAAGGAGTATAAATATAGAAAAGGAGAGTATGGGTTGGGAGGGAATGAGAAGGCGGGAAGATGGGGGAAGTAGAAAATGGATAGGAGAAGAAGAGAGTGAGGAAAGACAAAATAATGGGAGTGTATGCACACAGCTTCCAGAGATAGAAGCTATTCAGAGTGACGCGAATCACTTCATCAGCAATTTTAGCCCTGATAGTGACCAACAAGATTAGGCAGACATCATGTCACGACTCTTTTCTCGTTTCAAACTAGGCCACCTGAAAAAGTCAATAAAAACTACTGTCCATTACTGTGTCTGCAAGAATGAAAACTACATCATCTTCAACATTCAATGAGCTTTGCACAGTTGAGCAATTTCCTGATGCAAAGAACCTATCTCTTGAACTCTCCACATTGAGCAACTGAGGGAAAAAGTGTACCTTTCTATGCAGAGGATGTAATAAAAAAAGGAAACTGTGTGTGACATTTAGAGGTCAAGGGCCACATGGAAATTTTAAAAATTTGTTGCGAAAGACAAGGAAAACATCAGCTCATCAGAGGATTATTCATTGTTTTGATGTCTTGTCTCACAGAAGGGTGTGAGGGGAAAAATCTTTTACATTTGTTTTCCATGCTGTAGACCAGACCTCAAGAGGCAACACTTTCTAGGGCAAATGTGCTTTCCTTCACAAGTGAATCTGTTTTTCGGTCGTGTTATGACTGGAGATAAAACGAATGTGAAGATAAAATTAAAAGGCAAGGCACTAGAGAGAGGAAAGCTATAAGTACGATATACTGTGAGTAATGCAATTTTATTTTCCCTGTGGGCATATTGTTATGTAAATGTAACCCACGGAGGATTTTCCACGTCAACATTGTGATAATGGTCATTACCCTTATAATCTATTGCACTTATGAGCTAATGTGCCATCTGCTTAAATGATTATTTCTCTCTCTGTAATCCCCACTTGGAAAGGATAATTTCCTGCCCTACTATCTGCTGAAGGAACTGAGCTCTGAAGTTAACACAGCAGTGAGAAGCCTGCAGCACACTTACTGTTTGTTGACAGCTTATCAATACGTGACCATGGCCTACTTCCCCTCTGTGGATACATTATTGGCCTCAGGCTTTTTGAATCTGTTGCGGCCATGCAGGGAAGCCAAAACAAAAATAAACAAACAAATAAACAAGCACATAATTTGATGTCGCAATAACTTGCATGTGAATGAACTGAAATTACAAAGCAGATCAAACAGGGTACAATTAATAACTGTCAAATACTGGTATGAGAAAACCTGAAAATGTGTTTCTTATAATAGTGCTTTCATACAGACCTGCACCTCAGCTTTGTCACATTTAAGTTGTAATTAGAAGCATTTTAAGATGATTAGATTAATATCAGCCATGCACTAAAATAAATATAGGTGCTATGAATGATTGCCAAGAATCCTTACAGAAAATCTCTACAAAGTCTCCACATTACATTTTACACTGTATGCACTCTGCTGGACTGCTCAGGAAATTCCCTTGATTGCATTGGGTGACGTAATAAAAAGGGCACTCTTCTTCCTGTTCAAACAGAGCTAAAGCTTTTAGCTGATGAAAGACAAAGGAGAAAATTTTTTTTTAGCATTTTTATGGTCTTTGGTACAGTAAACAAAAAAAAACAAAACAATCTAAGGCACACTAAATGTTACCATGGTATCATGTTTAAATTGACTTGAATTGACTGAAGAATATTTTAAGGTCCTGAACTGCAGTAGACCATCAAGAGCTCAGGGTGCAACATTATGCCTTTTATATTGTGGCAATGAAATGCTTGTTGACATAAAAGTTTTGATAAATGAATATTTTTATCTTTATTTTAATAGATTTTTCTGAAAATGATGTATTAAAAAAACTGTGTGATTTTTTATCAAATGTCTATGTGAAATGATTTGAATAGCTACACAAAACCAAATTTTGGCTGCATTTCTTTACCCCTGAGACTGCTGTGGACTCCATACGGAAGACTTTGTTTAAAGGTGTACTCCAGCAATTTAGTATGGAACTCCCATAATGTTAGTGGACATGTGACAGACATATTAAATATTATTAGTATTATGAAAATAAGATGATGAATAAAATGAAGTAGTGGCTTCTTGTTTGGCTGAAAGGAAGAGTTTGGGGAACAGGTTAAACAGGCATTTTTTTAGTGTGCAGAAGACATTCTTCTTCTTCTTCTTCTTCGTCTTCTTCTTATTATTATTATTACTAATACTATCATTGATAAAATATTATCACAGGAAAAAGATATATAAAAGATATAGCATCGATGATAGTCAGCAGTCACACTAAACGCCCAGTTTTGTAAACCGGAAAAGGATTGGGAACCGAGTGAAGCATCTCACAAGCAATAGACGATCTTCGTTGGAAACATGGCAGCGCTCATGTGAATGTCATGCCACTCTAACCACACACATTACCTGGACCAGTTCATGTTTGGTTGCGATTAGAGACACGTTGAAGGTGGCATGTAAATGACATTTTGCAGGAATGTGCTTTAATTAATGTCAGACAGCTTCAGACGACTCAGTAAGATCCACATTTTACTTCATTCATTAGCGGAGCAGCTCTCGGTGTTAGCATCTTAGCTAATCGGTGGGCAACTTCAGACGTGATCACGATGGATCCTGACCAACAACTGAGAAATGTGAGTCACAAATGTGTTCAGTGACAACTACAGTAGGCATAAGATAGATGCACAATTATGGTGAGTTTATGGTGATGTTTCTCTCTGTCGCAGCTGCGGGATTTCCTGATGGTTTACAACCGCATGACTGAAATCTGCTTCCAGCGATGCAGCAGCAACTTCAACTACAGAAACCTTACCATGGACGAGGTGAGACAGGAGAGTGGAGCTCATAAATACCCTGACAACTACATATGTACACACATCTACATACAGCTGCACAGTGGTGGAAAGTACATGTATTCAAGTACTGTACTTAAGTACAATTTTGAGGTACTTGTAGTTTACTTGAATATTTCCATGGTATGCTACTTTATACTTCCACTCTACTACATTTATTTGACAGCTTTAGATACTTTTCAGATGAAGATTTGACACAATGGATAATATAACAAGCTTTTAAAATACAACACATGGTTAAGGAGGAAACCAGTTGTTTCCAACCTTTTTGGTTTTTGACGTCTTATAAAAAGCAGTGTGTAGTCGGGGTCACATTTCAGATGTCTATGAGTTGTGAACAGCTCTCTCACATGGTTTCATTTCAATAAATATTCCATTGATCCAATATTTCACTAAAAATCAAAGATTACAGAAAAAGTCTAAAAACTGAAAACAGATTTGTGTATCAGAACTTTGTTTTCGTCTTTCCTTTGCCATTAATCATCTCACGACCCCTCAGATTTATATGGTGACCCTTTGGAGGAGCCAGATCCTTAGGTTGTGAACCACTGGACTAAACTAGCTAACTGTATATAAAGTAGTTCAAACTAGCTCCACCTCCAGCAGCTACATGCTGCTTACACACTATATATATATACTATAACAGTATATTGCAAGGTGATTGTTGATCATCTCATTCCAAATCTATGGTCATATGTATGCAATGGTGGAAGAAGTATCAATACCACAATGTAAAAACACTTCATTACAAGTAAAAGTCCTCCATTTAAAATCCTACTCGAGTAAAAGTATAGATGTATTACTAGCTACATTATTCATACTGATGAGTCCCTGCATTAGCAGCATTTTATTGGTGTAGCTGCTCAAGGTGGAGCTAGTTTGAACTGCTTTGTGAGGGTCACAAGATAAATCTGAGGGGTCTTTAGATGATATATTGGGTAGGAGAGAAGAAAAAAACAGTTCTGCTACATACATTTGGATTAGTTTTTCAGAACCTTTCTTTAATCTTTGCATTTTTGTGAAATGTCAGAGTTTTCACTCTTTGTGCCTCAAGCAGTTATTTATTGAAACCATGTGAGGGGACATTTAGAGAGGAAATGTGTCTTTGGTGGAATTAATAACTTACAGATATCTAAAATTTGACAAGGAGACACGCGTACACGCTGATTTCTTTGTAATGAAGAGGTCTGGGAACAAGCTTATCATGTTATTTTATGTAAAATTGTAATCTGAATAGTACCTAAAGCTGTCAAATAAATGTAATGGAGTAAAAACTGCAATATTTCTCTCTGAAAGGGAGTATGAAGTAGCACAAAATGGAAATACTCAAGTGTACAAGTACCTTAAAATTGTACTTAAGTACAGTACTTGAGTAAATGCACTTAGTTACATCCCACCACTGTATGTATGTTGCTCTAACAGCCTCCACTGCTCTGATTTTCTGTTCCGGGCTCTCCACATTCTTTTGGCCACATAGTGAATCGTGAACATTACTGTAGTTTTCCACTCATCACCTCTGATTGCTGTTGTGTGTCCAGGAGCGCTGTGTGGACAGCTGTGCGGGGAAGCTGATCCGCTCTAACCACCGCTTGATGGGCACCTATGTGCAGCTGATGCCTCGGATGGTGCAGCGGCGGATGGAGGAGATGGAGAGCAAGGCAGCAGAATTAGCCGCGGCTGGGGCTGCGGGGCCTGCCGTCACAGAAGCTTCACCAGCATCTGAAACCCCCATCACCACATCTCCACCCCCACTGTTGCCTCCATCAGTGACTGATGTTAGTCCAGAAGCCCATGACTCAGTCTTAAAGCCAGCAGCAATAGATATTCCACTTGAGCTGGATGCTGCTGTACACAAATCCGCAACAGCTGCAGAAGTCAAATTATCAGCCGCCACACCGTTCACACCTGCTACTGAAACAGTAAATCTCTTAGCGCTTGAGAAAGCTGGCAGCGGACCGTCTTATACAGCAGGCTCTCCACAGCCGCCCGTAGCTGGTGCCCACATAGAGTCTGGCAGTTCAGTGCCAGTGTTAATGCCAGCGAAACCAACTTCCTTCACAGAGGACCTGCCTGTGTCAACAGTAGCTGCTCCTACAGTGTCTAAATCCACAGTGAGCCTGTCAGGCCAAGAGAGAGCCCCAGAGATTCCCCCGCAGTCGGGCCAGTAATGAGGCTCAGTCTGGATCTGTCTCGCCCACACACACACACACACACACACACACTGCCCTAATCTAACAAATAACTCATCACTGGCAGTCCTAATTGTGATGTTAATCTCTGTATTGCTGAAAAGAAGAGTTGAATATCATCATATTATATAATTTTTGCTGGTTACAGTTTCCCAAATGGAAGGGTGCTCTGGTTTTCTGTGTTTGTTTTGTTTAAGCTCTGGTAACATGAAACAGGCAAAAATATTTTTTTTTGACTAAATAGTGAACTATTCAATATGAAAATAATCTCAAATTGTAACTTTAGTGCACTGTGATCTAGCAGGGAAATAAGATGACCTGCAGAGAGTTTATTATAAAGTAACTTCTGCTACAGTATTGCAAAGTATGTGAGAAATGTTAATAACAAAAAAACAAATATGCTATTATTAAAGTCCCAGGTGTAAAATGTTATATTCTTTGATATGAGGCAAAAACAAGAATGAAGATGTTATAAGTGTGTCTGTGCAATGGCTGTAGAATAGTGATTTTTAGTGATGGTGGCAGTGTTGTTGCCAGGGGTCAATCACCAGCCTGCAGCCTGGATTATCTCCACCTGCTCACATTTGGACTTTCTGATGATCCCATAAACACTGTAACTCTCTCAGTCCTCATAATTGTTTAGAAAAGTGTCACAGTACATGCCAAAAATAAGATAAATCTCATTAATAAAAATAATTTAAAAAGTATGAATTGCTTTTTTTCCCCCCTTGTTTTCTTCATTTGAAATGCTCCGTCAACAACACATTGTATGTGTTGTTTGAAAAAATAAAAGACCTTCCTGCCGCAGGATGTCCTGATGCGAACGTGTGTTTGGGCGTGAGCCACACACTCTTTACTGTCATGGGTGTGAATCCAGTTCATGACCTTGGTTACATATCATCACCACTCTCTCCTCTAATCATTTCCTGCCTTGGCACTATACATACTATGTACTCTCTAATCCAACAGCAATGACATGAATCTTTACAACGGTATTCCCACCGGCTTTATTCCTCAACCACAATATTTGTGACTAAATATGAACATGGTTAGTTCAAACCATTGACACTGTTTGGATCACATGGTTGTGCAATCGCGAGGCATGTTCAGACTGTTGCTGTAGAGTCAGCTGAGCTTTTATAGTCCCTGCTTGTAGCAGCTAGAACACAAATTAGTTCATTTTCAGGGTGTCTATACAACATTGTTATATTATTTCATATCGCCACATTGGATAAGTATAATTTTCCAAAAACACATTTAATAATATTTCAACAAAGTGTCTCTGTTGGTGGTCAGTCTTGCTGTGTGGTAGTTTAAAGTTAAAAGTTGGCTAAAAATAAGCCAACTGTGTAAATTATGACCTCTTAGTTTACTGTAAGGACGACCAACTGTAACACAAATCTAAATCCGGCAGGTCTTTTTAACAGCAGACATTTTCCATCATCGTAATAGAAGAAGCACAGGTGTCGCTAATACCATTAACAATGTCCATTGAAGTGTCCCAGTGAGCCAGCATGTACAATACCAGGACCCTGAAACTGCAGCGGCTAAATGGAATGCAGTTATCATTACTTTTATGATTTACACCTGTGCTTTTTCTTCATGTCAAAATGTCTTCTGTGGAAAAAGGCTTTCCATGTTTTAATAAGCATTTATAACTGATAAAACAGGCCATATAATAAATTAGCTTAGGCCCATGTTAGCTCACTACATATCAGTATGTGTGTCAGCCAATAAGTAGCAAGAAAATGCAACACAGAAATGCCAAATATATGTTTGCAATAATTTACACACAGTGTCACCATTAGTTTGACTATCAAAGAGTACTGACAAGCAGTAGGAAATGCACAGGTGTAAATAATAAAAAAATGATGATGGCTGAACACTTGAACAGAACAGGGACATCCTTATTAGAACTTCCTGTGCTTTTCCTGTGATTTTTTACTTTCAAACTTAGATATCAGTATCAGCTTCAAAAATCCAATATCCAAAATGACTTTGTTACAGATCTGTAAATGTCAATAGGCTAAATATCAAACAAACTAAAATAAACTGGATGAAATAAACACCTTTGGATTTTTCCTCCACTACATTATCTTCATTAGTTTTTCATCTGCATGCATTTGAAACACTGTAAATGTCATTCAGTTAGGAAAATTTGCCTTTTGACGATCATCTCACATTATGTTTGAAGCATGACATGAATGCAACCTCAGTCATGGCAGGCAAAGATGAATGAATGAGTTAATTAATCAAAAAGATAATACTGTTTTGTTTTTGTTTTTGCTTGTGTGCTTATTTCAACCATGTAACAAATAAGAAAACAAAACAAGAACAAATGAAATGAATAGTAAACATACAGCAAACTCTCAACAAACAAATTCTCAAAATAAACTACATAAATAAATATTACATTTGGGAAAAGGAGTAGGAGGAAGTATACACTTATATGGTCTCCATAACTCAAACAATTAACGCAATATTTATCATATATACAACTCACAAACAACCCCAATGCTAGTATGTACAACCCAAATATCCAACCACCTGTGTCAATCAGATATAACTATACATCTTAAAAAACAATTTTTTGTACATCTTCTTGAATTGATGGATATTTGGACTCGAGTTCTGTATCCAAACCATCCCATACATTTACCCCGCACATTGAAATAGGCTACACATCCTCTTCAGAGTGGTAAGAACACAATATTTGTTTGGTTTTTTTTAACTAAACTTTCCTCTTGAATCATAACCCCCCTCTCTGTCTAAAAACATTCGGGTATGTTACCCGGTATATGCCTTTGCCCCCTCACCTGACCTCGGTATTTTCGGCGCCGTGTGTAGTTATTATGCCGCTGGATGCAGCATCGATGCATTACATCCAGCAGGCGGCGCTGCTGCTGTGTCAGTGTCCCGGGACAGAACCGCCAGTAGCGGAGCTCCCAACTTCCCACCAGCAGTAGCCTTCATCAACCCTGAGGAGCGGGGCGTGGACAGACACAGCCCGACCATTCTCTGCTTTTAAAATTTGAGAAGACGGCCGACTTTCAGGAAAAAAAAAAAAGAAACTGACAAGAAATCGATCGTTTCGCACCTGGTAAGACCTTTGAGAACCTTTATTTGTATGTTAAATAGTTCGTTCCCAACCCGATTGTGAAGTTTTGCTGTGAACGTCCTACTTCACTTTGACTTTTTTAACAATAGATTTCAAAGTGATCCAATACAGGCCAGCCCGTCCGAGTCTACGGAGGAAGACAGAGCGAGGAGGAAATGTGGGAACTAGGCTATTGAAGTAGACTTCATTACTGCATTTAGCTGGCCTCGATCAGCTACAATGTTTATGTTTATTTGTACAACATATAGTGTAAATGTTGCATTTAACAATCAGATGTGTCGTCTGTATATATATGATGAAACAACACAAAACTTTTTTTTAAACCACACATTAATTTCACAGGATGGATTTAAACGTAATGCAACTGAACCTATGCTCGAAGTACAGTCTGTTTACCTACTAGTCCCCTGGATGATGTACAATGACTGTATAATTTGTACAAACTTATTATATATTTATTTCATTTGTTTTAGAGGAAAAACGGTTTGCTTTTGTATTTTGCAGGCTACATGTTCCTGATCTTAAAAGGGATTGAAAGAGCAAACACTCAAGGGAGTCAACCTACAGTATAACCATGGATGACATCTTCACACAGTGTCGGGAAGGGAACTCTGTGGCTGTTCGTCTGTGGTTGGACAACACAGAGAATGACCTCAACTTGGGGTAAGCAGATACATCTGCACATCATACGTCATTCAGTCTTTGAAGATGACAGCAGTAGAACTGAAAGCGTAGCTGTAGTGGGTAAAGTCTGTGCAGCAATCGGATTCAGCAATCAGAGTAAAATGATTGGAGTTATAGCAAAATAACCACATTTGGTATGGTTGTGCCTCTGTGTGCGCGCGCGCGCGCGCGCGCGCGTGTGTGTGTGTGTGTGTGTGTGTGCGCGCGTATGTGTGTGCATACAAACTGATCCTCATCAGAGTTGGTCAAATACTTTCCATATTGTGCACTCTCTGCAACTCCACATACTGCTGAACATCACCCAGCTTTCTTAATTCCAGTCCTACTTCTACTTTCTTTTTTTTTTTTTTTCCACTTTTCTTCTTGGGCTTCTCTCCTTATGATGTCATCCCCAAAAACTGTGTGTGTGTGTGTGTGTGTGGAAGCAGTGGGTGATTTAGGGAGATTGTGCGATGACGTAAATGATTTAAACAACAGAGTGTGACTTAAAACTCATCCGACGCTAGACTTATTCATGGATTGACAGAAAACGAATGAATAATGAATACAAATTTTGATAATCAGATCATCCATTTAAGTGGAATATTACGGGATTATAGACTGTTGGTCAGACAAATCAATCACTTTGAAGTTGTCATCTTGCTCTCTGGGAACAAGTGACAGGCTTTTTCACAACTTGTGCCACTTTATATATTAGAAAAAAAACAAACGATTAAAATTTAATCAACAGACGAACTGATAACGGTTATTGAGAGTTGCAGCCCTATGAGATTAATCTATACCCAGCACTTCTGTCTGTTTACATAATTTCCCTGCTGGAGAGAAGCTAGAAGACCTCACTGCTAAAGACCTTGGTTATCTCATTCTTGGGCCAGGCCATATATGTGCAGTTTGTTGACGCTGACTTTGAGGGCTGCTGAGCTGCTGGCCAACCACGCAACAGCCAAGGCCATTTCCTCTGTTCAACTCCATACAGGGCCAGGCCCTCGCTGACAGAGCTTCTCCGGCAGCTCACTGCAAGTCCCACATAAACATCTGAGAGACCAGTCATTATGCTGGTGGCCTGCTATGGCTATTACTCTAAAGAGGCTCATACATGTGGACCTGCCCTTTTTTCCTTACTGGAAATGTCCAATAATATGTCACAAACTGTTTATGGGAATATATTAGTTGGAACTTAAGTGCTTCCTCTTTTGTTTGGATGCAAAACAAAAGAGCGAGAGAGCGAGTCCACTGGGATAAACATTAAATGCCATTTCAGATCTCCTCTAGGAGCTGTGTGCGTACTTGCACGAGCGACACAGGAGGAAGCGGGGAAAAAGAGAGACAGACAGACAGACAGACAGACAGAAAGAGAATGTGTAGCTGAGGATTCCACTCTGTATTTTCCGCTCTGTCATTCCTGAGTTGCTTTTTTTCCCCTCAGTTACTTTTTATAGCACACAGGCTTGGTCAGACTATGAACTGTCTGTGCACAGCGCAGGATCAGAATTGACAGAGAATGTGACTAACTGCTACTTCACTTTGGTGTGAGCTAGTACTGCAGCTATTTCCTACAGCCTATACAAAAGCCCTCTCGAGGTTTATTGCTAAATAGAGTGTAGAGTTTGTGGCTTTGCAGGGAGTTGCGAGAAAGCCTCAGCTGCTGCCCTCAGGGTCAGCTAATGAAAGGACTCACTCGGGTGAAGGGGCCAGTCACACGCAGGTGATAGTTTGGCTCCTTGTACACCGCAACAGTGCTATGTCCGCTGTTTGTGTTTGCGTGTTTATATGTTAACTGGCATTCCGGCTTGCACAGACATATTTATCACTAGGTCAGTTGCAGATGGGTATAGGCTGCAGGCAGGGAAGCATGTGCTTAAGTCTAAATAAAGATTGGTAGACAGCGGTTGTGAAAACCTGTGTGTACGTGTTTCGGAGAGAGAACCACACAGATAGTATTTTGTCAGCTGATATATGCTCAGAGTTGTTAAATGAGCCCACCAGCACCAAGTATGTCTTCACCTGCAAATGTTGTCATCCAAGAAGACACTCCTACGAGACTTCTAAGCTTTATAAAATAGGTTTATGAGCGCGTTAAAATCGATGAGCTTGTTGGTAAAGGTTCGTCTTGTGTTTCAGTGATGACCATGGCTTCAGCCCCCTCCACTGGGCATGCAGGGAAGGGAGGAGTGGTGTTGTTGACATGCTCATCATGAGAGGTGCTCGCATTAACGTGATGAACCGTGGAGATGATACTCCGTTACATCTCGCAGCCAGTCACGGACACAGAGACATCGTGGCTAAGGTACAGTACCCACACTCAGATGTAGTATGGTCATAACGGGACTTGGCATGAAAAATTTGGGACAGAGTCTGCTTTGTTTTTATATAATCTTAACTGTATGACCTGTGAATGCCAGCTGATTCAGTGCAAAGCAGACCCCAATACAGTCAACGAACATGGAAACACACCACTCCACTACGCCTGCTTCTGGGGCCAAGACGCAGTGGCTGAGGTACGGTACCATACACCCACAGACAGTCCACTTCCTTAAACATGATATGTTAGCTGAAAAAGACCCTCTTCTGGGGATAAATGGATACTACATTGTTGTTGGTTTTTTTTGCCCCCAGTGTCTTAGCTTTTAATTCATAACCTATGCTTAAAATCTCATCTGTGCATAACATCGTGTGTCCCCTTTTCTTTAGGACTTGGTGGCCAGTGGTGCCCAGGTGTGTATATGTAACAGGTATGGACAGACACCTCTGGACAAGGCCAAGCCTCACCTAAGTCAGCTGCTTCAAGGTCAGAGGTCATTCATGGGCATTTTAACACACTAAAAAGTTATTTTGTGTACAAGAAAATCATGTTGTCAGAATAAAAAGTAGTACCACCTCATGTATTTTCACCATTTTTTTAGAAAAGGCAGAGAAAATGGGTCAGAGCCTGACCAAAGTGCCCTACAAGGAAACTTTCTGGAAAGGCACCATGCGAACACGACCTCGTGAGTAACCCTCACTTCATAAAAAGGAGCAAATCTTCACATCAAATCAGGATTTGTGTTTGATTATTTGTGTTTTTGCTCTTTCAGGTAACGGTACACTCAACAAGCAGGCTGGAATTGATTATAAGCAACTTTCACTCCTGGCAAAGATCAACGAAAACCAGTCAGGAGAGGTCAGTTGCGTCTCTCAGTCCTCTTCAATTTTTTTCAGCTCTGCTGTTGATAATTCAACTATGTGCTCTGTCTGCAGTTATGGCAAGGTCGGTGGCAGGGGGATGAGATCGTAGTGAAGGTGTTACAGGTGAGAGACTGGACCACCAGGAAGAGCAGAGACTTCAATGAGGAGCATCCCAAACTACGGTAATTTACACATCAGCATTCTAAACATGAAAAAAATAATACTGATGGTTTTGGTCGGAACCTAAACAGCATTTCTCATGCTGTCTGCACACAACATAGTTATATACATGATATCAGGGTTCATTTATGGGCATTATGGGCTCACATGCTGTCTGTCTGCTTGTTTGCATAAACTGAGACTAATACATTGAAGTCAGGATCCGGTGCAGAAATAAAAAAAACAAACAAAAAAATTCCACAAACCTCTTTCTATCACAGTACATCACATCAAATCCAAACTACAGAATAAAATTAACAGTATATAATACAAGCAAGCAAAACACAACAACAACATAAAGTAAACAGCATTAGACAGATGTAACTGTAACAAGCTTTTGAAACTTACCAATATGAAACCTCAGACCCTTATGAGTAACAAGAAAAAAATTGACAAAAACAAAACCTTAATAGGAAAATATTGAGAGAAAGCTTTTGAGCAGGCCAAGTCAAAGAATGACCCCCCACCAGGAAGCAGCTTGGCACTGTGCTTTCATGTTGGCCTTGGTTCTTGCATCCTTTTAAGAATTGAAGCCAAAGTGAAAGTTCTTAGGGTGAGTATGACGAAAAACTCTCATGCAACATAAAATCTGACGTTTTGCTTTTCACATCATGAAAGAGTAAAACTACTGCTCAGCTTTAACTTTAAAGGGCCACAGATGATACGAATGTGCTGTGTTATTCCATTGATCCTCAAAGGGGTTTTTCAGACAGAAAACGAGCTTGTAGGACATGTTTTATATTAAATTGTGCTTTTTCATGTTTTTTATAGGTTTTCCTCCCAACCTCGGATTTTTTTAATTAATATCATCTGATAAACACATAGCTCACTTACTGATAACATTTGTAAAATTACACTTTCATGCATTTTCTATCTCTTCCTGTCATAATCTTTGTAGGATCTTTTCTCATCCAAACATCCTGCCTGTTCTTGGAGCCTGTCAGTCACCTCCATCCCCTCACCCCATCATCATTACCCACTACATGCCATACGGATCCCTATTCAACATACTCCACCAGGGCACTAGTAAGTAATTAGAGTATTTGTATGAACAATATAAAATGGCTCAAATGTGCCCAATGGGCCCAAAAGCAGTATGGCTGATGATTTCCACTGTAGTTGGAAGACATCTCATCTCACATTCATGTTCACCCAACCTTACTTTTTATTTTTCTCTGCTGTCCCCCTCAGCTCTGGTGGTGGACCAAAGCCAAGCAGTAAAGTTTGCGTTGGACATTGCCAGTGGCATGGCTTTCCTCCACACCTTGGAACCAATGGTTTCACGACTTTACCTCAACAGCAAGCACATCATGGTAAGACGCTGTTCTGCTGTCTGTGTAATCGAAAGTGTATCAAGACCACTGGCCTGTAAGCAATAATAAAATAAAAGATTCTAGTCTATCACTGCCACTACGCTCACACACAATCAAGGAATTGCAGTGCGAGCTCATTGACCATCCTGATATTGAATGAGTAACAAGCTGATGTGATTAATTGGCAGATTGATGAGGACATGACAGCCAGAATAAGCATGGCAGATGCAAAGTTCTCCTTCCAATGTCCTGGTCGTATGTACTCTCCAGCATGGATGGCCCCTGAAGGTATTTATTCCTTTTTTCTTTTTTTTTTCCGTCCCGCCTACTTCCTGCTCCCATAATGCCTCCTTAAAATTCATGACTCATTCAGTATGGAACACACTGTACTGTATAATTTAGTCCCAATCTTCAGAGGTAATTATGCTGTTCATCTGGTGTGTTTTGCCAACAGAATAAAAACAAATCCCTTGAATAATCCGGTTATTATGCTTTTACTTGTGCCTCTTGTTTTTCAGCCCTGCAGAAGAGGCCTGAGGACATCAACAGGAGATCTGCTGATATGTGGAGCTTTGCTGTGTTACTGTGGGAGCTGGTTACCAGAGAGGTCCCCTTTGCTGACCTCTCACATATGGAGATAGGCATGAAGGTAAGTGGGCGCATTATTTATCTACCCACAGGCTTGTACTGCATGTTCACACCCGCATTTACATCTACTTATCCCTCGGAAATGCTAAGCCAAATACACAAACACTTGTCTTGTCTTAAGGATATTTACATCAGCTTTGTATCCCACTTCCCACCCCCTTCCCATTCCTCAGGTGTCTCTCGAGGGTCTCCGGCCAACCATTCCCCCGGGGATTTCACCTCATATCTGTAAGCTGATGAGGCTCTGCATGAACGAAGACCCGGCCAAGAGACCCAAGTTTGACATGATTGTTCCCATCCTGGAGAAGATGCAAGACAAGTGAATGCCTCCACTGCAGCCATTTGTTCCACTCCTGTTACTATGTTTTTATCCTCAAACCACTCTTTATCTTCACTTCAGACATGTATCTGCTAAGCCACTGTAAATAATGTCAGAGACCACTTAAGCCACCCAGTTCAAACAACAAACAAGTATTATATTGCTTTTCTTGTATAATTTAAATTTGAGGTATAAATGTTCTTTAGCCTAATTGCAGTATTTTGCTCTTTTATTATTGCTAAAACGTGTTCACTGAAATATTGGCAAACTTTTTAATCCAGTGTGGATTATATTCAGTAATGAGTCAGACACAACTGCTCAGAAACAGAACCAAAGAAATGTGTATAGAGACAATGCTTTTATACACACAAACAAATGCCAATGCAATAAATGTTTTATATTTATGACAAATCCTTCATTCTTTCATTTGGACACATTGTCTTCCCTTTTGTGGGATGCTTCATGCATAAGTTTTAGTACAACGTTTGCTGCGAGTTTTTCGAAGCTTTCATCTCATGGCCTTTATCAGCGGGAGTTTGCTATGGAGATGGTTCAGCTGGAAATTCAGTTGTTGTCAATTTAGCAAACTGTCATCTGATAAAGGCCACAAGGTGGGGCTGAAAGCACTGGAAATTCTCCGGTAAGTGCACTTTGTGCTAAGATTTGGGGTTTTTTTTTTGTTTTTTGTCATACTGTTTTCACAATCAATAATGAACCTTCAAGTTCATTTCACAAATGATGTTGCAGGTTTCTGTTAGGATTAATTCATATTTTGATGTTGGGTAAGACTCAGCTCTGTATTACGGCAAATTACTTATTTGATTGAATTTTTTAAACTTATAAATACATAATAAATATAAGACACTCTATGGGTTATCTTATATATGAGGGGCAACTTGGGGTTGTGCAGGGAATTGAATTTATGGCTTGATAAATTGTTTTTGGACTAGTTATAGACTTTCTGGGTCAACATTAGGGGGCAGTTCCCACTGAAAGTACGGATTGAAAAAAGAAATACAGAAAAGATTTTTTTAAATACAAATATACAGGTCAAAATGAGGTTAATAAGTTTAAACGTGCATTCAATAAGTGATCAATCAGGCGCAAGCTCTACTACTGGGGGGGGGGGGGGGGGGCACGTGATAAGTCAGCTGACTTTCTGTGCCTTTCACAAGTAGGAGCAGCGAGACTCCCATCATAACAAGCAGAGCTCAGCTGACTGACGGGCACACCAGTAGAAGTGCTTGTGCCAGCTTGTTTCGTTACGCTGTGTGAAAGTGGAACCGGGACTTTGAGCCTCTTGCTGAGCTGCCTGTCCTCACCTGGTAAGAAGACGACGAACTTCCTCTCGGCACTTTTTTTTTGGGTGGTGGTAAGGTTGCAAAAGAGTGGCGAGCTAGCTAGTTTGTTAGCAGACTTTCGCATGTACGTTTTGTGTCTGCATGTGTGAATGAGTCATGTATTCTCAAGTGTTATGTTAACCGCCGAGTCTAACCTTTCTTCCTTCCTTTACGCACCTCGTTTTTCTGGTTTTGTGCATGTTCGCAGACGTAGAGGCTGCAGACAAACAGCTCTCGGAGGTCACCAGCTGTCAGAGCAATGAGGCTCCCCGCGCTGCTGCCCTCTTTCGGGCTGACAGCCTGTGCTCTGCTGTTATTGTTGCCCCTGTTTGGGTCCTGTCATCCAGTACAGACCTCAGGGAAACCCAAGCTGGTGTTCCTGGAGGAAATTAGCCCCACAAGGACCGGATTTAACTGGAAAAATGTCACCTGCCCCCTGTGCAAAACCGTCTTCACCATCCTTGATATCGCCCTTTTGGTAATTGTTTTTAAATGTCTCTCTTAAGAGAATTACCTAAATGTGCATTATCTACATATCTAGATTGTATATTACCTTGAATCTCATGTAATTATAGAGAAAGTAAATAACATACAGCATCGAAATAGTAGTTTGACTAACCAAGAAGTGGGAAGTCTTTAACTGTTCACAAGCAGAACAAAAATATCAGAAGTGAGCAAACTAAAAGCCCAGTAACCATTACACTTACCGTCACCAAAATCATTCTGATCGTATACTTTGTTCTAGACTCATTTGCCGGTTTATTACATACACCTAGTTGAAATGAATGCTAGTTAATACAACAGCCCTGCAATAAATTCTGCATTCATGAAAGGATATATTGTTCAACTGTTGTTGCAGCTGTTCAGAGAGTTGTTGATTCAACTTTACGGTCACTCTGGAGGCTGTATTTTTGGTGCTGTTGGATTGTATTATATTATATTATATTGAGATGTGATTCTGCACACTAATGCCTAGTTCTTGTTCTGCCACTTGAAAATGTCTTTTTATATCTCCTTGTGTCACGCCATGTGTAAGGCATGTTTTTGTGCCAAATCAGCTATAAACACATCATATGGTTTCTTTGTTGACCTCAAGTGCTCCTGTTGCCCGATAGTTAAAGATGTGGCCTTAAAAAACATGCCTCATTCATTTTTATTGTTTAAATTCATAGTGCAAGTATGACACTTACAGGCTGCACCCATTTCAAGTGTGACTTATGTATAATGCCAAGTTTCATAATGTGGTCTGGTAAATTGGAATTTTCAAATGATTCAGACCAATTTCAGCTTGACTGCATCTCAGGAAGTTAGAGGTTTTGACATCAGTCACTGAAGTGTAACTTTCAAACCTCCTCTCTGATCATGTTCTGCCTTTTTGTCACTTCTCCTCTAGAGTGACGCAAATGAAGAGCGAGTGGCACGAGCAGTAGGCGAAGCATGCATCCGTCTCCATTTGGCTGATGAGCAGGTGTGTCGTGAAATCACGGAGTTGTTCAGGGATGACTTCATCCGGGCCCTGCAGCAGTCTTTGCTGTGGCCTACTGAAGCATGTGCCATACTGGTGGGCCCTTCCTGTGGCAAATTTGATATCTACGCATCGTGGAACATCACCTTGCCTAAAGTTCCTAAGCCCCCTGTTACACCACCCTCTCCTCCCAAACCTGGTTCTCCACAGAGCAGGGTCCTATTTCTAACTGATATCCACTGGGACCAGGTGAGTGTGTGTCATTTGGGGAAATTATCTAAAGAAATGTTTTAGTGAAATAACCACTCCGTAGCTGGTGCTCGTACACAGTTTGATACTATCCCTCTTTTTATGGATGGGATACCATGCTAGATTTTTTTTTTTTTTTTTTATAGGACCTCAGAGTTTCAGAAAAGTTTTCAGAAATAGGAAGTGGACTGTAAACATTTAAGTGAATTCATATCTCCTGAAAAAGCTTGAAATGACTCATTTTTCCTTTTGAAGAAATGTTGCAAATTTCCTAGGAAATTGGGAAATGACTACCCAGAAAATGATCAGGTCATTTAGGTCAGCCAACCATTAAATATTACTCTCCCCACTGACAGGAGTATGAAACTGGCAGCTCAGCAGACTGTAAAGACCCTCTGTGTTGCCGTAAAGACTCTGGCTCTCCCAGCTGGCGGCGGAGGGAGGCTGGGTATTGGGGAACCTACAGTAAGTGTGACCTGCCGTTACGGACGGTGGAGAACCTCCTGGAAAATGTTGCCAAAGCCGGACCCTGGGATTGGGTCTACTGGACCGGAGACATACCAGCGCACAATGTTTGGTCACAGACCAGGAAACAACAGCTGTCTGAGCTTACAGTCATCTCCAGGCTCATCCACAAGTAATCCTCCTTTTTAGAATTCACTTTAAGTTTTATAGCATTAGATAAACATAATTTTACTCATAACACATTGGGTGTGTTTTCTAGCTATTACTGCAGATAACTTTACCAGTATCACCTTTACCACATGGACAGTTTTTAATAAAACAACTGAAAGATAGCATTGAAATGTCAGACCTGGAACCTGCAGCTAATATTTTCAATGTTTTAGTGCTGGTGTTGGAATTTCAAGATAATGCAGTTGCTCTAAAGGCCTTTGAACTCAGTCAGATGTTTGTCATGTGTAACTTGGAATCGTTTCAAATGGCTGTTGACTCTTTTTTTTCTCTCTTCTGATCTTCTGTCTAGACACCTGGGACCTAATGTGACCGTTTACCCTGCTGTAGGGAACCACGAGAGTACGCCAGTGAACAGCTTCCCACCGCCTTTTATTCATGGCAACAGATCCTCCGCCTGGCTCTATGACAGCATGGCAGAGGAGTGGGCACCATGGTTGCCAGAGCAGGCTTTGAAGACTCTGAGGTTGATCAAATTTACCTTTTTGTATTATATCTTTAATCTAAATTGTAAAATGTATTTTATTGTATTGCATGTTGACCTATTTTGTGCAGGTCAAGAGCCATTACAGATAGACATGTTTGCTGTTGCTACATAAAAGTGAACGTCATGAAAGTAGGAACTGTATCTATGACGCTAGTTCATGCAGTTTCACTTTCATTGTAGTTCACATTCTACTGTTTGTAAACGGATTATTGTTCCCTGGATGGAGAGTTTGGAATTTTGGTGGGGGGCCCCCTGGAGCTGGTTCTGAGTCGGTTATCAGGAAATTTCCTTTCCAATTATTAAGTACTTTTACTGTGTCTCTGTGTGTAATTTCAGATATGGAGGATTTTACACAGTGGAGATTCAGCCTGGTCTGAGGGTTGTCTCACTCAACATGAACTTTTGTGCTCGAGAAAACTTTTGGCTGATGGTGAACTCTACTGATCCTGCTAACCAGCTACAGTGGCTAGTCCATATTCTCCAGGCCAGTGAGGACAAGGGAGAGAAGGTGAGCACAGCAGCACAGACAAAAGATGACATGAACAGAGCAGCATGTGAGAGGGTTCAACATCAGTAATTGAAAAGAGACGGCAGTTTGGTTTCTTAAATTGAAAAGTTGATTCACACTCAGTGTGGTTTTTATGAGGGTAAGGTTCATGTTGTCCTACCTCAGTCATGTGCTTCATGCTACAGGTGGATAATGACTTAATCTTATTTGACCTCCTTTTAGTCACTGGTACTGAGTATGAGATTGCTGATTTTTTCTTTTTTTTTTTTTTTTAAAAAATGTCTATTCGTGTAATAGTCTTCCTCTACGTGGTGTTATTTCCTCTTTTAGGTACATATTATTGGTCACATTCCACCCGGCCTATGTCTTGACAGCTGGAGCTGGAACTACTATCACATTGTCAACAGGTACACTGATGATTTATGTTAAGATTTAGAAAGTCAGCAGCTGTTACAGTGAAGTGAAGACAATTGCAGTAGCACTTCATCATTTGGTGTCACTTTTTTGGAAGGACATGAAGTTCTCTAAACTCTGCTGTGGTTATATTGTGGTTATTGTATGCAGTGTGAATATTTGTGGTAATTGCAGACCATTGGAGGTAATGTGGAACATGCATTTTCCCACAGTAAATGTATAAATTTCACATATCTATTGTAGTTGTATAAATGTCACATATCTATTGCTGCCATCTACTTTAAGTTAAATGCTAGTAATTGGTATCAGTCCAGATTACCAGTAGTCAGGTACTGCTGATATCTGCAGATGACCTTTGGTTGTCTTATTGGCAGCAACACTTGTTTCACTTCCCCTTTATGGCTGGATCGGATGTCTCCTGTTTGCTTTTGTGCATCTGCTTTACTTAATGAATATGCAAGGTGTTTTTTTTGTTGTTTTTTTTTTTTTTTTGCAACCTACCAATTAGAAGAGAGATGAGACGAGACGAGACAAGTTGTAAAGTTGTTCTTTCTTTCTTGTTTTACATTTATTTGTTTTTATTTATTTATTTATTTATTTATTTTTTCAGATATGAAAGTACAATTACAGGGCAGTTTTTTGGCCATACACATCTGGATGAGTTCCAAATGTTCTATGATGAGGCAACCATGACCCGCCCATTGGGAGTAGCATTCATCGCTCCCAGTGTCACCACCTTTGTTAATCTCAACCCAGGTGAGGACAGGAGCTACCTTGGCCATCAGTCCTGATCCTAAGGGAGAAGGACAGTATTGCCTGGAGGTGAAAATTTTAAAAAACTATAACATCTATCCTTTTTCCAGGTTACCGTGTCTACTATGTTGATGGGAATTACAAAGGCAGCTCTCGGCTGGTGCTTGAACATGAAACCTACATCCTCAACCTCACAGAGGTAAACCACAGTACAGGAAGGCCAGGTAACCCTGACCCGAACCCCAAATGGACATTGCTGTACCGTGCCACTGAAGCCTATGGTCTTTCCAGTCTATTCCCTTCTGACTGGGACGGGCTGATGCGGACCTTTATCAGCGACGACCGGCTCTTCCAGAAGTTCTGGTACTTCAGACATAAAGGACATGTCTCAGAGCCCTGCAAGGAGACCTGCAAAACCACAGTGCTCTGCTTTCTGCGAAGTGGGCGATATGATGAGCTAGAGCAGTGTGACCTCCTCAATGGTTTTGGGGGAAACTTGGCCCGGGCTGCTAGAACAACCCTTTGTTGAGTTGAGGAAGTCTGGACTGAATGGTTGGTTGGGTTGGGAAAGCAGTATGACCAAATGAAATTGAGCCTAAGAGTTCTTTTTTGTTTCTTGTTGCTAGTTAGTCATGTAGGATTGTTGTATTTGTTTGATTACAAAGTAAAGTAATTTGACAGCAATTACCATGACAGTTTATGTGAATTTCATACATCTGACAGAGTTTAAATAATTCTCAGATATGCCTTGTATTGACTGATTGTATTTGGCAACAGCCTTGGGTTTGTTAACTGCTGTTTTGCAATGCCAACTGCTAGAAATGTTTCTGAAATGTGTTCTGTTTACTTGAAATGCAAATAATGGCAGGGATATTTGATAGTTTGTTCAAAGTCAGTAATCTGGGCAGCAGATAGTGCAGTCTGCAGGCAGTTCTACTGTACTGTGTGCCTTGTATTGGAAAAAATGTAAAATTGTAAACCTCTCTATCCTTACACAATTCTGCAATTATAAAAGCTGGCTACATGCTGTGCTACTACAGAGAATGGACCTCCATTAAATCCCAGTTTTCATCAAAGGTCAAAGGCTTTGATTCTGGAGTAATGGATCTCAGCTATCATTTCTCAGGTTTGAGCTTAGCTGAGTTGTTATGCAGCATGCAAGACAATTTTAAATAGCACAGTTATGGTCAGTTAGGTCAGTTTGTCAAGTATCTAATTTTAATGCGGAGCTGCCTCAGTCTTTCAAACCTAAAAGAACAGCATTTCCCTTTGAGGTTTACTTCCGTCTGCACTTTAATTCTTTGTTGGGTAGTTCACTTGTAGGTTGAATCGAGAACAGTCTTGATAGACCCGAAGTGTGACAAGCATGGAAAGGTTTTCAGATCTTGGTCTATGTTATTTGTGTTGTTCAAAGAGCGTGACAAGTAATGCAGCTTGTAAAATAAGCAATAATTTGAAGAGATTGTATGAATTGTGAATAAAAGATGAAATCTGATACTTATGTCCTTGTTTTTGTGTTCACTGTGCGGGAAAAATATTTCATACAAATTTTAAGAAGTAATTTATTTTGTGGCAACATATTGGTGACATTTCTCAAAACAAAAGTAAAAGTGATGTGTACTTTTAACTGCTTTTCATATGGTTTATCCATGGTCTAGTCTCTGCAGAGGTTTCTCTGGTAAATATCAAAATTCACATTAACAGATGACCAATGATCCCTTTTAGTGTCAATGTCAAAGTGACCCCTTTCTCAAAGAACTTACAAAAATGGTTACAACTGATGCATGGTACCTCTAAAACTCAAGCTGGAGTTGAACTTGTACTCACATGAGCACTGAGCAAATAGTTTCTTTCTCACATGGCATCCTGTGTTCTGTTAAACTGTGGTTTCTACCTTTTGCCTCACCATTGCCTCATTTTTGTTCCATTCACTAATGACACATGCAATACAGACATCGCAGTAGTTAGACATGGTACATTAAGAGTTTCAAATTGACTTGAGTACTTCAGAGGGGATGACTTCACAATAGCACTGAGGAAAAGTTAAAACACTTCAAATATGGAGTTGTGTCATTAGTGTCAGCCCAACCTTCCTGTGTAATAATTTCATCAGGTGCATTTGTTTTTCAGGTTTTTTTCATTTTATTTTAGGACACCAAAAGGACTCAACTGATTCATTGAAAGAGATTACTTGTTATGAAAGTGACTTTTAACACAATGTATCCTCTTTATCAACTCAAGTTATGTTGTTCTTTGTAAACAAGGTTTACAAAGCAATCTTTTTTTTAAATTAGACTATTCACGTTATCCAAAGAGGATTAATGCCTGTCTACTTTTCTTCTTGGTTGATTTGGGATTTGTTCACATATGAAAAGCTAAATCTACACTGTTATTAAGTGCTGATAAAAAAAAATCCCTTTTTACATTTTTATAAACAAAAGTTCTAGTTCTTTAAAAATACAAAACCTTGATCATCCATGGTCAAAGTAAACCATATCTGTCCTGACCAAAACTTTGTTATGCCTGAGCTGGCTCAATGGGAACTTTTAAAGTCATTACTGGCATTGTTACTACAATATACAAAAAAAGGAAAAGACTTTTTTGCCACAACTCAACAGAGCAGCACTGCAGTCTGCATGATTTGACTCAGTGGTGGTCCCCCCTGCACCCAAGACCATAACATTTGAACAAAAGTAAATTAATGCCTCTATTAGAAATTTTAACATTGTGCTTCCATTCTTTTCTTGAGTTAGTGTTCAATCTACCAATATCTGCCCACAATCCATCATTCACTTAATGTCACATTTTTTATTTGATAAGAAGAACGTCCTCCTCATCCTTCTGAAGGGCTTTTATTAAGGTTCTGAGAAGAACATAGAGACACCAAAGTCCTCCTTGTACAGGTCCCAGGTCTTGGGTTTATGTGGGTTGTCCAGCTCCTCTCTGGGTAGAAACAGTCTGTGGAGAGTTTGGTAGGAATGCAGAGACACCAATAAGTTCATCATTAGCACTAATTGAAAAGCAGAATATGAACAATTTTGAGTTGAAAAGAGTTACAGAAATAATTGCATCAGAGCAACAGAAACATACTTGTTATCGGATATGAAGGAGGTATTGAACCAGAAGTAGAACGGAACATCTTCATATCCTTTTGGAAGACCCTAAGGGGGATGTGTAAAAACAAAAAGGATAAATTGAATCACAGGAGAGCTGCAATCAGGTTAAACACAAGTTTTCCTCACACATGTAGTTTAAAGGTGTTTAAAAAACTCACAGCACTTGATTCAAACATGACCTTCACATCCCCATCAACCACAGGCCCATTCTGAAGGCTGATGACTGCTGCATTACTGCCTACATCAGGAAATACCTAAAAAAAAAAAAATCCCACCAGAAATGTGTTAATCAACAAATGAATCAGTGTGACTTGATGAGTATATGTGCTGAGTGTGTGTGACTTGTGAGACTTACTGTGCAGTTCTCCTGTTTGGCGCACACACACTGAAACACCAGTTCTTTCCTCACAATTATCTTCACCTTGAGATCGCTGCCGTCACCTTTACCCACACCTGGATGAGAGCAAAAAAAAAACAACAAAAAAACAAGCAAACATTACCATGCGCACAAATTTATATGTAGAGGATGAATTTATGTATTGTTTTGCTGAGTTTTACCTGCTATAGAGTGAATGCGGATGCTCTTGATTCTGAGGCTTTGAGGTGGAGGAAGCTGTCTGTTGAATTTAGTCTTCATGACCTCATAGTAGCCCACGTACCTGCTCTATAGTTCACACAGACAACAGAGCTTAGACATCCTCACTCATTATTTCAAGTTTTATGAAGAAATCTCATTCATTTTTCTCCACTGACAATTTATTTAAATCTGAAACTGTCAAGATAACAGACAGTGAAATACTAGAGCCAAAGCTTAAGTATTTCAGTGTATTTTTAATACACATGACAATAAAGCTGAATTTGAATATAATAAAGAGTTCATAGCAAAGGATGCAGGGGGAAAAAACCCTCTATAATCTAACTATACATAAAGTATACACAAATAAATACTATATAAAGTTTATATAGTATATTATGATACTGCTGGGTGATAAAAAATATAGTAATTGTAACTATTGACTTGAAATAATGTTCTTATTCTTAAAGAGAAGGATACACAGAGATATAAAGATATTGACACACAATAACTGTAACTTAATGAACACTCCAACTTGTGTCGTTCGTATGTTAAAGCCACCATGTGTATAATCTATGTGATTTCAGCATTTTTCAAATTAGTTTTTCTTTAGAGGAAAAAGGGAAACCATTGTGGTGGAAACTGTTCTTGTCTACACTACAGTATGTGTTGCTTTCACCCCTTTTATTTTCAGTGTCTTTTTTTAATACTACTGTACCACAGGGAGGCACCGGAAAGAAAATTTCAAATTCTACAGAAAGTGGTTTCAAATATAGTCCTAAAATGGCAACATTTCTAAATAAATACTTCTGTTAAAATATGGTCTTTCTAAGTGTGGCTCAAGTGGCTTGTTCTTACCTGAGAAGGAGTCTCCACTCCCTGAAATTTGGAGCTCCGACTCTTGTCTGTCCTCCTCTCACCAAAATACTCCAGACTGTCCTAGTGTAGAAAAAGAAATTAATGTAAGGAAGTCTTGTTTAAAAAATGTTTTACTGATGCTTGAAAATTAGGACTTAACCCTTACATACTGTTCAAGTCAAATTAGACCTATTTTTACATTTGAGAGCAGTAAAAACACCCCAAACACCATTCCTTTAGTCGGAAATTGAATGATTTTTTCGAAAGTGACCTGGAATATACAAAAATTGAAATATTTCAACTTTTTTTTCCCTGTTTTAAGTAACATAGGACCGTATTAGTGTGATTATGAATGTTTTTTTCTGAACAAACAAATATAAAACCCAAAGAATACACTCTTTGCTCTCTGAAAGTTTCATTAAGGATTCATCACGAATTTATTAATGACCAATAAGATATTTAAGAATAAAAATAGATTTATGGTTCACAAATTTGGTATTGAGTCTAATTATGAGGGGATACTGTGAATAAGAACAGTATTTAAAGGACCAGTGTGTAGGATTTAGTGGCATCTAGCATTGAGGTTGTGGATTGCAACAAACTGAACGCCCTTTACAGTCCGTTCCACTAGACGCCACTAAATTCTACATACTGCACCTTTAAGGGTTAAAGCGCCTTACCTGCGCACTCTCAAATTGGTCACTGTCAATAAGCCAGGTGCACACCATAGTACCTGTGCGTCCTGTGAGACAGAGCAGCAGCATTATCAAACTACATATGACTTTTGTTTCAACAGTGGAGGGTAAACTAAGAGTGAAAGTTACACATTCTCAACAACTGTACACAAAAAAATAGTGTCTTTGTTCAACTCAAATAATTCACAAAATGATAATGAATCATGTAGAGATGTTTGGCATCACCTTTCCCTCCTTTACAGTGAATAGCAATGATGTTTTTGGGATCAGCAGACATCCACTCCCTCACATTTGCTGTGTATTTCAGCATGTCCCTGAGACAGACAGTTAAACACACAATCATAAAGACGTCGAGATGAGCTGACAAAATGCTGTACAACCAGTGATTGTGAGTTAGTGATGACTTATTACTTTATCCTGATTCTGTATAATACCTTACAGAAATCTCTGCGGTCACATGCTGTGGTAACAACTTTTAAGGATACTGTTCACAGGTCAATAATGCCAAACTAATGCATCATTATCATAACTATACTTCAGTATAATATAGCAACAGGAAATGTTACTCACTCCAAGGAAGGAACATTGTGGTCATCGATGAACACCCGTTCAACCTTGTAGTGGAAGAACTGGGGATCGTAGCCTTTCTCACCTGGAAACCGAGAGAGGATATTGACATAGTTTGTGATATTTCTACAGGAAGGAAACAAAGTACATGAAGTACGTGATGATATGAGGTGCCAACTTACTGCACAGGTTGTAAACTTTATAGTGGCCTTCATGTTTAGTGTCTAGGAACCTTGCAACCTCCTGCACAGAGAGAGAATGTGTTATGTTGGAAGACTCATGCATACTGAGATGGATTTTAATGCGTGTAAGCCCAATTCATGTCAAGACTTACCTTGATTGGATTCCTGTAGAAGGACTGCTTCCCAGAGGAGGGGAAAGACATGGCGATGACACGGTCTAGAGAAGCAGGTAAAGATTAAATCATACTGTAGTGTTCCACTTTAAGGGTTTAGCACTCCATTCAATCTACTTTCTAGCGTGCATGTAGTGTTTTTTTGCATTGTGCAGTGTGTTATACAGTATGTTACAGCTACCTGTGACATAGGTAAGGTCAAGGTCAAATCCATCCTTCTGATATCGCCGCTTGTTCTCAGAAACCTGTGAAAAATAACATCAGGAAGTAGTAGACATTAGTAGACAACTACATTAGGTATTCACAGTTTTCTATGCCTTCATGACAATGACCCTACCATCCTCCTGGTGACCTTCTCCAGCTCCTTCTTCTGAGCCGCAAGTCTGAAAACTCTCACCAGGATTATTATTCTCAAGAAACGCAGGAATGTCACCACCCTGGTGAAAAAAAAATATATACACATGAATCAATAAACAAATAGGAAATAATGTTTTTGAGAATTATGTACTCAATATCATTATCATATTATATGGTCGATGGCATTCTATGTGCTGCAGGATGACGCTAGAGTTTTAGGCGATATGGCTGAAAGCAATATTACATCACTGATTAGTATTTTAAATATCACTTAATTCTTAATATGTCTTAAGAACACAAAATGATATGTAATATTTTGGATGTTCAGTGCACTGATTGTTCAGTCTGAGGTTCTGCATCATTACTAGATGAAGAAATCCACTGCAGCTGTAGCATTATTATTTTCTAGACTGTTGCAACACATTTACTATTATTAACATTATTATTTCGCCCATGTATATTATAGCTTTTAAATCTTTTTTATTTTAATACATTTTCATGATTTTTATTTGTCGTGTGCAGTAGTCTCAAATTGTTTTACTGTCTACATTTGTTCTGTCTCCTTACTGGCTTGTCATTCATCTGTGAAGCACTTTGAATTGCACTAACCTGTATGAAAGGTGCCATACAAATAAAGTTTGATTTAGGTTTGATTAATTTATGGTCAACAAAGCTCCCAAAGAAAAGAATGTTTATTCCTAAATTCAAATCCATCTCTAGACTAACATTAGGTGACCTTTAGCAGGGATTGCAGAGGAAAGCACGTACCTGGGGATGAGGCTGGCTCCTGACAGGTCAGTGAAGGCGTAGATCATGTTGATCACCAGTGTGATTACCACAACACAGGCATCTACGATGTTCAGCTTGGATCTGAAGTACACTTTGAACCTAAAAGAAGAAAAGAAGTTAATCATAGCATGAAATGAGCAACATGCTGCTGAGAAAACTGGCCAGATTATGCAACTAATAGTAGTCAGCCTGAAGCTTACTGACTATGGAAAACATTTCTGCAGCAGAGAGTGAAACATAAATGACAGTATCAACTGGTTGGCGTTTATTTAGTGACCATTCACTAGTATTCTGAGTCATTACATTTCCCATGGACTATAGCCTGATACATGCCATACATTTCCTGTCCAGCTTCCTCTTCATAACTTCCTGTTTAACAGCTAATCTAAATTTCACACTTTTTCTGCTGACACAAGATACTGGGAATGTTTGCATCACTCTTTTAAACTTTTCTCCTCACTTTAACAAAGAAGCACAATGATAACTGGAGACATAAGTAAACCACATACAAATAGTGTCAACACGGTGTTAACCAAGAAGCTCTTTAGATTGTGTTGATACTAGTGCACCCCCCCCCCCCCCCAATGTATAAAACAACAAGCACAAAAAGTGTATAAAAGACTGTTTAAGCGCATGACTTTTTAATTATGACAGGGTGTTGCCTGTGTATCGTAAAGGCACTCACCCTTCAACATAGACCCGCAGGAGAACATCAGTGAGAAAGAAGAAGGAGATGGTGAGGGACAGGGCCTCTAACACATCTCCAACGTCCCTGTTCTTGGCTGGCAGGGCAATGTCCACAATCACCAGTATGAAGTCCACGAGGATCAGTATCACTCCAAATATACTGGAGAAAAAAAGACAGATCAGCATCATCAAACACTACTACCAGGCAAGGGCAGAACCATCATTCATCAATTGCTCCACTCACCGAAATGCAAAGGACATAACATAAGGTGTTATCTTCTTCCGGATATTGCTGCAAATGAGGAAAGAAAGTTATGCTTCTGAATGAAGTGTTGTAAGCAAATCTGACCTCTGCAGTTCAAGCTGTGTGAACTTACTGGTACATTGTGTCTGGTTCCGTACTCTCTTCTTTTCCATCATCAATCTCCACTTTGGCATCCTCCATCTTTGCAATGTTTCTAACAGATAGATAGATAACATGAAGATATAAACACATCAACATCTCCGACAAAATCAGACTGCAAAACAACACCAAATGCACATATAAAGCAATTACAGGTAAATCATTAAATGCTGCAGTAAACATTCACATAAAAAATACACACACACAAACAGAGAAAATATATTTCCTCACCCATTTACACCTGAATCCGACCCTGGACTGAAATAGACAGAGGACATGATGTGTGTGTTTCGCACCTCTTGCTTTGTTCAGAACGTGAAGTCTCTAGATTTGAAAGCAACAGAGTGTAAAAAATGTTTAAACTCCTGTTCAGCATGCTGCTCCATGGTTACAATGTTAAAAAAAAACAGAGGCAAGAGGACAAGAACTTTGTGTCTTGTCCTGAAATAGTGGATCAGTCTCACACACACACCCTCTCGCTCTTTAAAAGAAACACACACACACACACACACTTCTAATCAACAGCGCTAATTAACACAGCGCAGCAATCAGTGCTCTTGGTCAGCGGTAAACCGACAAGCAAGAAATGAGCAAACTGTTCGATAAAGTGAAGTATCCAGGATTCATTATCAACTCTAGGAAAAACGAAAAACGACCAGCAAGATTTAATAACACAAACCATCCGATCTTCAGCTCCTCTGGGCCAAAACTATACAGTCCAACCGCAGTCTTCTCCTCTGCTTGTGGTATTTGTTTACTCGTTGAAACCAGATTATCCCCCCCAAAAAAACTAGTTTAACCCGCGCCGCCAGCTCACCGTTAGGACTGTCATTCGTGAAATTATACGACAGTTTGTCTTGTGACTTATTATGAAGACAAAGGAAGGCGGTTCAAAGGTTAACCGGGTGATTTTTTTTCTATCCATCCACACATCGTTTCTGCAAACGTAGCGGTTTCGGACTTCCTGGACTTGAGATAAAAAAAAAAACACGCTCTAGTTTTTCGTCGCTAGTCTTCACCCATCTTTCCTCTTCAGCCCCCTCTCTGTCTCTCTCTCTCTTTCTCACTATAACTGTGTCTGACCCTCCTGTGCAGAGACGTTCAAACCGCAGTATTCGTTGGTAAAAAGTAGGCCAACAGGCTGCTGCTGCTGCTGCTGCTCTCTCACATCTCCCTCCTCTTTGAAACATCTGGTTTTAATTGAATGCACATTCTCAAACACCAAATGTTCCTATATGGTTTATAAAATCTATTCTGCAAAGAGGGCGACAAACACAGTGTGTTTGAGGTTTGATTTTTATTTCTCAATTTGGTACATTTATAAATTGTATTTTTTCAGGTTTTGCCAACATTGGACTTTTTCCTATAAGGAAAGGATGAATTAAAGTTGAAAGAGTTGAGCTCAGGAGGGCAAAACACTGCAAACAACCTATGACTATAACCTATATAACATTATAAACTTCTTACAGTTTGTTTATTTGCATAAATCCAACCTGTTAGTACATGTTGTTACTTCTACTATATATTATTGTACACCTGTATGTAGGTACATGTTCACAAGTAAAGTTTATTATTTGTAGCTCTTCTAATAAACAGGTTTTCAAAGTGGCTAAAAACAGTCATATGTTGGGTAGAAATTTTAAAATACATCAATGTAAAATTGATATAAAATTTAAATATGGAAAATATAGCACAATAAAAAATAGTCAGTACACCAATAAATAATATCAACTGTTTTAGTGCACTTTTTGAATGAGTAACAGTGCAATAACCTAAAGCCAACACTGGTGGGAGCCCTTCTACACTGCATATTGACTTCTAAAAGAAGCATCTGTTAAAATGAATCTGCTGTTCTTGGTGTTGATATCTCTTGTTTCATGTTTCTTGAGTTTGCTGTTATTTTAAATACTCAAAGGCAAAATACTGATATAGTTTTGTATAGTGTTCAGTGTAGTCTAACTTAATGCTGTCCCCTTAAGGATCAAAATTATCTAATTTTAATGAAGGCATTACTAACAAATTATAATGTAACACAAATCAATACTTGAAATGAAAAATGAACCTAAGATTATTTACCCAAACATTATGATGTACAAAAAAAAAGAAAATCCTATCAACAGCACCTCTGGTATGTAAGCAATGGAGTCCTCTTCATACTTTCTGTCCATGAAGAAATTGGCAGCTCTGGGATCAGCTACTCTTTCACAATGATAGAATTCTTGATAAAGGAAAAAACTGACAAACTGGCTGGTGTTCAGCGTTTGGCAAGGTTGGTCGACTCTGGATCCTCTAATGTGGACCATGCAGAACCAGCCCCACCTATAAATAATGCTGACAAATTTTTAGAGGAACAGAACACTGAACCTGGAGAAAACAAGGGGAGGCATCGTGAAATGAAGGTAGAGGTTTTTAAACTATGAAGAATTGTACATTCTCTTGTCCAACTGCCTGTATATTCTTCTAAATACATATTTTGTGTGTTTTATCATTTCAGACTGATATTGCAACAAGGGACTTCTTCCTGAAAGGCATGCTAGCATTCATGTTATTGACTCTGGTGTTCCCAACCATGGATTCGTCTACACAGTTCTCAGTAGGTAATCCTACTCTCTAAGAACTTGAGGATATGTTTCTCTCTTTGTATATTCACATTGAAAAGAGGCACATACCTGTGCAAAAGCCATAAATTACAGGTGGTGCTGTTTTAGAACTGTTATTCCTAGAAAGGCCAATAAGTCATCATAAATAAAAATTTGTTTCATAGATGCCTGCAGAGACAACCCTTGCTCGCTGGATGCTGGTATAATATTAATTTTATTTTCCTCATTTAAGGCGACGGACTCATGTGGGCCAGAGGTTACAGCTCTCAAGCGCAGCATAAGGAAACTGGAAAACAAACTCTTGATCGGGGCTTGGCAAGTTGAGCACTTGCGGACGCACAAATACTTCCGTCCACTACAATCTACCTGGTCTAATACGGATCTTGCTCCAGACACAGATGCTGATGTAAAAAACAACAGCAGTGGGACACTGATTACCCCACTCCCACCAGCAGGCAATTTAATTGTATATGACAAAGGTAAGAAAAGCTCTCATTTTCTCTCACTCTCTCAGTGTCGGGGTGTAAAATTTAAGTTTGGGATGTGCAATCTAAAGAGCCTACAGTACATGAAAGAATTCAGAAAATTATTTAATCTTCAGATTCAGTGAGTTTATAGGTCTTTAATATGCAATGTGAAGTACACTGTATAACAGTAAAGATGACAATTAGCAATCTTTAAAGCTTCAATGTTGTCTTCCTAGACTGTTCTGAGCTGTTTGACAGACTGAGGCCACCCAGCGGTTTCTACCGTATCAGACCCAAATCACACCAGGAGCCATTTTTGGCATATTGTGACATGGGGGATGGAGGAGGATGGACAGTATTTCAGAGACGTCGGCATGGAAAAGTTGACTTCAACAGGTTTGAGAAAGTAGCCCGTGTACACTACACTACTTGGGGAAAGTATAAGTCCTTGCAAAGTCCAGCATCAGATTACAATGTAGATGTTGATACACACCTGTTACACAGCTGTTTCATGTGAGGTAAAAGGTCTGCCCAATTCTCTTTTTAGAGACTGGGTGGACTACAGAGACGGCTTTGGTGACTTCAAACTGTGGAATGATGAGTTTTGGCTGGGAAATGAGAATATGTATTCTCTACTCTCAGAAGGTCAGCAATTAACAAAATCCCCAAATACATAAAACCAGAAATTATAGTATTTTTACATACTATGTGTTTTGGAACAGTCTTGTTTTATCTAAATGTTCTGCCTGGTTTAATTTCTTATTGTCTGTATGTCTTTGTCCTAAAGGTCAGAACCTGGTGAAAATAGACCTAATGGACTGGGATGGACAGAGAAGTTATGCATTTTATGAAAACTTCAGGATCACCGATGAAGCCGTATGATTCATTCAGCAATTTTACAGGACTGTCTTGGTCTATGAAATAACTGTAATCCTCTCAAAACAAACAATAACTTTCTCCAATGCCCACTACAGGATAAGTACCGTCTCCAATATGAGCTGTACAGTGGGAAAGCTGGAGATGCTCTGACAGGTGGTGGAGGGATGGTGGAGCAGTGGTCTGCCTGCCTCAGCGGCATGCAGTTTAGCACCAAGGATCAGGTTAGTCATCTGTCCTTTTTTTTTTTTTTTACCATTCTAAGATGGTGCTTTTATGATATTACTGATGTTATTATACTGATGATGTTGATGATCACTGACAGGACAATGACCGCTACCTTCAGGGCAACTGTGCCGAGGAGAATGAGGCAGGTTGGTGGTTCAACAGGTGAGATCTTTCAAATCAAGCCAAATGTATATTACCATTGCTCTATCTGTGATCTTCCTTTTGTTTGATTACTCCGCAAACATTTCCACTTGACTGTCTTTTCTTAATAAAGTCTGAGTTTGTGTTCTGGGTTGTTTTTTTTTTTGCCTGTTGAACCATGGAAAAAATCAGAATACTGGTCAAGCTAACAACCTAGTTTTTCCGATTTATTACACAAAAATTACTTCCTGTGCACCAGAGAAAATGTAAAAGCTAGATTCGGGTCACTTCAGTTGGTAAAACAAATATTTATATTTTGGAAAATGTTACACATTTCACATTGTGAACTGTAAATTTTCTATCTACAGGTGTCATGCAGCCAACCTAAATGGAAAGTTCTACCGTAGAGGGAAGTACGAGGGCCGACTTGACAATGGTGTGGTGTGGGGGACCTGGAAGGGTCTTTGGTATTCCCTTCGACACACCACCATGAAGGTGCGACCTCTGGTTTTCTTGGATACCGCGGGCAGTGGTGCAGGGGAAATTTAAAAACACCACATTGAATGTAAAGAATAATTGCAAAGACTGATGGCATGTTTATATTCTTTATATTTTAATGTCTCCCTTTGCTTCATTATTTGAAAAAGTTATAAAAATACATAGTACAGTAACTCTTGTTTTCCAGTAGGCACTTCATAGCAAAAAAGTGTATGATATTACTCAAACAATAAAACAAATTGCATCTCAGCCACAATGTCTCGCTGAAGTTCATATTTGACTGCTCTCAAACATCGCAACAAGACACAACACAAAACACATGAAAAATGTTTGACATCGCTTGGATCACATGTTCTCAAAGGAGGGACTTTTGTCTAAATGACACATTCAAACTGTCCCTTAACAGTAAACTACATCATAGTGAGACTGGTTCTCACTACAGCACAGTGCAACTTCACAGCACGGTAAGAACAGCACATTCAGCAGTGTACAATAGTAAGACTAACCTGTTTTTGTAGTGTTTTGAATACTGTCCTTGATAGGTACTGTATTTAACAATGCATACAGATGTAGGTACAAGGCCATATTAAATATGACTTATAGCATATACAGTAGTCTGTATACAGCAAAACCTGTTCCAAAAGTGAAATTCTGACAAACTAGACAAAAATATGTTCAATTATAATGCCTATATTGAAATATTAAAATAATTAGAATGAAAGAATGCAAGAGAAAAACTTTTTTTTTTAAAATTGAATTAACTTGAATATCGTATTTTTTTGCTCTCCTTCCCATAGATAAGCAAACTCTCTAAATCTCTAACATACATACAATCTTCACAGATATGTATGTTCAGGTTGGGGTATTGTTTAATGTCACAGATAGTGGTTAATGTTAGGAATATACTGTATGTATATGGCAAAAGCAATTCCTCCCTAGTGTAGTATTACAAACCCGTGTCATCTCATCCTCCTCTCCTATGCTGAGGGCAGATCTAGGTCCAACATCCTCTGCTCTGCCTCACTCAGCCTGTAGGGAGAGCTGTCATTGCTGATGTAGTCTCCAGACATTGGCAGAGAGTGGCAGCGACCTTTCCTCTGCTCTGAGGACGAGATACTGAAGGTGGAGCTGCGCTGGCGACCTCTGACCCCAGAGAAAGACTGAGCCTCCTTTAATTTCCGGGCCAGGATGTTCCTCTGGATAGGCGACGGGCCACGGCGGTTCCAGTTCTGCTCAGCCCGCTCCGCCCAATCCACACTCAGCTGGTTCATTCCACGAGAACTGGCAGGCACCATGGTTGGACCCCCGATCCCTGAGATTCCCTGTCCACCTCTACCTCCTGTCTCACCACTCCTTTGCCTTTCTCCAGTGCCATTGAGGTCTGCTTTGGCGTGTTTTTCAGAGGTGATGTTTGTGTTGGTTCCTATGTGTTTGAGTTCAGTGTTGTGAGAGGGAACAGCTGTCTCTATCCAGGGCTTCCTCTGGTCGATTCTCTGAGGTCTGGATTTGGCCCACTCTGAGGCCCCATGCTCTGGAATGGGGTAAGAGCAGTACGGCTGCCTCTCCCACCCTCCTTTGGTCCAACAGCTTCCTTCAGGAAGGGTCCGAGACCCCACCTGAAAAGGACAAGGTATGATCTTTGTTAATCTTGAAAAAAGGCTTAAACAGACCTACACATATATATGACATTATATATATTATATAGGAAATGCATAATTATAGCTGGATAGATAACCTGAGTCATGCTCCTTTCTCTGAAGTGTCTGGAGTGTGCAGAGGATGAAATATGGGGTTTAGTGTCGTTAAAACTGGATGTCCGGCGGAAATTTGGATTCTTATTATATGAGTTATGAGCTAATCCGCTCCTCTCTACCATCTCCACCCAGTCAGCGGTGCGGTCACGCCATTTTGAGCTGCCCCCACTTGCATGACCAGGAATGGGAGGACCTAAGACCAGCTCCACTCTTGGACTCAATCTGTCCGGCGTGATCCTAGAAGTCTGCGGTGGCAGCTCAGAAAAGGGAGCTGCAACGCGTAAATGGCTATGATTGGCGTCATCCTGGAGGCCCAAGGGGAGCGTTGAATGAGCAAATCCAGTTGGTGTGGGAATGGGGGAGTTGGTGGGTGAAGCGGATGTCTCTACCAAGGTGTCATGAACTGGGCTTGAAGAGACATGATACAGCTGTGTGGCCTCCTTTAACCCCTTCTTCTTCATTTCTTTCAACTGCTGCTGAGCTAACCGGTACCTGGGGAGACACATTTCATTTTCCATGACTGGAAACTGATAGAATAAGTTTGACAATAATGGTCTATGTTTGATTAAAGTAAAAGAATATTACATACATACCCAAATATGGGTGGCAACATCTTCTGACCTGTGGGAGACAGCCTTTCTGGGTCCTGTGAGAGAGGTATCACCAGGGTCTGTGAGAGAGGCTGATTGCCCAGAGGAGGCCTATCAGTCTGGGCCACACCTACACTCATGCCCCCTGGTGGGCTATGGCTGTCAGACAGGCTAGGTCTCTGGAGGCTGTGCCCACAAATGGAGGCCTCATCGGAGAGTTTGCGTCCACCAGGCGAATGCATGGAGCCTCTGCGGACAGAGCTGCACTGAGGGGTCTGGCAAAGCTTTCTCCACACAGTTACCACAACAGTGGCCAGAATCACAGCCAGACAAAGTGAGATACCAACCACCACAACCATGTTACCACCTAGCGGTGCAACTCCAACAAGTACAGGAGGGAGGGATGGAGAAGGAGCAGGCAACACTGGGGAAGAAAGGGAGACAATAATGTTTATATATGTTGTGCTGCACAGTGCATCTTGGAGATTTTTTTTTTATTTCTAGTCTAGAAAACGTTAGGAAATAAGAAAAAGTGACATTCTGCAAAAGAAAAAAAAATCCAGGGATAGAGAGAGTGAAAAAGAAGAAGAGACTGACCGATACAGTTCTCCAGTGAGCAGAGGGACTGTTCCTTCACCATGCCAGTGCACTGCATCCCTCCCACACCTGAGGGCAGCAAACACTCCCGCACTCGTTCCCTCACCCCCTCTCCACAGCTCACACTGCACACACTCCATGGCTGCCAGGGGCCCCATGAGTCTGCAGAGTAACAGATTACCAAAAAGCATGTTGAATAGCAAATGAATGAGTAAGCTTGCAAATATTAATTCTGTGTTGCCATTTTCTTAATTCATCCACATGTTCACATGCTAACAAGCCCTCTATGCTGTCCTCATCCATATTATCAGGAAACAGTAAGATTTACACTATGAATTTTATGCAATGTTTGGAGTATTTTAAGAAAATAAAAAGCCATTGGAAGTATAACAAATCAGACTCTTCTAGATGCAGCTGAAAAATACACTACCATCACGTTGTATGACATGAACCAGTTAATGCTTTATCCCCAAAATAGACAAAGCAAGGACAGAGCTGCAAGAATCTTTCTATAATGAGAAAGCAACAGTCGTGGCTGATTTACTCCCATGTGTGAATAATTATAACTATGTTAAATGTGTCGTGATGACCATGAAACAACTTTTTTAATGGATTTCCATTTAATTTGGTGAGTGGGCTTAATTGCAGTACATCTATTTCTAATGGTGTTGAACATTATATTTTCTTATGAATGACGCAATTGTGTATCTCTATACAGAATGATTGGTTATGTGTTGAGGTTGATACTTCACAATGATGTGACACTGTGTATTGTACAATTTGCGACACTGGAATGTACAACATGAGAGTTAACTTAGCTGCAGGTTGCCTATTTTCTATATTATGGTGATATGCTGTGTTGGCACTGGTTTCATGGTTTTGTTTCATGGTGCATTTTCATAACATACTATATATAACATTTTCAGCATAGCAGGTCTATAACTGACCACACAGATAAAGTCATGTAGTAAAGACATACTAGGTCACCCTCCACCTCACTATCTACAAAAAAAGGATGACTCCTTCAGTCTTTCACCACCTTAAATAGGGATTTGCGATGTGTTGTTTATTTTCTCTTCTTAAAGTTTGATTTTATAATGCCACCATCAAGCTGCCTATCATTTGGACATATTCCTGTGAACCTTATGAAGTTACCAATTCTTTTTTATGGTGCAATGCTCATTCTCAACAGCATATTGTTATTTATGAATGACAACAAATCACAGTCAGTAACATACTAGGATAATAACAGTTAAATACTGTCACTAATGTGACTAAAATGTATTGGTTTAACATACTAATTTGTTGATTCTATTAGTTAAATATCTAATAAGGTAAGAAATACAATTTCAAAAACCATAAAATCAGTAATCAAAAGCCAATAATAACTGCAGCCAAACAAATTACTGAAGGTAAAAACACTTACTAAACTTAACTGTTTTGAATATTGAACATTGCCTATGTGGTAATGACACCATTTGATTTCATCAATGTGACAATATTTGGATGAATTAAGTGAAGCAGCCCTCCTTCCCTCAAAATGGGAACGTGTCTACATATTAAATCTCACCTGCACTCCTGTGAACTACCAAACAGGTCTGTGCTGGACTAGGGGAGCGACTGAAGTTGAAAACAAAACGGAAGCAGTACTTATTCCTCCCTGGGTCAAACACAGAACAATTGAATTCTGTCTCATTCTCCCCCTGAGTCAGCCAGTTAAAGGCCAATGGAGAAGATGATGGCTCCTCTGCTCCTAACCCCATCAGCGCTGTTCCTCCTGCTCCTGTCCCAGTGGAAACAGCAACCCCTCTTCCAGCACTCACATCCTTATACAGCAATACTTTCCCATTGATGTGTGCACAAGGTGGGGTTACAAGCTTCACAGTCATAGTCCCTTCACAACCACTCCTGTACGCGTTGGCATTTTCCACCAGCAGCTTATAGGAGAAGATACGGGACAGGTAGAGAGGCCCAGAGCTCTTCACTTCCTGTGCTGTATGAGGAGACCGTAAAGCCACTTGTATGAAGTCTCTTTCTGTGAAGGGGAAGGCGCATGACAGCTCGATGCTCTGGGAACGGAGGGGTTTAATTTGATGTCGTGTGCGGGCTCGGACCTTGTCGATGCTGTTTCGCCCAATCTGGTTGTACTCCATGTAGTTGACTTCAAGGAAGACAGCAGATTCGAAGCCGCTGGAACAAGCTTGAAAGTACTCATTGGTGGATATCCCGACCTGGACAGAGACAGAAGAGGAGATGTTAGGGAATCATTCTGTTCACACTTAGTTTGTGAAGTGTGAGATCTTGTTTGTCTTGCCTGAAAAGATCCTGAGTGGTTTCCAGCCCTCTCTACAGCGATGTGAAAGGTGGGCCACTGCACCTGCAGTTCTGAACTCCACCACCAGGTAGTACTCTCCATGTTACCGCCCTGTGACCCATTTCTATGAGGAACAGCAGTGATGCTGGTCTGCCTCAGCAGGAACCGGAAAGTTCCTGCATACAGGAAGCATGAACAGTTGAACTCCACCCGACCCGCAGATTGGCTGTTAGTGAGAGTCCTGGTGAGGAGGGTGGTGTTGGTTTCCGTGTTGATCAGAGAGAGGCTTGTGTTAAGGATGGCACCGCTGTTGGATTTTGTACTGAAGTCCACAAACACACTGGCGTTGCTAAGGGCAACGTGGAAGGAGGGCCAGATATTGAGCCCTGCCAAAGCTGCAGAAGAGGATGCACATAAAGTGAGAAGTCATGCACCTTGCACAACAAGTTCTGAACATGGATGAAATGTTATCTCACAGATTTTTTCCTTGATTGTTCATTCCTTTTTTTTTCTTTTGAAATATCTGCTTTTTGTATGTGATTTTTTCAATTTTCTTCTTGTGTGACTTGGCAAGCTATCTTTTACCGAGCTCACTGAGGGTTTCTGGTTCTATTTACTGCAGTGATTCCATGAGACAGACAAAGAATTTATGTATTTATATTTTCAGTGTGTTCGCCTTCACTATTACATGTATTGGAAATATGGCTTTTACACTAAAAGAGGGGAAGCTTTCCAGAATTGATTCTATCCTAACAACTGTGTAGGTGTGGAAAATAGTATGTTAAGTCATTTAGTTGACGTTTATCACTTTGGACTGTGTGGGAGGAGAAAGTCAAATGGGAATTGTCATTCTCAACTGATACTCTCACATATTTTAGAAATAACTCTGAGAGAAATGTGACTTACTTGCTATGTAACTTTTGACCACATAATTATGCATCATGATTCATGATACAAAAAAGTGAAATCAAGTTCAGTTTTAATGACCATGCAGCCACAAACAGTGGAATTTGCTCCCAGTGCAATTAAATGAACAACTCAGTTCTCAAGACAGACACTGTGGATCCACAAAAACAATGACTGTGTATCAGTAGTAGTAAGCTACATATTTCATACACACAATAAGTTAAACCATTAGTAATTACCTGCTTAACAAAACCTCTGAATATTTTAGTGCAGTATCAGTGAAAAATTTAAAATGTGTCAGCACAGCAGCATATTATTTTAATAGCTATTGTGCTGTATAGTGTGTAATTCTGTTGTGCCAACCTCACATCCTCAAGGAGGGTGTGGGGAGAGGAAGAGGCTGACCCTCCATTACCCCCCCTCCCCCCACTCCTCCGTCTTTTCCTTCAGCTCAGCTTCCCTCTCCCGTTTAAATGAGAGCACACCCTAGAATACAGGATGGAATGCTACACGACAAATGAACATGTGTTTGCTTCATCAGTTGTATTAAAATCAATGGTCCTGCCAACCTTTTCAAACCCAGAGTTAGGCTATGTTATGAAGGTGATAAGTTTAGTGACACTTACTGTATCCCATGCACACCAGCAGGAAAGTCAGCAGTGAGACAGCTTGTGGCATTCCGATGTCCGTGCCTCTGTTTTCTCCTACACCACATGACCGTCTCCTTCCACCATCACTGGCCTCTCTACAAATAAGGGGCAAATTACAAAATAAACAAAAAATAAATAATCCAAAAAAAAAAAAGGCAGCACACAACAACCAACAGTGCTTGTATCTGTCATCAGACAAAAGGAGGCATCGAAGAAGTAGTGCACTCATCTAAGGTATGAAAGACAGGAAAGCCGGAGCATGAAGCTATGACCGTGAGTATTCTGGATTTACAGTGACGTCTTCCTCTTCCTTCCATCTTCACAATGGGTATGGAGAGCTGCCGTCATTGCACAGTATGTAGGAACAGGAGGGCTTTGTCCAGTCCATAACAAATATTTATGAGGTAGAGCAAAATCCTTCTTGTTTGATTGCCTGCATTGGTTTTCACTGATTGCTTTTCTCTATTGAGTGTTCCTATTTCCTCAGATTCATATTGTTTCCTTACAAACACAATACTGTAGGTTACTGACTTTCTGTCCCAGAAACAAATAAAAACGAATCACACATGCATAAAACTTTGGATTTTGTGCACCAGACTGCTGATACTCACAGTTTTTAATGGATTAATCTAATAAAGTGGCCTGACATCAATGCACAGTTGTCCTTATTCTCATGAGAAAATCATATTGTACATATGAGTTTAATACAGCCAGCTTCCAACCAAATAGTTAGTGTTGCCTAAATATTTTTGTCAACTGAAGTGTATTTGTGCTTACTCATTAATTAGCACGTCATTGAAATTCGGTTATATCATTGTAAACTCCATCTCTCTTGTGCGTGAATATGAAACGTATTGAATGACTGTAAACCTTGACCTTCGCCACAATTATAGGCTACTTAAACCAAAACAACCTCTGGTTCGTAATGGTCATAACCTTCATATTCTTTCCTGGGCTACATGTAAAATAAAGCTGTTGTACTCACATCTCAGCACATCGTTATTCTTCTCCACTGTTCCAGCAAACCGCAGCAACAGCCCCTCCATGTGCTGGTATAATTGTGCTTCTGACCGATAAACTGTTAATACATATCAGTGACTGTCACGAGCGTAACAGACCCAGTGAAGTTTACCAGGGGCGCGCGCCGGTGTTGTTTTGAGCGCGTGAGAGATCCGCTCACCTCACGGTCAACAGCATGCAGGCTCGCTGAGCCAATCAGCCGTATTTCTGTGCAACTCGCTATTTTTTCTCACATTACAGTAAAGAACGTGCGGTGAGGTGGGACTTGGCTGTTTCTTTCAGGAAAAAAGCCGGAAAGGAAAAGACTACTTAAAAATCCATTAGATGCTGTATCTGTAAAAATAATTATAATAATTGAAAACTCTCCTTTAGATATATCCTTAATTAATATCCCGTATGTAGAAAAGTTGTGGCAAACTCCCACATTTAATGAAGGGATCATTAAATTTAATGAAGGGATCATTAAATGTGGGGCCTATATAAGCAAAGCATGAACACATATCGTTTGCAAATGTAATTCACAAAGAAATGTGTATGTCATTCCATATAATGAAGTTTGCATTTTAAACTGAGTTTTGATGGGTTTACCTCCCTGTGAGGTTTAACTTTAAAATAAAGCAAATCTATTAATAGGAAGTAACCCATACAACTGTATTACAATTCTAATAAAACTGAGTTCCCATTCATATTAATGTCAAAAATATTGAATAAATACAGGAATTCCCCTTACAGGGTCTTCACAAGCAAGTTAATTTGTTTAAGATATAGCCTAATTTTATAAAGAGCATTATAGAAAGTTATAGCACAAATTTAAGATTTATTCATCTCCTCCTGGCGCTTGAAGTATAGCATTATAGTGAATCATTCCACAGATTGTAATCAGTTTGACCAACAGGCACCTGAGTCATCACAAGTCTTCAGCACAGGTGCCTGGGGAAAATGACTACATGGAGAAATATGTGAGATGCAGACGGATCTATAATTCACGACTTCAAGGTCCAGTCACACATAAATCATTTTATGTAGCTGTTAAAATATTACATTTAAACAGAAACTCAGGATATATTTGTTAGAAAGACTAGAAATAATAGCATTTTGTATCCTAATTGGCCCACAAAAGGAGGCAGGGTAACAAAATAAAAAAATTCATACTATGCAGTCAGCTATTCATCCCACACATCAGATTACCTTCCCCCTACATAAGATGACTGACAACTCATTCTTCTATAATCCATTGATGAAAACAAACATTACCGTTATTTGAACAGATGACACTCAGCCATTCAGGATATGGATTAACTTAAAATGCACCCTTGCGTAAATCGATCCATCTCAGCACGCAAGAACAGGACCCATTTTGTATAGAAAAACGTTCACCAAAAGTTCAATGTCGTGCATGAATCCCTAATTATTATGATCAGAACTGCCTTAGTTCAGTTCTCAAGGTTTCCTGAACCAATTGAGTTAATCTACTATCAATAAGTCAACCACATGGCAGGGTAATCTAATCAGCTGTACAGCTCTGCAGACCTTCATTTTTCCTCCAGAGAGAACCAGCAGAAAACAGGAAGCTTCTCTGGAGATGAAACACCGTTTACTGCTGAGCTCACTTCACAATGGGAACAAAGGATTTGCTATTCTGTGTGTGTGTGAAAGGGCCTATGGGGACGCACAGAGATTAAAAAAAGAAAAGTCCAAGGGAAAAACTCCCAGCAGCAAGTATAAAATTTAGAAAGAAAGCTGCTTAGACCAGGTGGCATTTTATTACACCCTCTGTTACTTTCTATACTGTGAGTAGATATGGTAAACTGATAGCACTTATCTGATTTAAGCGTCTGTTTTAAAAGCTTCACTGTGCCAATTAATAAAGATGCTTATCTTTCAAATTGGCTTCAAAACAGTCAAAACTGGAATTTCCACAACAAAACCTCTGCACTGAGGGGATTCATTGCTTTAAGAATGACATCTGGCGATTTGCTCCATATTTTATATGCTGTGTCTTGTCTTGCATGTATCCTAGACAAGTCTAATACGTTCAAAGACAGTTGGATTGTAGGAGAAGGGAAAGTTGGACAAGACTGAGACCAAATGTAGACGACTGGTGAAGTAGGGTGTTTAGATCAATTGAAACGTGGACATCTGGGGATTTTCTCTCCCTGCTTAGAAGATAAGTATAAGCTTTATGCCTTAATCATTTATTACAAAAACTTGATAGTCATGTGATCTGGCTATGGCTCAGTGGCTATGAGATTTTCATAACAGAACACACATACTTGTAAAAAATGTATAAGCTGTGCAACACAAGAATGTGTTATCAATGAAATTCAAAATCAGAGCAGTGGAGAAAAAAAGCTGCTGTATATCATTAAGTATTAATTATTTAAGTAAAGTTATTTAAGTAAACTTCCCCAAACCCATTTATTACTAAACACACATGACTCTACCAAGCAATAAAGTAGAGTAAATCTGGGAACATTCATGTACAGTGTTTACAGTTTGTTGAACAGTTTCCCGGAATTTAAGTTTTTGACCTAAATAGAAAATAGCCAGTAGTACCTACAGTGGATTCACAGAGGTCTACCACCAATAGAACACCAACCGTTCAATAAGCATTACCATACTGAATATGATAGTGGATAAATACATTACAGCAGGCAATCTGCCTGTACGTAGAGGTCAGAAGATTGCTTTAATGCATTTTTTAATGTCAACAGGTCAAAAGAGGTTTGGGTAGAATCTCAAACCCTCAACAGAGTCGTCTCTACAAAGGTGGCCCATCTTCTCAGCCAGCAACAACCTAGAGCGAGGAGAGAGGAGCGAAGAGACATGAAGGACACAAAATCAGAAACTACAAAACTACAACAACTGAAACATTTTTGCTGAAAGCACAGTGAAGTCCTGGTGAATTCTCATCTACAGTATTGGGGTGTTTTACCGTTCCTCCTGTGAGAACTTACCGCTCTTTAGACAGAAGAACAGAGAGACCCAAGAGCTTTGCAAACTCCTCTGCTGTTAAAGAGCCTTTTTCTGACACCTGTAGAAGAGGAAGATTAGAGAGCTACAAAGTTAAGATAGGGAACATGATAAAAACTTACAACCTATGAGTTTTGATCTGTAGATATTTTTCAAACATATATATCCAGTATAGAAGAATATTCTATTTGATCAGTGTAAAGCCCGGACATGTCAGTGCCAGTATAATGTTTGTAATGGTAAAGCTTACATTGTCCAGTGCGGAGGCTATCATTTCCTCTTCGCTGTGAGACTGCAGCTGGACCACCATCACACCGCTGTCAAACACTCGCAGCCTACAAAGAGGACAAGACAAATGAAGGAAAGAGTGTGTGTGTGTATGTGTGTGTGTGAGAGTTTATTGTTAAACTAAATTTAACTCATTTATTAGGCTAAAGAGGAGGGCTAAGTAAAGGACAGTAACCAATATGGGCCTACAAGGACCAGCATGGTCAGCTAACAAGGGAAACAGGTCAGTGTTTTTTTTTAAATCCTGGGAAGTGGCAGGAAATGACAGCCGCAGAGGGGTGGACACAACTTCCAACAACAGGAAGCCAGGCAGGAAGAGCCTGGCCGATTCCTCTGTGAAGCAGGCGCCAACCCTGCCCTATATTCCTTTAATAAACACATAGCCCGGTCTGTACACAAATGAACGTATGCAAGTGTGAACGGATAAATTAAACAACACAATGACAAACACAACTCAAACTCACCTCAACGGGAGCTTCAACGACTCAAACATCCTGCATGCATTTACCAAATCTTCTGGAGATAAAAGCTGTGGAGGAAAAAGGAAAAAAAAATAACGATATCTGACAGGCCACTAGAGACATTCGTGTGGAGCTTGAATGTATAGATAGCAAAGTTGCGACATACTTCAGCTAGAATGAACATGCCCGCTCAAGTACAATCTATTCAATTTTTCTGTTGTTGTTTTCTGTGTGCATTTACCTCCATCCCTCTGGCTCGGTTGACGAGACAGTACACCTCAGTGAGAGCCATCATACCCCCACGCTCCTGAGAAAGTAGCCGGTGGCAGAAAGGGAGTGTAAGATATGGAGTTGATTGAAATAATTGTGTATATCATAGACCGAATAGATGGAACATTTGTCTAGATCAACACAATAGTCATAGTACACATAGATTTGCTCTCCTACACACATTAACACAGACAAAATGCCTACCTCTAGAGGGGCCTGTAGCATATCTCCCAGTTGTTTAGCCAGTTGCAAATGGTAATGTGTACCTGACCCGTGCGTTTCCCGGGTGACAGGGTTAGCTATACCCATGCTCAGAAGGTAGGACTTAAAGCGGATTGTCTATAAAGAGGAATAAAACTGTTAATAAACAGCAAACTACTGGAAAACCAAATTTTGGGCATTTAAGAGTATCATTGTTCTCCTGTTTCTGTGTTTGGTCAAGTTCTTACCTCATCCTCTGTTATGTCCCCTTGCTTGTCTTTGATCTTGTTAGCTATAGATCTGGACACCTCAACCATCTCTTTGGCCTGTTGAGTTAGAGTGAACAATCACTTACAGCAGCAGATTCCATGGCACAACAGTATATGGGCTCAATACGAGTTGGTTATGATGTGTAAACAATCATATAGTCATAAATAGATCAAATATAAGAAGACCTCAAGAGAGAAAATAATTCTTACATAAAATCATCAACAACAGGAAAACGTCAAAAGACAAAGGAAAGCATTCTTTACCTTCACCATCAGCTTACTGAGGTCCTCAAAGGCCTGGGAAAAAGGGACTAAATGGGTAATAGGGCTAAAACATGTTCACAATTCAATAAACCACAAAACCTCATGGCTACAGATACAATTCAAATGTCATTCCACAACACCCCGACCCCTCTGGCTGATGTCAATTTAACTTATTTCATTTAGTATGTGCAACCGCAGTTGTATAAACACATCATAGTTCAGTCCCTAGTTATCTAATCAGTGTCACAGCAGCTGTGGTCAGCTTAAATTCATATCAGTTATTATAAATTCCGATGGTGACAAGTTTTTATGACAGAAAAAAAAAACAGACCAAACCTTTCCTAGAAACATCTCAAACCACTCTGTATTCTCAATGTGTTCATGGTCATTTTTGTCATAATACAGCTAAAAACACAAGTATAATGCAAAATTCAATAAAATATTACAGTGACAGCACCCACAATTCCCATTCTGACACATTTTTTCAGTATTTCACTATTTTTGCTTTATAATACCTCTGAAATGTTTTTGTCTGTTTCTTTCCTTTTCTCCTCTATCTTCCTTTCAATGCCGACAATCCCCACTGCTCGTGTCCTTCCTGCCTACATGACCACAAAAGGAAAGAAAAACACACCTAGTGAAAAGTACAAGGAATTTAAAGTTGGCAACAAGCCTTGAAGGAAAAGCAAAGAAAAACTGAGGAGGGAACAAACTGTAGTTGTCACAAAACATGAACAAATTTTAGTGAGTATTATTTCAAAAAACTGGTATTAAATTCTAGTAATTAGTATTCAGGGTTAGTTTTACTCTACTACTTAGCTGTGTAAAGCGGAGTCCAACTGCTGTGGGATACTGTACCTAATTTGAAGTTAATGCTAATTTCTACCAATTGAGTAATACATGTTAGAACCATATATCAGCAACTGGGGAGAGAAGTGACAAATTAACAACATGCATACTGATACTGCATCTCTTTGAAAAGCCCTAAAAACAGAAAAAAAAGTTGTGTTTCAACTGGCCCAGGAATATAGTGACAACACTGCCATCTTGTGGAAGATACTTTGAATTGACAGTTCCCATGTACATGTAATGAGGAGGAATGTCTGTTCAGCTTCTAACCTGAGGGCCGGTCCCTGTGGGGATAGGTTGTGAAACTGGTGTATTCTCCCATCTCTTCTGGGTCATCTCTTCTGTTAGCCTCCTGTAAAACTGCAAGCAAATGACACCATGTTGTTTCCAGGTGCGAAAGCATTGAACAAAGAGTCCATCTAAAGAAATCTTAGTATAGGGTGAGCAATGAGTACAAAAAGTTAAAACAAAAAGCTCTTTCAGCTGCTTGTGTGAGTGGGATTACCTCAATCTGCCCATGTTCTTTGAAGGAGAGCTTGATGTAGGAGAACTTGCTGTGTTGGTAGGGACCTGGCTCCTTGTTGGCAGGTATTGGATGCAGGTGGATAACTATTTTTGCACTACAGAATAAGAGATACTGAAAGTGAATTTACCATTTTGTTCTTGTAAAATGAAATTATTGCTGTCATAGGTGTTATAGGAGTGAAATTTCATTCTTGACCTTGGAAACTGTGGCTTAACAAAACAAATCTTAACTCAAGGGCCACCTACTGGCTTTTTCAGGACCTTTCGACCGCATGCCACAATCTGTCCTCCCCAAATACAACAAACTGCTATCACATGGCCAAAGTTCCATACTTAATTCTTTATTAATTAAATAATAAATATGATGAAAACGTATCCATGACGGTCAAGGAAAAGTCTAGAGATTAGTCAATCATCAGAAAATTAATCATCAACTATTTTGATGATTGATTAATCATTTTGGGTCATTCTTTAAGAAAAAAAATGCCAAAATTCTCGGGTTCCAGCTTTTTAAATTTAGATACATTTATAATAAATGTAGGCTTCTATGATAGTAAACTCACTATATTTGGGTTATGGACTGTTGATTGGCACAAAAGAAGACATTTGAGGACATCACCTCGGGCCTTTGGAAACCGTAATCGACATTTTTCACCATTTTTTGACATTTTGAAATGATGATAATTCATGAATCCAGAAGGTAACCAACAGATTAATTGATAGTGAAAATAACTGTTAGTTGCAGCCCTAGAAAATGAAAATACATGTTTTGGTAACACAAAAACACAAAACATTGCTATTGATGAATTTTTACTGTGCTGGTTCTCATTTGTGTTATTAATAAGCTCCCTGTCAGTGTCCACTCTACAAGATCTATTTACTGACTCTCTCACCTCTTTCCTATTCCTGCAGCCTGCTCCTCAAAGAAGATGATCTGTGACAGGGGCATGGCTATGCAGCATTCCTACAGATGACGAAATATACAAAAGAAGTCATCATGAGACTCAGCACATAACATGTTGAAAGTCAGTGCAAGTCAAGCATAAACAGAAGTATATGATGACTAACTGTTCTCTTACATGATTTTTAGCATCCCTCCAGATCAACTGATGGGTGCTCAACAAGGCAACTCCAACGTCCAGCTTAGCCTGGTACAATGACAGAAAAAGATATATTACTCATATTAAGTTCATATCTCACTTTTCGTGCACAGTAATTGCACATTTCACCACATATAACGTTGCTACACAATTAAACTTATGAACACTGTTGCTTGTAAGTTTTAGCTGCTGTTTTGTTGTGTCAGGCCACAAACTTAGCTATCAGCGAACAAAACTATACCTTTTCATCGCCGTCATACAATTTGACACCTCGTTGTTGGATCACTAAAGTTTCGTTTATTTCTAGCAGCCCATTAGACCACGAAAAGCGATCCATGTTCGCTGTTACGGAAACAATTTATTCTGCTATTCTACTTCGCCGCAGGCAGAGGCTCATTTTATGTTTACTTCCTGTGCACTGTCTAAAATTGATGGCCTGGTGCTGCCTGTCGAGAAACACAAAGATGGAACATGTACACATATATAAGTTCAAATGAATTTAATTAATACCTACGTTGACTATGAATCGATTATTAATGCTGATGATATTACCAAAAGCAACCGTAATTTTCTTACATGTGGTCTTTTCTGACAAGCTGCCTCAGAGGGGTCCTTCCGGTTTTGACGTGACTAGCGCCAGCTGTCAATGGACGCTAGCATCACTGCTATATTTCCCAGCGCGTCATTTTTAGATTTTTCTGCTTTTTTGATGTTTTCCTGACTCTATCATAATTATCGCAAATGTTGGACTTAAACTGAGTTTGAGTGAACTGATATGCAAATATTTATTTTGCATATTTGAGTTGAACTGCGCTCGGAATTGAGGTAGCTGTAGCCGGCTAGCTTGTTGTTAGCTGCGTACAGAAATCTGGTGCAGGCAGGTTTTTGCACCGCAGACACATAATAGCTTCTCCTGTTTGGAAGTCATTGTTCACGGGCGGAAAAGTTCTGTCGTAAAGGACGACTGGAAAGACCATGCAGGTTTATCACGGAGCTAACAAATTACTGCGAATATTTATTGCTTTAAACGATGCTTTCGTTGCATTATGAATTTAATTCACTAACGTTGGAACTTCATGAATTAAAGTCATTTGAAAGCTTTTAATCCTAAATTACCTTAGGTGTTGTATTGTAAAAAGTGTATTTAACAATTGCGTGATATAGTAACTGTCTTTATAGTCACGTTTGTTTAAGTCATCAACATGGATAAGAAATCATTTGACATTGTTTTGGATGAGATAAGGAAGGTAAGGAGTGTCTAATAAATTATTTGTCAAATTTAAGATTGGAAATCCTTTCAGCTTCAGTGTTTGGTAATTCCTCATCCTGTGTTTCAGTGTGTTCTGACCGATCAGCGGATCAAAGCCATCGAGCAGGTGCATGGATATTTCTCCAGTGAGCAGGTAACTGTCCAATCAGTAACACTTTGTGTGTTTACATGCGCACTAATGTCCTGGTGATGATCGGGTTTTTGGAGTATCCCAGTTATCCTGATTTCAGAAACCTGACTAAGGCTTTATCCAGGTTTTGAGAAATCTGGATATGCTACCAGGGGTGCTAGAAACCAGGATATTATGGCATGTAAACACCTGATCCAGGTCCCTCAACATTGTTGATACAGAACATAGTGGCTGAGACTAATCAAGACACAACAGGATAACAGGATGATCAGAAACCTGGATACTGTTACAATCATGATATGAATAACCAGGTTTCTCATGTTCCATGTAAATGCCATATCCTGAATATGATCAAAACCAAGATAAGAATCAAAACTAGAATACTAGTGTGCATGTAAACATTCTCACTGTCGTGTCATGACTGCTTGTCAGTGTCGCCTTCTGCAAGCAACAACACTGGACCATCATAGCAGAACCTATCCAATCTATCACTGGATAAATTCCCATTTTCCACCGATTTGTAAAGTCCTTTAGTCCCAGAATTCACTCATATGTATCTTATTAGGACCTGATAATATTACTAGTTATTACTTACCTTATAAACAATGCTGCATATGGGTAGAACATTTTTTTATTCATATATATATAATTAATAAAGATGAAAGTCAAAATTGACATGGTCTTCCATTCTACTTCCATAATACTAAAGCAGCACGGCTCTAGTGTTATGTTGAGCTGTAACACTGTCTTGAATGTCTGCAGGTGACGGAGATACTGAAATACTTCTCATGGGCAGAGCCTCAGATCAAAGCAGTAAAAGCTCTGCAGCATGTAAGTATTGTGTTTTAAGTGATCAGGTCACCACAGTTTATGATTTGTCTTGATAAATATTTACATTCATTATATACTATTCAATATAATTGTGCCTCAGATATGAAAGTGAATGTGAATATGAAACAATAAAATGTATAAAATAGAATGTATAAAAGTGCATTTGTTTGTGTGGAATTGTCACTTCTCACTGTTATATGTATATTTGAAATCGTTAGTTGAACTTGTTTCTCCTTCTTTTGCTGTTAGAAAATGGTTGCAATCCCTACAACCAAAGTTGCAAATATCCTGAATTGCTTCACCTTTTCAAAAGACAGACTGGTTGTCCTGGAACTGATAGCTTTGTGAGTGCATTTCAAAAAAATGTATTTAAATCCTGTGAACTGTTTTTTGTTTTTGTTTTTTTTAAATTTAAGTAATGTTGTATTGTAATATTTACCTGTTTGGTTCATTCAGTCATCACATTGATAAGACTAATTGGTTACATGATAAATGTTGGATCTCTCTTCTTATACAGGAACATTTCAGATGCTCAGAATTACCGTCCTGTGGAGGATCTGTTTCGCATACACTTGTCTGAGAAAAAGCGAGCTCGCAGGATACTGGAGCAGGTAAGTTCAGCTTTCCAAATTCATCTTCATGGTATGAAGTGTGTGTTCACTAATCCACTTGGTCTTGGAAGACCTTCTGGAGTCCCTGTGGGAGCCATTATGTCCCATAAGACACTATTGTTGCCAGGTGAGATGTACTGGCACAAGCGATTGTTGCAATTGAAAAATAATAATAAAACAGTCAACAAGTCTGCATGTGTAAATGCATGATCTTTGACATCCCTAATAATTATGATATTTTTTAAGCTGTACACACACACACACACACACAAACGTGTACACCATTTCTAAATTATTATTGCCTCTGTCTTCCCAGGTGTGTAAGGTTGGCTGCAAGGCTCCTGTAGCCATGATATCCTCCTGTGGTATGATACCAGGAAATCCGTACCCTAAAGGCAGACCTAGTCTAGTCACTGGCACATTCCCGGTAAGTACGTGCAGGCCTCTACGCTGAGCTTTTCTGTAGGAATCCCAGTCCTGAGCTCAATGCAAGGGTGTCGCCTGGTCTGGGCATTCGGGGTTATGGTTAGGAGAGGAGCAGATCATGGCACGTTGGGGAAAAAAAGTGAGTGCATGTGCAGCAGAAATAACATTACCTAGAAAATTAATGAGAGGTGTGTGTGTGTGTGTGTGTTGGCACTTTAGTCTATAACTTTGCCTACTCTAGGAAAATTTAAAGGAAAGGAAACTAAGCACAATATGTAAGGAGGGATGTGATAACCTCTACAGTTTCAACAGCCATGTTTATATTCTGCCTGTATTGTTGTTAGCTCATCATACCATTAGTCCATCATACCGTTAAGTACGGTAATAGCCTTTCTATAATGAGAACAGTTGTATTAACCAGCTCTAAAATATTTATTTCACCGTAGCCACAGAATAGTCTGTATAGGCTGGTTAGGGTTTACAACTACATTGTCATCATCTTTTCAAATTGGCTTAAAATCATATTTTCAAAAATCAAATTGGCTTAAAGTTTGATTAATGTGGAGGTATAAACAATAGAAGCTATATAAATACAGCAGTAGTGGTCGGTTAGTGTGAAGCCTGAATTAAATTGTGTTCCTTGGTGAGCTGTGTTTAGGCAAGTGAAAGACAAATGGACAAACATTTGCAGATATTTTTGTAAACAGTCTGTTAATAGAATTTTCATATTTTCATATCCCTTACTTCTTTGTCTATTTGGCTGCATGTATGCAAATGATATACTGTTTTGCGTATTTATGCAAATTCAAATATCTAGGTCACAGAGGTGTTCATTTATTGTCATAGAGCTGGAGAATTGACCTTTATTTTTTGTGTCTACTGATACAATTATTACAGATGAGCCAGACATGATAGAGGAGGAAGAGAGAACAGGAGATACAGAAGGAAAGGAGACAGAAGAGGGAGATAAAATAGACAGTAAAGATGAGGGAGACCAGAACAGAGGGCAGCGAATATCCCAAGAGGCAACAGGAAACATCCCAACTGAACTCAATGATTTTGGGGACTGCAGGTACAGGGCCAGGGCGAGTAAAACATCACTGCTTTCAATCCAGCACATTTGGCCTGCAAAAAAGATCATTTCAACCAAGTTGGTTTGATAAAGTTGAGTGGCTGGAATACTCTATGACTGCCAACGCAGCATTCTGCTTCATGTGCAGATTATATGGTAAAGTAAAACAGGCAAGGGATCAAAAGGATATACTCACCACTGCAGGTTACACAAACTAGAAGAGAGCATTAGATTCTTTTAATGAGCATGAAAAATCCAACATGCACAAGACCTCAGTGATATGTTGGAAGTGGACCCATGTGGCTTTAAAGCCGGGACATCACAGAGCAGCTAAAATCTGCAAACATCAGTGAGATTGTGGATCGTAGGGAGATGTATAGCAGCAGTGGCTGCGTTCCTTGGAAAGCAGGGGATTGCTTTTCGAGGTCCCAATGAAGCACCAGGCAGAGACAATAAAGGGAACTTTATGGATTTCATGTTAGAACTTCAAGGATCATCTCTGAGATTAAAGAGACAAAAATGTACTCGATAATGGTGGATGAAGCAAGGGATCATCGTTCACAGCAGCCTGCATTTGTATGCGCGATACGTTAGTCCACAGGGCTTGCTGAAAGAGATGTTCCTTGGATTTTCCCAGCTTGAGGCATTTGATGCTGGCTCCATCACTGACACCATAGAGAAGGAGCTCAAGAAACATAGAATAAGACACCTTACATGTGTTGCTCAATCCTACGATGGTGCTTCTGTTATGAGTGGAGAACTGAGAGGTGTACAAACTCGATTCAGACAAAAGCATCCAAAAGCACTATATATCCATTTCTATGCCCACAAACTCAGTCTTGTCCTTTGCTCCACTTGCAAAGCCATCCCAGAGGCATGTGACTTATTTGATCTCCTGGAGTGTCTCTACTCTTTCTTTTCCACAAGCCTTTAAGAGGCAAGTAGGGGTAGAGGACAGAGAACTTGTCCAACTGTCCAAGACTCGCTGGGCATGCCAGATTGAGTCTGTGAATGCCACTCTACAAAACCTCCCTGCTTTGATCCAGACCTTAGGGAGCATCCAGCACCTCTAGCTAAGGGACTGGAAAGATTCAGTACCATCTACATGCTTGTCATGATTCAGACGCTGCTCTCAGTAACTCAGGGCCTGTACAAATACCTAAAGAAAGAAATAATTTATTTGGTGCAGGCATTAGAATACAAAACGGAGTTCAGAGTACACTCAAAAGTTACCAGAACAATGAGAAAGCACATTAGGTGTATGAGAAGACCAAGACCCTGTGTGAAGATCTTCATGCTACTGGGACACAGAGGAAGAAGCGAAAAAAACATGGAGGACTATATTGTCGAGATATCTTGTGGCACAAAGTCAGAACTCACTACTGGAGATAATTTGAAAGGGGGAGTCTTCTTTCTACATCTTGATAGAATTCTGGAGGAGCTTAAGAATAGGTTTTCTGGAGTTGGGTGGTGGGGGGGGGGGATCTTGATGGGCATAATACAGGCATGTCACCCTGCCTCAGAGCAGTTCCTGAATGAAGAGGCACTCAAACATCTTGCTGAACATTACAGCATCCACCCACAGCCTGCAGAGATTACTGTTGCAAAATATTCCCTTGACAGAAAAATTAAAGACATAGTACCCAACATCCAAAGTGTCTTTTCCCTTTTGGAAAAGACAATGCCATTTTTCAAGCTTCTTTAACCATCCCAGTCACCAGTTGCAGGTGTGAAATTGCCCTGTGCCGACTGCACACATGGCTGAGGAATACAGTGGCTCAGGACAGGCTAAGTAATTTGGCTATAATGTCAATTGATAGGGAGATGTTGGCTGATGTGGACCATGGGGAGGTCATAGGCAGATTTTCAATGCTAAGACGCTTCAGCCTAGCACTTCCACTCTCAAAGCACCAAGAAGAGAAGTGCGGACAGTAAACAGATTCAGAGATTCAGTTTCATAATGTCACGACCCCTTTCTTCCCTTCTCCCTCTCTAACTCATGCCCTCACGCATACAATTAGATCCAAAGATTGACAAGACAGAAGCCAAACTACTTTTGGGATTGTTACAAGCATCAGTATTCAAAACTATTTATTTTGCTTCCGATCATTTATTTGCACACATCTGATTTATATCAGTGGTCTGCATGAGATATTATATGGCTTGGTGGGTACAAATACGACCTTTGAACTAGTCTATGTTTACATTGAGGGATAACCAACCTATGTCAGGGTAACTCAGATAATATTTTTGTAAATTGCCTTTTTTAAGTGTCATGGAGAGCACCTTTATCATTCTGAAGTGTTACCTGTTAGTTTTTAATCTTGATTGAAACCAGTTTGCAAGTTTCTTGTGTTATTCATGTTATAGTCTATTGTGTAATTGTAGATTGATAATGCTAGGGAGCTTTTTGTGAGAACTGATTGTCGACATGAATGGAATGTAAAGGCAAGGACCTATAGGCTTCGTTGAACCAAAGCTTGACGGAAAAGAAATGGTTGGCAGTAACTTGGATAATGGGCATTTAAAAGGTCTTTGACTTGATTGTAAAAAAAACATTCTGTGATGATAGTGATGACAATTCTAAAAATTTGTTTTACGGGGAAACTTACTAATATTAATCATTCATAGATTTCAAGACTGTTCTTTTCACTTCCTTGCCAGCAGTGTTTATTGGCTTCAGAGAAAACAGTTTTCTTTCTTTCTAATTGCAAATAATTTCAGTCATTGTTTCATTTAATCTTAACCTTATGTCTATTTCCCTTATTATATTATAGCCTGGACAAGTTGGGTCTTAACAATACTGAAGTAGGCAAAATTTAACCAGATAATATCATTTGTTGATCCATGTAGTTTAACCTGATCTACCTCCATGTCTCAGGACATTAGTGAACAGAACAAAGTTAAAAATGTATGTTATAGTGTGTAGATAACTAGTGATTTCTGGTGATTACTCTCTGGTAATCTCACATATGTGGCTAAAAAAAAAGCGAAAAAAAACAAAGAAATAACAAAGTTTTGTTCATGATCACAGGGAATCCCTCCGGTAAAGAAAGAAGGAGAGAAGAAAGAGGACACTTCTAACAGTATGGAGGGGAAAGGAATAGCTGCTCGGATTATCGGACCATTCAAACCTGTAAGCACAAGAAATGGAATCACTGGCTTCATGATGTGTTAATGGCAGGATGCCCCAGAGAAATCTCATGACTGAATGAGGAGGTCTCACATGACTGATTACATTACTTAGACATGATAAAACCCTCAACCTTTGTCATGTTATGTTATATAAGCGTACAATTGACTGCAGTAAAAGAGCTAAATAAAGGAAACGTATAGAAACATATATACAGTATGAGTAAGAGGACATTAACAGCCACCCTTGATGTTAAATATTCTAATTAGACAGAATTGGCTGATGAGTGAATGAAGTGTTTTATATCTTTTGCCATTTCCTTCTCTAGTTTCCTTCCAGCTACAACCCTCATCGGCCTGTGCCCTACCCTATACCACCGTGCCGACCCCATGCTACCATTGCACCAAGTAAGAAACAACACACTTACACACACTCATCCCTTCCTTTCCTTGCCCTGTAGAGTAACTTAACACTGTATACAACCTGTCACTCAGAGGAAAATCATATATGAAAGATGCAAAGCTCTAAGACAGTTGAGGAATTAATAATGCTGCTGCTGCTGCACAGTTAGATATGTTTCATCAGTTTGTTTTACTGCTATGTGGGATTGGTTGATGCATAACTGTAGTTAATGGTGTGGTGTGTATGACTACGTGGTGGACACTGTTAATATTTGCAACTGCTACTCAGGTGCATACAACAACGCAGGCCTTGTTTCTGTGGGAGGGGTTATAACAGCCAGCGTGCCCCCTCCCCCCTACAACTCCGCCCACAAAGTAGCAGGTATGATTCAATGGAAGCGAGTGTATGCCTGCGTGTGTGTGTGCGTGACAGCAAATAGACACTCCTCGAAGCTTGCCGCCTAACTACCTGGCATGCCGCTTACTTGCGCTTCTCCAATTTAATGCCTTTCATCAGGGGAAGAATGTGCTTCCTTATTTCTGTTGACGTGCGCTGAATGACCAGAAAAATACAACCGCCCCTGTACATTTTAATGCAGTCCATTCATGTGTCCTGGGTTCAAGGGAATTTAATATAGAGCTGTTGGAGAAATGTTGATAAGTTAATATAGTATTTGTTATCCTCTATATATGTAGATGAGATGGAAAAAATATTAGAAATACCTCTCAATAAACTGTAATTCAGTCCAATACAGCACCACCACCAAGTACAGCCTCAAAACGTACCATAGAATGGAATTCATTGCATTGCATTACACTGTGCAGGTGTTTTTTGGTCAGTCAGTGTAGATCTATGTTTTGGTGAATTGTGAGGACGGGTCTTTGGTTGGAAATAGCTTCAAACTAATGTCATTAATCTTGTTTTTTCTTTCTGATTCAAGCTAAATATGCTCTGCGCAGGCATTTAACATGCATCGCTTGGAATAACTGATTTTTTTTTTTTTTTTTTTGAACGCACTGTCTCATCAGTTTTCACATTTGAAATACATCTTTTAGGGCCTTTGGGGAGATATGTGGTCACAAGCACAAAAATGAAAAAGTTTCGTTGAACCAAAAACGATGAGAGATGTGATGAAAGTTAATTTGAGGTCACCAAACCAAATAAGATATTTAAACATTTCCCCAAAGGTAAGAAGAAGACATATTCCAATCTTGAAAATTTTAATAAGTTGCACGCAGGGAAGCTCTCTGGCAATTCCTCCTTGCTCTGTCTCGTTTTCCTTTTTAGATGTGAGTGGATTGCTTCCTCTCATGTGTTCTGGGACGAAATTTATTTTTTTAACAATAACCAAATCCAAGTTGATGTGTTTGACTTCTTTTCCTTTTTGATTCTCACCATGTCAGATAATATTAGTCATCATTTTAGACTCACTAACTCTGATTTCTTTCTACCACTAGGTTACGCCAAACCAGGCAATCCACAGAACACCACACCCGGAGTCAACAGCGGACCCCTGCTCATTCCTCATGGGTCCACGCCCTCTACCCCTGTCCCACCCCAGGCTTCTCCCGCTCAGCCGCCTCCCACAACCCCCATCACACCAGTTTTCCCCGGCATGGTGCCCTCTCACAACCCTAATGCCCCCTCTCCCTCCCCCGCTCCATCCCCGTCTGTCATCAAAGCAGGTCCGCAGACCCCCACTGGCCATGCTACACCTACACCCTCATCTGTAATTAAAGCCCACACCCCCTCAGGAACCCCTTGTGGAACTCCTGTCCCCAACACTGGGGGCTTCTCCTCTTCCCCCTTCCATGCCATTTCCCGACCAGGCACCCCTGCCACCTCACGCAGCGGCCCAGACCCCCTATCTCAGACGAACTCCATGGGCTCAACTCAGCAGAAGATTTTTTCCCAGTCTGCAGACCACCAGTCAGGACACACCTTCCATGGCATACCCCCACAAGCAGGTAATCTTTCTGGGTCTGTGATAAGAAGTTATACCCCCTCCGGACCACCACTTCTTACTCCTGGATCTTCCACTCCGAGCTGTTCCACCCCAGGCCCCAGTCCCAAACCCTCCCCAGCCCTCTCTGCACAGGTTCAGGCTTCCATGGGGCCGGCTGGAGTCCTTCAGATTGAAGAGCATCGTGCAGTCTTGAATAGACACGCCGGGGGTAGCGGCAGTGGCAGCAACAGCCCTGTGCACTCCGCTTTCAAGGGCACCTCTCGCTCTGGCACACCCTCTGTTAGCTCTTTGGTGGTACCAGGTTCTGCACAGGCTGCTCTGGCACGTTCCTTGGGTCTGTCACACCCCTCAGTTTCTCCTCAAGTCTCTCTCCCCAGTCCTGTTGCTATCACTGGCCTCCAAGCTCTGTCCTCCAGCCCAGCACCCTCTCATTATCCTGGCCTGTCCCCATTTTCCTCCCTTTCTTCCTCTCTCCCTCCTTCCTCCATGCCTTCATCAATAACAGCAATGCCTCCCGCTACCAACATCTCCAACCACCCACCAACCTCCATCTACCCAGGCCTTGCTCCCAACGCCGCCCCCAATGCCGCCTCACCTTTCGGTCTAGGCCTCACCTCTGCCGCCTCTATATTCCCAGGCCTTCCGCCTGGCCCTAGCCCCGCTGGATTCCCAGGGTTGGGGGTTTCAGGAGGGCACAGTGCTGGGAGCCCTGTGTTGTCTTCATTCATGGGACTGCCTGGTGCCACTCCATCTTCAGTAGCATCGGCGGCACCACTGCAGGCAGTGGCGGCGGCGGCAGCAGCAGCAGCAGCTGGGGTTCCATCATCATCGCCAGTTTTACCTGGCTTTGCATCTGCCTTCAGTTCCAGCTTCCAGCCTGGGTATGTCAGATAAATATGACGGACAATTACAGAGAACTTTGAACATTTTTACTGACAAATATACAGAAGCCATTTCATATGGATAATCTAAAATAAACCTACTCAATCCATATTGATTTCCTAATATTATGTAATTTAGTCCACATGAAAACAAGCAACTGAATTTGCCAATTGTGGTAGCTATTACAGGCCCATATGTTAGAGCACAGTAGTCAGTGGTCAGAATTACATGTAGGCATGTGACTGATTTCCACATACGTGTACAATAGCATCATAAATCATGTCAGTCGATTTTCCACCTTGGGTTTTAATGTGGTAAGTGGAAACACCGCAAAGTGCAAAGTCCACTCATACTCCACCTCCTGGAGTGTCAAGTTTGGACTTTGGTTTGTGTTGTCTCAAAGAGATCTTTGAGATTATTATCAGCCATATATTTAGCATGTTATCTTGTCAGTGAGCAAGTGTTGCAAGCACAAGCCGTACCTATTTGTTGACAAGTCATACACTCAAGAGGCAGGCAGTGCCTTTCTTTTAAGAGCTATTAAATGAGCCTGTAAGTTATACTTTTTTCATGTTTATACATGGCAAAATAGTATAGTATATACAAGAAATATAAGAAAAAATATTCATCAAGGATCCTGTAGTCATCTAAAACATGGCCCTGGTTTTTGATTTACAGGGATGTGTAGATACAGAATGATGTGGAATAGTAAAATATAAAATAATGTGTGTGTGTGACTGCAGTCAGCAGTAATTACTGTACATGTTCTAGGTTGACCAGCGGTCTCCAGCCTCCAGGAAGCAGCGGGTTTCCCAGCTTGCTGCCCTTCCCCGGAGTGCCAAGCTTCTCTCCTTCCGCCTCTCCTGCTGCCCTTGGGGGCCTCCACAACCCAACTATGCAGTCTGCTCTGCTGCAGGTAGACACACACACACACACACACACACACTACTCTGGCAGAGGAAAAGTATTTGAATGTTAGTTTGATAAAGCCTTGTCTTTGTCTTGTTCCAGGCTCATCCCACATCTGCTTTGGAGAGCTTTCCTTCTCAGCCCAACAGTTTCACCAACTACCCTCCAGGTCCAGGGAACCCCTTCCCCCTCCAACCAGGCCTGCACCCTCAGTTGGGCTGGCAGTGAAACCCACCATACATTTTGAAACATTGAGTATATTTACATGCTGACCTCTAATGTCACACCCAGCCCTACCCTTTCGCATTCGACAAGCGTCATTTGACAGGACAACAGACTGAAGAATTTCATAACTGTATGTTACAGCCAGAGTGATTCACCACTACGAGGAACACTACAATGTAAACAGTTAAGATAGAGTGCAGGGGAGATGTCTTATATTATTCATAGTGAACAGTTGTAAATATCAGTTGTCAAAGTTGTTTTGTTTTACAAGTAGACTGTGATTGGTTTTAATGTTAGCTGGATTTGGCAGTTGATCAACATTAATACGAGAATAATGAAGTGTAGAAATGTAAAATATACATGATATCATGTAATGAATTGACAGTATCCTCATGTAGTATTTCATGTCCAAAGTGTGAAGGACATTCTTATGATACTGATTGATTGCCTTGAATCAAATATTGTATTATGTCATGAAATCTTTAGCTGACTGGCATATCGAGTTGTATGGTGCAGTCACACTTTGAAGGGCGCACGACATACATCTTTTGGTGTGTGAAGAGTGGGACTATTGTACACAAAAACCCACATTTGGCAGTTTCACACATTATTTGTATTATTTTCAATGAACACTCACTCGGGGCTGTCAACAGTTTACTGTGATTTACATTTTGTATGTTTACAAAATTCTTTTGCCAGATGTGACACTGCTAGTACTGCTATTACAGTATGTGACCAGACATAAGGAGCTTTCGGACCGGAGGAACTTTTTTTTATAGTTCTCAGAACTGTTAGAGGAACTACCCCCTTTTTATTGTGTCCGCGCTGCAGGGAATGGGAATGATCGTAGTTCTTAGAACACTGTTTTGAGGGACTTTTTTTAGGTCCTACGTCAGGGTAGTTACTCTTCCAGCACAAGAGGAACCTTGAGTGACTTAAGTGTACAGTGATTGGTCCAACTCTGTTATTATCATGAAACCCACGACACACAACAAACACACAGCTCCGATCACGACATCCTCCATCTTCTTCTTGTATCTCACACAGAAGTGACGATAAGTGATTGCTATACTTACCACCAGCCAGCTTACGTCACTTCAGCGTTCCTATTGGCGGTGTGAATGAATAGAAAAAAAGCCCTTGAAGGTGTGCAGTTCTCGAGGGAGTCCCCAGAACTGTTTGGTCCGAAAGCGCCTACACTGTATACAGATGTTTTTTTGGCAACAACTGAAAACATTTGTTGAGTTATGTGACTGTATTCTTCAGTAATGCTTTGCAACATAGTGAAAACTGTAATTTTACTTGATTTACTGTACGTACATCTCAGTAGTACTTCTTACTTACAGGGGTCACTCAAGGACAGTTACTGTATTGTTTGAAAGTAATGGACACTTTGTTTGTTACACTGTTTTCTTTTTCTTCTGTTTTGCCCTTTTTTTGTATTTGCACCTGTTTTATAATTTTAGTCAGTAAACTGCCGGTTGCTGTAGCTGTTTCTGTACTGTATCTCTATTTTATGTCATGCCATGGCTGTCAGGCAAGCCCCTTAAATAAAATTTCTGGAGGTTGACGAAATAATACAAAACACCTCATGGAAAAACTAGAAATACTGCCAAGACGTTGTACGCCTCCGCCAACCAGTCAAGTCGCAGTTTACATCCATGTCTGTCTGTCCAGACTCATATAATATTTGTAGTGAGGACTTTGAAGGAATTAAATAAAAGGTATTAAGTGTATTTTCCTTGTATGTGTTCACATGCTTGGCCAATAAAGCTGATTCTGATAGAACACAAAGTTGTAGCCAGGACAGTAGACAAAGCTTCAGATATGGATGTTTCTGTAAAGAAACTACAAATTCTACAACGTGGATGCTTCACACACATCTTCAACCCAGCAGCACAGAAGATCTATACAATCACCACAGTTTCAAAGTGGGCATCCAAGATTAGTGTCACCAATTCAGTATCTGACCAAATGTGAAATGTGGTCACAATCTCCCCTTCTGATCCAGAGTTAGGGCGTTGAATAATGGCCACAGTGAAGTTGACCTTCGACTTTTTGGATATTTACTTCATCATTTTATCCTATCAGACATTTGTGTGACACTTTCTCATAATTAGTGTATGAATTCTTGAGTTATGGCCAAGTCTGTGTTTTTTCAGGTCACAGTGACCTTTGACCACCAAATTCTAATCAGAGTGCAAGTAAACGTTTGTGCCAAATTTGAAGAAATTCCTTCAAGGCGTCCCTGAGATGTCATGTTCACAAAAGAATGGGACAGATGTCAGGTAACAGTGACCTTGACCTTTGACCTTTGGCTACCAAATTGTTAATAGTTCATCATTGAGTCCAAGTGGACGTTTGTGCCAGATTTGAAGAGATTGAAATTGCAGGATTGACTATTGTAACACTCTGCTTTCTGGTCTCCCTAAGAGGAATATATCGTAACTACAATTGCTTCAGAGTTCAGCTGCATGTGTGCTGACGAAGACCAGGAAGAGAGCCCTCTAGAACCCTCAGATAGTGGCATTTTAATTATACCAAAAGTCAGAACAAAAACCCGCAGTGAGGCATTTTTTTATTACTATGGTCCTCGTCTCTAGAACAGCCTTCCTGAAGACCTGAGGGCAGCAGAACATGTTGATATTTTCAAAAGCAAACTCAAGACCTACCTTTTTAGCCTGGCTTTTCATTGAATTTAATTTATTTTATTTATATATCTGTCTTTTATCTATTTGTTTTATCCTGTTCTACCACTTGGTATATCTTTTTTATTCTTATTTTTTTTATTGTTTTCCTTTTAATACCCTACCTTACATTTCTGGTTTTATTTACTTCAATACATCTCCTCTTTTTTCAGTATTTTGTTATATTTTTCACACTTCAATTTTGTGTTATTATTTTATTTCACTATTCTGAATTTTTACATTGTTATACTACCTCTGGTGTTTCCTCCTTGCAAATTAATGAGAGTTATGATAGTGTTTCCTCAGTTCCTGTTTTTATTGAGTCCTTTATTTATGACATAATCACTTATTGTTTTGTGCATGGATGGGGGTAAGGAGGTGTAATTGTATTGTGTAAAGCACTTTGTATTACATTGTATTTGTATTAAAAGTGCTATACAAATAAAGTCTGATTGATTGATTGATTGATTGATTGATTGATTGACTGAAATTCCATTAAGGCGTTCCTGAAATATTGCGTTCACAAGAATGGCACGGACAGACAACCTGAAAATATAATGCCTCGGGCCATGGCTGCCATCGGCTGCCATCGTCATGGAGGCATAAAAACTTTGTTCTCTTTCTATTACAAAGACAGATAGACATGCAGATCCTATCACTGGAGGAAAGCTAATGTGTTTAAAGAATGTAACAACCATCATCTATCTAGATCAAAAGATCAAAAGAGGCCAAACAGTCTGATATGTTGTGTATTTAGGTTTAAAAAAAACAAAAAAGCAAATTAAAGGGACATCCTCCTGAACAGTATGAACAAAGAAAAGGTTAAAAGTCAAGGTTCATAATTAGACTCTATTAACAGGATAGTTGTTAAATTTGATTAGTTGCAGCCTCAGAAATGACAGGAATTGAATCTATTCTGTTGGCTGTGGTCATCATACACCGTAATATACTGTATATGCATATATGATACAATTCTTCCAACCCACTTACAGTCCTCTTTGCACTACATGGTGCTTATCAATGGCATCAGTGATATTGCTCAATACATGTGGTAGGTCATGAGACAATTAGTCATGAGATTACAATACCTAGTCATGAGATCTTCTTGGAAAAATTTCACTTTGCATTTTTTCCATTCATACTTTTATTACTCTATTAGCTGCTAAACCAAACCTATTAATTGAACATGTGCAATGCAGAGAGCTTTTTTTTTTATTATACACATGAAAAACGTGTCTTAAAATGTGATACATTTCATTTCAAGGCACATCTTTGATTTTTGTTCAGCATTTTGTAACAGTTTGTCAGTTTCTTCAGCAGAAGAATTAAACATTTTGATCCCAAAGCCGGCCGACTGCTTAAACCTTTAATTTGATTGAAACTTAAATTCTATAATTACCTTTACAGTAAGTAATGTTAAGAATGATTTCTCTGTTGAATATTTCACCTTGCTAATCATTCTAAAAGGAAACTATATACTACAGGTGTATATTTTGTTTATTGAAATCAACAAATTATAGAAGCCTACCAATTCAAAAAATGCTGGATACGCATAACAGTTTTTTTTCTTTTCTTCCTTTGGTTTTTCTCTTTCTATGTTCTTTTAAAAGGTCTTGTAAAGTACTAAGTTAAACCAATTTCTGCAGACACCACGGAGCATAGTTTTAGGTTTTCTACAACAAGAAGAATTGTATTAAAATTTAAACGTTAATCCAGTTTAACAAAGTCAAGAGCTAATTTTAAAATTTCCACATCAGGCTTTTAAATAGTTCCTCATTCTCTGAAGTGAAATGAAGGGAAGTACGGCATTACATTAAACATTTCAAAATAAGGTTTCATAATATATGCATTTAACAATATCCTGTATTAATCTATGTATTACCACTATTTCAGATTACTTTTATGTGCAACTATGCAAGATATGTTTTTATTTTTATTTTTTATTGCAACAGACTGAACATGAAACATGATTTTTTTTCATATCAACACTGAGATTATCCAGTGACCTGTTGATTACATGCTGATTTTACTTTGTTGATGATCAACTTAACCACACCTACACACCTTCTCTGAGCTGCCTTTTGCTCTGGTGTTACAGCTTTAAAAGGCTGGTGACTCCCTCCTCATTAGGCACACTTCAACAAACTCTCTATATCACACTTCCCCTCTCAGTTTCAACCAGCACATGGAAATGGAGGACCAAATAGAGAGCCAGAAGAGAAGAGGAATAAGCAGAGAAGACCTAATATGTAAGCTAAACAACATTTTCTACTGAGCTTTTTAAAATGTTATTTAACTGGCTGTGTTAAATATATAAAATATTAAAATATTGGTTAATATTTAAAATACAGCCCAGTCTGGTGTTGACACCAGACTGGCTTAAAGATCAACAAATGAGTTCTTTACTCTTCCCTGAACCATGGCTTCCATGTTGACATTGTCAACAAGCTATCAGACATGGGAGCAGGAGTGTATTATGTATGCCGTATATAAAGGAGCTTCACCTGTGCAGGTGGAAAGCAGCCACAGAGGCTAGGGCATAGTTTAAGTCCATCACCATAGAGACAGAACTCACATGTCACTGAGATAAAGAGTCCCAAAAGCATGTGACTATGAGTGTTTGTGTGTGTCTCCTTTTGTGTGTCTGTGTGTGTGTGTGTGTGTGTGTGTGTGTGTGTGTGTGTGTGTGTGTGTGTGTGTGTGTTCGCGCTCTGTGAAGTCAGGAGGCCAAGGAGAACTGTCATGTTACACGGTTTGGCTTGTGCGAATGTTCCTTAATTTGGTTGTAGATAAGGGCTTGTTTTCATATCAGAGTTTTTGCAGCATAATTGTTTCCCAGGTCATTGTTATCAGCAACCTGTTGGACAGGATCATGTGATATACAGCAGATAGCTGTGTACACATATCATTTACATGCATCCACTTTCAAATAGGTCTTTGTTTGCGAGGAAGTTCAAATCAACAAAACGTGAATTGGGTGAACAGATTATGAAGGAATAATTTGTTTATTGTCCCAATTAGGATTTATTCAAATGGTAGAGTGAAGTTATTCCAGCCCAATAAACAGATTGATCCTTGTGTGAATATGTTACTCACCAGTCAACATACATTTACATACCTCGGCATTGTTATATGCCATTATAATATATCTATGATTATATTTAAACAATCCTAATAAACTCTTAACCAGCATACACATGACCTTGCCCGATAACTGTCATAGATCATGTGAAGCGGTGGAAGTGTTATGCAAGGTTTTGTAATTTGCAATCATGCACCTTTATAGCTTTGCAAACACTGAAATTTCCTTTAGTTCAAAAACAGGAAATGGCATTTTGTGGTTTTACCTAGAAAAAGAGAACAGTGTCGCTTGTTATAATAGGAGAACAAAGGAAATGATAACTTAAAAAAGTGGCCATGAAGCTGAGGCTTTTTGTAATTAGCTTCCTCTGACAGTGTAAGACTGGAGCTCAGGTAAATGCACCTTTGATATGTAAGAATATGTCTCATGGAAAGCTTGTCTGTCTATAAACATGAGGCTAATACCGTGACCATGAGGGATTTAATGTGAAATTGAACTGCTTTGAAATAAAGACTGAAATACATTCATCTGAGCTGGAAACTATGACACAGCAGATGACACAAAGACCCTTCCCTCACTTAATGACTTCTTTTATTACCACAGCGCATGAGTAAATATTTTACTGTTTGCACTGGGTGTATGACAGTAACTCTGTATGTAAACTCTGAGTTTCCCTGTGTGTGAACTATCAGTGTTGGATCTAAGATGAAAAACTGAGGTACAATCCATTGATATATTATAGTTATAAATTATGTTTTTGAGGACAGTGCTAATTACTAAATAAAGATTTCCCGAAGGACTTGTTTGTTTGTGTTGTAGTTACAAAGAGTCAGAGGAAATCGCTTCCATTTTCAGCCACATTTTTCTCACCTTCCTTCAAATGACGCAAACCTGCTCACACCTCATACTTTGTAATGACAAGGAGTGTTTGCTCTCTGTTTCATGTTTGTTTTAAGAGCTTCACAGTATTTTAAACTCTGTTGTCTCTCTGTGTCTCTCTCTGTAGCTGAACGGACAGGGTCTTTGGGATGTTGTGGCTGGTTCATATTCATACTGTCTGGCATCTTTACAATTTGCCTCTTCCCCATCACCATCTGGTTTTGTCTGAAGGTGAGTGAACTTAACAGATGAGCTCAGTGTTTTGTGAGGCAGTAACCTTATATGTCCTCTATTGAAAATTTGAATGTGAATTTTGACTGATTCACACTTGCTGTCTGGTCTTGCAGATTGTTCAGGAATATGAACGTGCAGTCATCTTCAGACTAGGCCGCATCACAGACAGGAAGGCTAAAGGACCAGGTAGAAACATGAACAATCTATATATTTTCATATTTTTATACCAACTTTAAAAAAAATGAATTAATATCATATCCTGATTTGGGGATGTAATTTTGTAACTGTAAAAAAAAATAAAAAATAAAAAAGTAAATTTTTCTTTTTCCTTCCAATAAAAAATGATCTTTCTTCTGTTCATCCAAAGGGATTTTCTTTATTTTGCCGTGCACTGATACCTTTGTGAAAGTGGATCTGCGAACAGTTTCCTTTGACATCCCACCCCAAGAGGTACGCCTGGCACAAACAACAATGCAAAGCTGTTGGGCGAAATGCTCTTTTACAGCATTATGAAACGATTTCATTTCAAATATGTGGACACACGCACACACACACACTTATCATATGTCACATGTATTTCTAATCTAGATCCTGACCAAGGACTCAGTTACAGTTTGTGTGGATGGAGTGGTGTACTTCCGGGTCAATGACCCCATCGCCTCAGTGGCCAACGTGTCTAATGCTGACTTTGCCACCCGTCTGCTGGCTCAAACCACCCTCAGAAACGTCCTGGGGACCAAGAACCTGGCTGAGCTCTTGTCTGACCGTGAGGGCATCGCCCATAGCATGCAGGTACAGCATATTCAACCTTAAAGTACCTAATTTTTCACTATGGTCAATTTGACATTTGATTGTGATGTGGTTGCCTTTTAGATAATTACTATTGACTGAATCGTCTGATCCATTGTATTTTGGTCATATAGGCCTCTTTTACATCACTGGGATTTCTTTTGACACTTTTTGAGACTTCACAAAGTGTAAACACACATCTACCTTGAATATAGGAGTAATTTGTTCATAGGTGTTGCTGTGCTGTTTGTGAAGAACAATAATAGCAAAAGTTGTGAAAGACATTTTGTGGTACAGTTTTTCCACATGTACAGCACTAAATAGACACTATTCAGCAGTTACTTGACTTAGGATTTATCTACAAAAAGAAAAGAAACAATTACATGTCTAATTTTTGTTAATCAGAAGTTGATTACCTACCACTAAAAGTTAGGCAGACTTCCTTATGAAATGATATATATTTGTATTCTTACAAAAATTTCCAGCCAAGATGAGCTACATGGATGTATGTCTTGGTGTCCTTGATGTTTCTAGCTTTATTTAGTGTGTGGATACCCTATGTCTTTTGTATAATGATAATGATATAATATTTGTCTCCAAATGCACCACATGGACTGATATAATGAATAATATATTGCATGGTTAGCTACAGGTGTAAACTCTTCTTCTCATCTTTTCCAGACAAACCTGGATGAAGCCACAGACGCCTGGGGTATCAAGGTTGAGCGTGTGGAAATTAAAGATGTGAAGCTGCCAGTTCAGCTGCAGAGAGCCATGGCTGCTGAAGCAGAGGCTACACGAGAGGCCAGAGCCAAGGTCAGGATACATATAGTGTTATAAGAAGATTTACTGTAAAACATAATACGCACACACAGAAAGAAAAATGCATCATTTTGGGACAAATTTCCAGGTGTTTACTTTTAGGCTGGTTATTGTGTGCTGGGCTAATCTCCCTTTATTTATCTGCCAATAGGTGATTGCAGCAGAAGGTGAGATGAACGCATCTCGTGCCCTGAAGGAGGCATCCCTCGTGATAGCAGAGTCTCCGTCAGCCCTGCAGCTTCGCTACCTGCAGACTCTCAACACCATCGCAGCAGAGAAGAACTCCACAATCATCTTCCCCCTGCCCATGGATGTCCTGTCTCACTTCATGCGGAAGTGAGACATCAGTTCAGTTTGCTGGGTTTAAAGAAAATTTTTAAAAAAATTGATGTGGTTGAGGATTATCAGGATGCAAGATAATGCTATTGCTGTATGGTCGATATTTTTATAGATCGATCATAGTCTATGGTTTATATAGTCAAGCTGTGATTGGGCCAGAACTGCTAACCAATGTGATCTGGATGAAATTCACAGTAGTCAGAATAGTTTACATGTCTTTAAAAGATTTAGGAGACTGCTATCATATATATATTTTTAAATGACATAATGAATAGAGTTTTATTGTTGATATTTTATGATGTAATGTTGATCAGTTGCATGTTTTGATATATTAAATGTAAAATGTGTAAAGCTGAACTGTGTTGAAGTTTTATTCTCAGTCATATGGTTTCCATATTGTCTGCTCCCAGCTGTCTTGACTCATACTCTAATAGTGTGGCCAGTTTAATGTTTTCACCTTACAGCATTCTTCAAAACCCTCAGGGCTTCAGGTTATTTATCTATTTCATCACATTTTTGAGATGTGCGTGCCAAGTGCCAGACGAAAGATCTTTGGTCTAATGAGATTTATAAAGGTTTTTAAAAATATAAGAATGAAAATGAAAGCATTTGAAAAAATAACAAAAGTAAAAGGTTATATAAATGATATTTTATGTTTTCAGTCTTGAAGGTCAAAGTGTCCTTACAGGAGAAAGATGGAAAGTTTGAGCATAGGATATCTGATGTCAAGAAGATCAATATCACCAAACTTGTGATCAGCTGTTAAGTAAGACAACACTGTATCTTGAATACATGTGGCTTCTATACGTGAATGTAGGGCAGGACTTATCCTGAAATGAAACGTGTGCATCACATAACTTCTCTTGAATATTTTTAATAGGTACTGTGTTCTCCTCAAAAAGTACAAATGAGAGCATCAACATACTGTGTGTACATTACATGTTGAACTATCTCATTCCTCAACTTCTAGGCCTCCTATACGCTACACTTACATTTTGACCATCACAATGCAGAAGAGGAGAGAAAGAAGAGAGAAGGAGAGCGAGAAACAGCAAAGACAGAGAAAACATGCTTCTATTACTTTGTTGGTGCACTAAGACACAACTCATGTTGTAAATGTATTTACATTCAAACATACAATCAGTGCCAGAACGAACAAATTCAGTAAACATTGTCTCTGGACCAAATCCACAAGGGGTAATTGTATAGCTTACCTCCACAAATTCAAATTCTAGTGCTGAAAGCCATGGAAACATTTGCTATGACAGCGTTTTAATATCAACATGGATGTTTCAATCGCTAATGAATTAATGAATTAGTTAAATCACTCATATCTCTTGTGGGGAGGCTCAACCAAGTGCTACATATTAAATGGCTGCTACATACTGTTCAGACAAGAGGTCCGTCTATATTTAACAAAATCACATGATTGACTTGTATAAAATCATTACATTTTTGACATTCAGCGCATAGTGAGACACAGATGTCCACAGGACACATTGAAGGGTCATTGCAATACCAGTTTGTAGTTTAGAAATCATAGTCCATTCAAAGGTGAAATATTAATTTAGCTGTCATTTGTAAACAATAGTTTTTGTTGCATTCTTGTAGACTATTTTTTTTTTTGCACCTGAAGTGACCTTTAGAAGGAACCTGCAGAATCATTCAATGACATATAGGTGAACTGTCATCCTAAACACTTGTGAAAACACAGTAACTTTCTGACTGGTATGTTCTTACAATTGATCGTTACCCACAGACATTCTCAAAATCATCAGTGTGGTATAAAATTGTTGAGAATTGAGATACATTTCTCAAATCATATGCTGTACTTGACATTCTTTTGTTTAAGAGCATTTAACCCTGTGTTCGCATCATACAAAAAAATCTTGAGGATCCGTGAAAAGATTCTTTTTTTTTTTTTTTTTTTTTTTTTTTTTTTTAAACTTTTCACAACCATCAAAAGTGCTGGTATAGCAATTTTAACATCTACTTAAAAGTTTATTACTGGAAAAACTGGCAACCCGGAAATGTCATCCTTTACATGCTGGTAAAAGTTTACATTTACTCAACCTGCAACTTAACAGAACAAGTGACCTGGGCACCTGCGAGGAACTGACACTCCCAACCCCCCCCCCCCCCCCACCCCCACCCCCATGCATCTACTTAACAATATTACATTAGTCACTAATCCTATCTCATGCCTCCAACAGCAATGTTGCTGTAACCGACAACAGCCAACACAGCCTTCATTACCCTCCTCCGTTCTCTCTATTTATTTACAGCGTCTCGTTTTCATGTGTACACTGAACAACTTTAACTTTGTTTTTGTAAAGGACGCCACACGTGTGCGAGTAAATCACTGACTGTATAGTAGTCGACTTGGTCAAAGCAGCTCCAGATGAACGATTAGGACCCTGAGGGTAAGTTTGTCAGTAGAGTACAGTACAGGAGGCAGCTATGACACACTGTTATAAAATAATTCTTCTTTTTATATACCAAAAGTTGGTTTCTCTATAGTGGAAAAATTATCTTGGGAAATATCTTGAAAGTGTATTATGTCCTGTAGAGAACCTATACAAAAGAAAATTCTAATCTAAATTTAAAAAATAATTCCCTGAATGATTCATTTTTACACACCGAGAATTCAGTGTAATTTGCAAAAGTTTAGAACATAAAAATCAATAAAAAGTGTTGTTCAGATAAACAAACCAGAAGCATCAGAAGGAAGCCTCTGTGTATGCTATATTTTTGTTCTATGAAGAGGTTAATATGGGTTCAGAAAGGGCTACACTAATCTAGTACATCACAAAGAGGTAAACAAAGGGTTAACCTGTGTTTTTTTTAACCTACATAGCTTATAGACCCAAATCATGTGATAAGACAGTCACGCTGAACACCACCTATGTATCAGGACAAGTCAAAAACATCCACAGTCCTTTCTCCTGGGGTACATCACATATTCCACTTGTGTCCCATAGGTGATATTTTCAAAGTTCATCATTCATTTCCTTCATACCTCAAGCATAATAAAGAGACAAATCACAGCAATAATAACTTTCACATTAAGACTGGAAGACTTTCACGGCACATGCTTGCTTACGTAGCAAAATACATGTAATAAATAAATTAAATAACATCACATTTAAAAGAAATCCACAACAACGTTTAAAAAACAGCAAGTCCTGTGCTAGGTTTCCCCCTTAAGCTTTGAGCTCCCTGGTAGCTGTGTTTTGTTGTTGTTGTTGTTGTTGTTGTTGTTGTTGCTGCTGCTGTTGAGCCACAGACACAATAGACTGCACATTCCCACTGAGGTAAAAATACAAAATGGCAGACGTTGTTTTTGCAAGTTGACCTGAGGGATCCCGCAAGTGAAGAGTAGCTTGTGTGGCGAGACGCTGTACTGTAGGAAGACCTGGCAAGGTTTTCAAAAGACTTTCAACATGAAGTCCTCTGTGTTTTGCAGATAAAATGGCTGGGGTTCCCGGTAGGCTTGTCCCACACAAGAAAAAACTTTCAGCATTGAACTGATTACAAAATGTTAAATATACCTTGAAGATGCTAAGAAACATGAATCCCTCTGATTTACAAACCAATTATTAATGCAAAGTCTAATATGAAAAAAAAAGTTGGTCGTTCTCTGCTGGTGAGACGGTGGGACTAAGTATAAGGCGCTTTGTTTGGGATTTTTTTTTTTGTCCAAATGAAAAACAAAACCGTTGAAAGACGATTCAGGTCACGACTCAGAATTATAACTCATCTTTTAAAAGAAACTACTCCCAGTGGGAGAGAAAGTATAGCTTATTTTATCGAGGACATGACCGTGTTTTTAACTCACCAGAGAATTGTGTTCTGGTGACGAGCGAGTGCTGCCGTACTTTCTGTGTGTTTGTTTCTATCTGTGCGGGACTCATGACTGTCCATGCAGGGGAGGTTTAACTACAATTTGACACTATCTGTGCCATTATCATACAATATATACATTTCAAGACTGTATTAATACAAAAAACTGAGCTGCAGTCATCTACCTTCATTTTCCCATCATGTATCTGTGTGTACAACGTTGTGTTTCACATGATGAACACCACCTGCTGTAGAGGCTTGAGAAATAAGTTCAAGCGTCTTTGATGCTTTGACTTCACTGTCTGTCAGTTTGTCCTGTAATGACTGGAGACCACAGTCCTTCTCCAACATGTACAATAATGCCATTTACATTCAAAAAGGGAAGAGGGAATGAAGGAAATTAGAGAGAATGAACCAGAAAATGAAAAGAAAAAGAAAGAAAGAGATGTGAGTTTATCTCTGTAAAGAGCTGAAACAAGCGGGTGAGTTACAGCGATTGGGGGACGCTCTGTGTGTGGGTGTGGCTGGGCCGGGGGAGTAATTGTGATTGCTTGCTGCCCTGTGAGTGGGCGTGGCTGGCCCCGGGGAGAGATTTTGATTGGTGGCGGCTCTGTGGGAGGGGGAGGAGTATTGCGCCTGCTGGGGACAGCCGTAGCAGTGAGTGGGGGAGTCGCAGCCTGCCACAGGTGAGGAGGAGAAGAGTGGGGACGAGGGGACGGGGGAGGCAGAGAAGGAGCGGTGCAGTGGGGAGGAGGAGGGAGACATGAGGGGGCTGGTCTGGAGGCGCCACAGCAGCTCCTCGTTGTTGCGACTCAGCCGCTTCTTCTCAGTGCTCTCCTTCTCGACAGACTCCTGGAGGTTGGCGTTCTCCTCTGACAGTTGCCTGCAGGGGACACCAGTGCAGAGACAGCTAATGTTAGCATAAAGCAGGGAATAAAATGATAAAGATAACAGCATTAATGATAATGATGATGCCTTATAATGATGACAACATGTCTCACCTGGATAGGACTAGGTTCATATCAATACGAGCCTTCAGATCTTCATTCTGCTGCTGCAGAACCTGGACCTTCTCTTCGAGGAACACATTCTTTTGGGCCTGCTCAAAAGTAGAACACAACCACAGCGCAATCTTTCATTCACCAGACATACTGACAGTGTGTATCTAGACCAGTATGCGTGTGTGTGTGTGTGTGCTTGTGTAACAGTGGTGGTGCTGGAGACGGTCTATTTGAGCCTACCACTTTCTCCAGGTCAGAGATCTTCTTCTCTTGCTGGTGTATCTGCTGGTTCTTCATTTCCACGACCTCTTTCAAGCTCTTCAGATCCTGCTCAATGTGCTGGTATGGCGCTAAAGCGTCCTATTACAGACGTGTGTGAACAAGACAAAAGAAAGGTAGACAGAAATAGATGGGGTGTAGCACTTTAGATAGGACAATTCCCATTTGGAACATATATTATAAATACTGTATATTCAGATATCTACATTATTTACAGTGCTACTTGGGAGATACATGCATTTATGTAGGTCTACTGTGCGGTTTCTTTGTATTAGGTTATAGGTAAACTCACAACTATCTGTTCGTCCGTGCTCCTCCTCAAAGCCTCTTCAAAGCGTTTGGCTTTATCCCTCAGACTCTGGTTTTGAAATGTGAGAGTATCCACTTGATCCTGAACAAGTATCCACACACAGAAACACAATATCATACATCACCTCAGTACAGATTAGTGTGTGTGGACTAAAAAACTAAAAAATGTTAAATTCCTTCTCCCCTCAAAAATGTGTTTTTCTTCTTGCTACTTGAATTGGCTGTTAGAGCTTCACTGGGCAGAATGACGTATGTGCAGAGCTTGACACTTAAATGCTCTTTTCACATTCATCTGATGAAAGGGGAAAGCTTATTTGTGCTCACTCAAAATCTAAGTTAAAGGGGTATAACCTACAAGCATGATTTGTGACATCACAACTAGTTTGGAGCCAATTCTGGTCCAGTATGCAACTTACACAAGTGTGATGTGGAAACTTGAAGCCTCCAGTGCACAAACACTGACAATGAACTTTACAGTGAAGAAAGAGAGATTATGTGTTCAGCAGTTAAACTGTTGAAATTGAAAATATTTGCATATTCAAAGATTCTGGATTTTTAATGAAGGAGAAAGAGTAGATGCATTTTTAAGAATTTCAAACCAGGTGATTGAACTTGTTTGTGGAAAAACCATATCAGACACAACTTATTATTTATTTGTATGTCTTAAAATATGTCTGGATGAGATCTTTAAGTATTTTCTTAATGGAATCATACCTGTAGAGAAAGCCTGAGTTTCTCAAAATCCTCCTCTAGAAGCATCTTCTGTTGCTCATGAGCTTTCCTTAAGTCTACAGACAGATTCAGACACACAATAAGAAAGAGAGTCGATGTTGTGTCTAGCAGTGCTGGGTGTCATATTATGTTGAGATATACAATCATACCTCTCATGGTACGGGCGTGCTCCTCATGCAGTGTTGCCATGGTGATGTTATGCATGTCTCTGAGCTCCTGAATGGCTGCCTGGTGGTGGACTGTCATCTCCTCCACCTAACACACCAACACACACACACACACACACACACACACACACACACAAACACACACAGAGAGCAAGGTTATCTAATGACTGATCAGATTCAATGTGAAAGATTAAATCTCATCGAAGTTAACATGAAACAGTCACCTGTTCCTGTTGCTGAGTCCTCAGCTCCTCCATCTCTGACCGATGCTCCGCCTTCAGGTGTTCTGCTTCTGCTGAGTGACACTTCCTAAGCCCCTCCTCCACAGCGGCCAGCTCCGCCTCCTGCTGCAGCTGCAGTTCTTGCAGCTCTCGCTCAAATGCCACCTCCAGCGCCGTCTTTTCGCGATGGAGTCTCTCCCATCGCATTGAGTTGGAAGCTATAAGTTTGCGAGTGCAGAATATTTGAAGTTTTACTGTATATTCATGACTATCCATACTGGGGTCAGGTTTAATTCACTTTCATTCTAGCTAGATAAAAAAAAATCTAAAAACAAAACTTCCATTTGGGAGTCAATGACATGTCATTCATCACTTTTTCATTCAGAGTATGATGTATTAATCTCTTAAAAATAAAGCTGAATGATCAGTCTTGTGGACCTTTTCAAAACAAATCAGTGTTTTTCACAGAGGACGTTTTGACTTGTCACAGACAAGCATACCATATATAATAAATGAATGATGGCTGAACAAACAACAATTGAACAAAATGATTTGGGTTTCAATTTATTTTTACTTACTTTCTTTTTTCTGTCTGATTCTTGAAAGATTTTGTTCAATTATTGTCACACAAATAGAATCCTATAAAATCTCTCACTCACCCGTTTCCTCTCTGATCTTTTGCAATTCCAAGGACAATTTCCTTTCATTCTCTTCTGTAGTTTTATTCTGTAAATTGGGAACAAACAACATTTTGATGTAGCTAGCACAGGTTCAAAGTAACACTTTTACAATTAATACTGAGGGTATGGATGGTCAAACAGCAACTGGACTGCTGGATTATGTAAGGAGTCAACAGTCATACCAGCAGCTCTCCAGAGGATTATGATATCTGGAGACATACTGTACAGACAGATGCTGATATGCTGGTTAAACTGAATTAACCTGCATGAGCTACTTAAGCAAAACACTAGATGTTACTTACTGATAAAAATAAATGTGGACAACTCAAAGCACATACTTGCATGCTGTGGTACACTGGTTATATTGTTGCTGTTGCGTCTGACTGATGACAGCAGAGGGAGCTCAAACCTACTCAAATAAGCCCGCACTCAGACAGTGACCATAAAATAGTCAGACAGTCCCCTTGGCGGTCTGGCAGTTACAGTTATAGCACCTCAGAGGCTCATTCCATCAACGTGCATGAAACCAGCTCACTGACACACTGAACTCAAAAGGACACTTCCCACAGTCGCGACCGCTCTTGCTCAACATGCTGCTCATTGACCATGCTGTGAATCTCACCTCATGGCGTTAAATACTGTATGTGCTCCTGGGTTCATGTGTGTGTGTGAAATTCAGTAAATGGAAACGTTGAGGCACTGTTGTCTATCTAGAAAATCCTCAGTTAATTAATGAAAAGATAGACTTTGCACAAAATAACACTTCACCTCTGCAGAGCAGGTGCATTATTATTTTAGTGTAAGACAATTTTATTGGGTATGCACTGCTTTATTCCAGCTGGCTACCTTGAGGCAGTAATGCTGTGTGGTGATTATGAAGGCTTCCAGACCCAAGGATGTCTTCCTCAGCTCTTCTCTTAGAGCTCTCAGCTGCCTTTCCTGCTGCTCACAGCGTCCCTGCAGCCTCTCAACCTAAGTGACAAAGAGCAGAGCAGAATAGCATAAAATCGAAAACAGCGGCACAGACTCCAAGCGGTGCCACGGATTTTCTTAACAGCTCACCTCTTCCCTTTGCTCCTCTTTTTTTCTCTCCTCCGCTTGCCTCTCTCTCTCTTTCTGTTGAGCCTCCTCTTTCTCTCTCTGCAGGCTCTCCTGCTGTTCCTGCTGCAGCCTCTGGGGGGCCGCGCGGCGAGGGGACCCCGGGGGAGCTGACCCTCGCACGGCTGCTGCAGGCCGCTGCCCAGACTGGACTGTGGGGAGAGGAAAAACAAACATAGGATATTAAATTAACAGATAGAAATGAGTCTGCATGAGGATGTGTTTGCTCTAAGAAAAACATTAAATTGCAAATGTAAATAGGTATAATAAGTTAAAAATATCATACAATACATCATACAATATAGTGCAATATATCTTCAATATATCATTAATTAGTCATATACTAATTCTTAAATCTAACTGGGACACATATATCCATAATAATGAAATTGATGAGTATTAAATCAGAGGAGATTTGACCTGACCTATTGCTAATGACTGTGTTCACATGATAAATGATAGTAAGTTAATTGAATCTTTTCTACAGAGGAAGCCTTGGGGTAATACCCAGTCTGGTGTTCCTTATGTTTGACCATCTAATCTCATGATGAATGTGACCAGTACCAAGAAATGATTGAGCTGCAGCATGCAATAATATGTGGACACTGTTATAATATATTGTGTTTGTGTAAAAACATTAGGGCACATTTAAGTAAAGGATCGATCCATTAATGATGGAGCTAATTTAAAGGCCAGACAAACACAAACATGTGAAAGCATTTTTTTCCCTTGGCATGAGCAACCATTAAAGCTGCAGTTGACATACAAGCAGGGCGATTAACCTCTGTTTGAGTCACCTTCACGCAGTGTGAACACATACTAACCTGTGGAGATACACAGGATCTCTCAAATAGACGGAATTCTTTTAAGATTTACCGTCTGTACGTTCACACAGCTTGAAAAACCAGCCTGAATGTCTACATACACATAGTAAATCACCGCAGCTCCACATCACCTGCCTAAACCATATCATTCAGGCCTACTGAAGCATGGGGAGTGGTCTCCATGACAACGCGAGGCCGGGCTTGGGGTGCAGGGTCCCAGGTAATGAGTGAAAGATGGGTTAGAGGGAGGTGGTGTGAGTGGAGTTCTCTCCTCATTTTCAGAAAGGAGGAGGGGGAAGGTACCTGAAGGCGCTGAATGATTGTAATGGTGATAGACATGTATGACCAATTTAGAGAAAAGAGAGGCGCTAAAGGTCTAAATTGAAATTTGCACACATACACTCGCAAGTGCATGTGTGCAAATAAAACCTGAAATGGGGGGATTCCTCTCTGCACAGAGAGAAAGAGAACAGAAAAAATGTAAGAACTTAACATAAAAAGGCAGAAATGTTTTTTTCATGGCATTTAATAACCCATGCTGTGCTGCTTCTACAAAATGTTTCAATATTACCCGTATATCTTCATCAGTGTCTTTGCCTTAAAGGCACATTAGAATTCACTGTCTTTGAAAACGACTTCTAGAAGTATTAGTATGTAAATTACGTCTTTTTCGGGCACACACACACACACACAGACACACACTGAGACAACTCTAGGTTCTACCTGAAAGGTTAGAGAGAAAATAGTGAATACCAAATGAGTTTATATGGCTGAGTGTGATGGCAGCATGCAGATGGTGGTAGAGGGGGTGATGGTGGTAGAATAATGATGCGAGAAACAATGAGAAAAGGTGATGGCAGACCTTGTGGGGTGCAAAGACTAGAGTGTTATTAAAGGTGGTGAAGTCCGGGTGCTTGTGAGGTAAAAATTACAGCTCCATTTCAACACGCTGATATTTTGCCAGCACACTGACCAGAGCAACTTCGAGTAGGAGCAACACTAGATACTGTCAATATCTGTAAATCCCAGTAAAGAAGGAGAAAATGCTTGAGTGCTGACTAGAAACTAGAAAGAGGAAAAAATGTTCGTGTTTTGCGACCGTGTGGGAGGAAACAAGGTCCAGAAAAGAGCAAGCAAGATACAGTAAAGAGAAGGGTGATCAGTAACAGCAACACTCGAAATAGTGAGCAAAGACACAGGTGTAGCCTGAGGAGACGTGTGTCAACTCAGTGTGGAAAGATGGGGAGGCCCTCTGCTATCTCGTATGAGCTGAGAAGATTGTTTCACCACTGCATGGTACTGTATGTGGAATAAAACTCCAAACTGTATGCATCAAAGCACAACATGGAAGAGAGTACTACAGTAAGCATTATGAATTTAAAGGGTACAAGGCTACAGTAGGTCATAAATTACCACACAGCCAGCACCAGAGAATGGATGCAAGCTACTACTTGTGTTATAAGTAACACCTGTGCCATCACAAGTCAAAATGTCTGATGTGAAAAAGCCCTTTTGTTGTGACAACTACTAAGTAACGAGGGAAAAGACTCACCTGGGGACTGAGGTTTGGGAGGAACCACCGCCAGCCTCTTTGGGGAGGATGGGAGGGAACGTGTGACCTCTGAACTCCTCTGAAACTCCTTCCTGCCAACTGTCAATTGACAAGGATACAACCAATCAAGTGTAAAGTAAATGTTGCAGTAATGTGTTAAAATCTATCTAAGCCCTTTATTATATATCATTATGTCAATCCTCACACACACAAGCATCAATCCAACCATCCCTCCATGTTGACGCCACAGTCTCTCCCCTTTTTTCTCTTTTCCGTTTCTTTGTTGATTTTTCTCCTCTCCTGTATTTTTTTTCAGTTTCTCTGTTACCCTCCTCCTCTGCTTTCATCTCCAGCTGTCTCCCTCCTGCTGTGTACTGTAGTATAACTACGTCTCATGGGACTCTGGGTCAAAGAGAAGCAGAGAATACTTTGAGAGATCACCTCCCTGCTCTCTGTGACATTACACACTTTGCAGCCAAACTCAGAACTCCCGAATCATTTTTTAATGTTTCTGTGCTCACGCGTCTTCTCGTGTGTCACATGAAATCTGTCGCAGAGCTAGTGAGGTGTGTGGGTGTAAGAAATGTAGCTGGATTTGAAACAATCAATGCGAGA